>NC_042997.1:159558894-159586394 GCF_006345805.1 Octopus sinensis | reverse complement strand
TTGGGACACTTGACAGTAGGAGGTCTAGTTTCGTTTTGAAGACACTTGCATTTACCCCATGTAGGTCTCTCAGGTCCTTTGGGAGTATACTGAAGAGCTGTGGATCTTTAAAGCCCATGCTGTTGCAATATCTTGTCCTATATCTTGATGGGAAAGTTGGAGTCTTTGGCACTATGCAATGGCGCCCTATTCTAGCATTAGGATCTTCCAGATGTATATTATGGTATATCTTTCCCGCCTATGCTCTAGGAAATACAGTCTCAATCTCTTCAGTCTTTCCTAGTAGTTTATATGCCGCATTGAGGCTATTTTCTTCGTGTAGCTTCCTTGGATTGTCTCAAGTTCTTCAATTAATTATACACTGGTTGGTGACCATAGCTGGGAGCAATAGTTAAAGCGGCTTAGGGCAAATGTCCTCCAGAAGACCATCATAGTTTCCTGATCTCTCGTTCTAAGAATCCATCTGGTCAGCTGCCTGCATTTCATTGCCAATTAAATTGGCAATGAAATGCAGGCAGCGGACCGGATGGAACATACACATGGAAGGATGCATCATTACTCATGTAAATGCCCAGGTCTCGCACAGACTGTAACTCTGAGATTGTAATCCCTCCAGTTTCAATCTATTTAATTGGTATTGCATTTAGTTTTGCACGTACAAATACCGTAAAGATAAAGATATTTACACACAACAAAACTGAAATACACTGAAGTTAATTTTTAGGCAGATGTGGCAAAAGTGAATTTAATCATTGGGTGAACAAAAATTAAAAATAACTCAATTATATTTCAGAGAGAATATACAGAAACCGCAACAACAAAGAATTTTATGCACGGCAAATTGAGACACACGGAAGTCAGTTTGTTGACAAAAGTTAGTGTTTGTGAGATAGAGAGAGAGAAAGAGAGAGAGAGAACGAAACAGACATAGACTAAAAGAGAGGAACTATTATTGAGGATAAGAGAGAATATGTGTAAGCAAGAGAAACAGAGAATAAGAAAAAGAGAGAGAAGAGAGGAATAAACAGAGAGAGAAAAGGGAGAGAACTGGTTGAAAAATGCAGAAGCTTTTAGAGAAAAACCTGTGTAAAACATCTTTTTCCCAGTTTCTCGCTTTACGCGGGAGCTCTGGGCAAAACGTTATAGTGCATGACCACCCTTGGCACTTGAGAAACGTGTGTGCGCGTGTGTGTGTGTGTGTGTGTGTGTGTGTGTGTGTGTGTGTGTGTGTGTGTGTGTGTGTGTGTGTGTGAAGTTTGGTGAAAATTGGTTGAAAACTGTAGAAATACATATCTAAAATAATAATATAATAATAATAATAATGAAATTATTGTATACAGTGCTCAGGTACACCACAACTTGTCAGAAAGTGCATATAAAGTACATGCAGTAATGTAGAAATGTCTGGAAAGCGAACAATGTATGAGCCAGATACATGCTTGTGTGTGTATGGAGGGGAGAAAATCAAGTGTAGTGTTGGCGAATCTCAGGAAGCATGGAAGTTTTGAAGGATGCTGTGCTCCGACAACTAACAACCGATGCCGGCAGTTTGTTCCATGCTTCAGCAACTCTCAGCGTGAAAAAATGTTTCCTGAAGTCATGGGAACTGTGCTCTTTTCTTACTTTGTAAATATGTCCACGGGTGTTAGATGGGTGGAGTTTGAAGAGGTGCTCAGAGTTATTGTTTGTGCGATGGTTGATAATTTTATGGGTGTCTGCCAAGTCAGCTGCCAGACGTCGGAGTTTCAATGTGTCCATGCCCAGGGAAGTAAGGCATTCAGGATATGGCAAATGCCTGATGGAGGGTATTCTTTTGGTTGCACGTCGCTGAACAGCTTCCAGACGATTGATGTCCTGGGCAAGATAGGGGTTCCAGACCGGTGATGCAAATTCCAGGTGAGGTCTTACCATAGCTATATAAAGCCGCAGATAGATAGCCGGAGAGCGGCTCACAAAGGATTTGGTGAGTGATGCCAAGACACCCTCAGCCTTCTTGACAATTTTAGCGATGTGTTTTGTCCAACGCAAATCACTGTCGACAATAACACCCAGGTCACGTTCACATGAAGACTTTTTGAGACTAGTGTTGTGGAGGAGTAGGTGGACGCTGGGTTTCTCCTCCCAAAATGCATGGTGGTACATTGTCCACAGCCAGCTTGAGTTGCCAGTCCATGATCCACTGCTGCATTGTGTCCAGGTCTGCTTGCAATAGAGATCTATAGTGTACAGGATTTGACCTCTTTATTTCGAGGTACAGCTTGATGTCATCTGCATATTTCAGCACTGTGGCATTCTTTAAGTTGGCATCTATGTCATTAACATATGCAACAAATAAAAGGGGGCCAAGAACAGATCCCTGTGGTACACCAGATGTCATTTCATATGGCGAAGAGTGCTGTCCTAGAACTGTGACAACCTCTTTTCGGCTGAAAATAAAGGACTTTAACCAGTTATAGAGTTCGTCTCTTACACCCAACGCAGAAAGCTTCACCATAAGTCTTTTGTGTGGCACAGAGTTAAAAGCCTTAGCAAAGTCCAGGTAAACAACATCCACCCAGGATCCGCGATCAGTGATTTGGGTAACGTCCTCAAGAAACTCGATGAGTTGATTACAGCAGCTGGAGTTAGGAATAAATCCGAATTGTGACGGCTGGATGAGGCTGTGAGACTTCCAGAGGTTCCATAGGGTTTCTCTGATACAGGATTCCATCAGTTTGGCGATGCAGCTAGTAAGACTGACGGGGCGATAGTTGACAGGCGATGTGCGGTCGCCTTTTTTGAACAGAGGGATGACACTGGCAGTTTTCCACTGTTCTGGAGTAACACCATTGTCAAGACATATCTACTACACACACAAATACACAAACACACACACATCCTTTGTTTTATATACAGATTACATGCACTATTGCATTTAATATTTTTTCTCTTCACATCAATATTTTACATTATTCTGTGCACAGGACTTGTCTGCTGTATTTAATTGTTATTCTTCCTTCTTTTTCATTTTACATTGGTTTTGTTCCTTTAATGCGTTTTCAACATATTGTCCAGTGTAACCGGATATGTATACTGTGTTGCTGGAATAAAGCATGTAACCTGGTAGGTAATTCAATAACTGGGAAACGATTCAGCATGGAATATGTTATACACATACAAGTTGATAGCTATAGCGCATATATTCTCATTGATTTTTATTCATACAATATTAACTCTATGTTATGTGTAAGCTATATTGAACCCATTCAGTTGTTATCTATTTCATTTATTAAAGACCTTTAACATTTGTTGACCCTTATGAAATTGCCCTTGTAAAATAATAATGAAACCATTATTTACATTATTTACATTTGACAGATATTTGTCATCTTGTCTGTTGTTAACACAACGTTTCGGCTGATATACCCTCCAGTCTTCATCTGGTGTCTTGAGTTCTCATTCGTAAAGTATTTTTCGATGTTGTTATTATTATTATTATTATTATTCAGGTCACTGTCTGGAATCGAACTCGAAATCATGGTGTTAGTAGCCCGCGCTCTTAACCACTATGCCATATACCTGTGGGCAATTATGGAGTGAATTTTAGGGCTTATAAATCTAATATTTTCCCAAGACACCTGATGAAGGATGGAAGGTATATCAGCCGAAATATTGTGTTAACAACAAACAAGATAAGAACAAATATCCATCAAATGTAAATAATGTACATAATTCCACATCTCTTAAATATAAAACTGAGTAATTAAACCATTCTATTATTATAGGATTGTGTACAATCTTTGTTATAAGAATACCAAATTGTCATTTGAATTGGCAGAATGAGTAGAGTGAAAAGCACTAAATATCTATTTTCAACATTAGGTTTTTCATTCGATTGGTTTAAAGGAACAGGCTCTACCTACGACTTTCGCAGGCCTTCCAAGACTAATGATATTGAAGTCTTTAAGTTTGTGTCTGTGGATTACTACAAGCAAAAGACATTTGTAGGAATGGAATTCCAGACAAGACGATGTTCTTGGTAGAATTGGATATAATTGGTAATGCGTGGTCCGGCATTTGGACTTAATATGAATGGTAAGAGGAGAGACTGGTGAGTCAAGAGAGCTTGAGTAGAGATGCTAAGTGACCAACCAGCTTCAAGGACCAGAGTTCATTGTAGTAGCCATAGTGGAAGCAGAAAGTGATGACTGAAACTCTGTGGGACAGCAGTTAGAGTGTGTTTGTTAGTAATTTTTCGTGAATCTACTGGATGGACTTTTTCTAAATGAAATCTAGAATGCTTCTGCTTGTAACATAAATACATCTCAGATGTAGACGTATTGGATTGTTTGTCTCAACTAAGCATTATTGAAAGGAAGTAATAGGTGGATATGAAGATGCAATGATATTCTCTTGATATGTGTGCATCGCTTTTGACGGAACCAAATTAGAGGTTAGTGGTTGATAGCTATGAAGTATTTTCTGGTCCTGAAGTGAAAGGCCAGTCATTGAAATGCAAGCCATTGTTATATTAAGGATGCACGTTTGCCAAGTGGAACCCACAGTGACAGTAAGACTTAACATTTGAAGCGATCACGAGATTTCTCGTTGCACGTTACTTATATTTAAGAGTGGTCGACTTTGCCTTTCATCCTTTCGGGGTCGATAAATTAAGTACCAGTTACGCACTGGGATCGATGTAATCGACTTAATCCGTTTGTCTGTCCTTGTTTGTCCCCTCTATGTTTAGCCCCTTGTGGGTAATAAAGAAATATATATTTAAGAGTGGTTTCTTAATATCTTGTGATGGTTTGCTGTTGACGGAGACAAATTTAGCATGATATCATTTCAGGATTGTTTTTGAGGTATCCGTTCTTCTAACCAGTACGGATTTGGAAAGATGCATTTCTAGAATGCATGTGCATGTCACATGGGTGCAGAAAGTTAGGGAGGGCGGACCAATGGGAGCATCATACATGAGAATTGGGTATTTTGGCAGAAATGGAAATTAAGAAGTCAATGTATAGGAGTGGGATGACAAAACCTGACTCTGGAACACAACAGAATTGATAAGATATTGGTGAGAGGGAGCTCCATCAGCACGCGCTGTGTTTGCTGTTCATTATAAGAAAATTATTTAATCTGTTTTGATTCATAATGCTTCCTTATTCTTTATTTATAATTTTGTGGCCTGAAATACAAACATTTGCAGTGTTTTAATACAACACTAAAAATCTGTCCATAAATCTATTTCTACATATAAAAAAAGTGTTTTCAAATGATTAACCACTGAACTTCCGCAGAAATTTTGATTCGTGTCAGTACAAGCAATATAACTTCTATTTAAAAGCTTTTGGAACAACAAATACTCTTTTTTTAAAGCTTTCTTACGAGACTTCTTGATATTGGTTTCTAACAAGTAGAAAGGTATGTTTTCAATAACCACCTACAGAAAAATATCCAGATTTAACCTTTAGAAAAATAGTTGGAATATCAACAAAACATTGATAAATCAAAAATCATACAAGCCATCATACTGCTAAATTTGTTCGTGTTGCCATTGAGTTTCTTGCTGACATTTATCGTGCTAGCAAAATAGTTGATTTCTTGATCAAAGCCCAGAAAATGTTGATTGCATCCTTAGCAAAATGTGCATGTACCAACTAATGTATAGTGTACTGGTACTATTTTAATTTCGGCATGGAGATTAAAAATTAACACTGTTTAAGCTGTGTTTTTACTGTTTTGCTATTCCTATTTATTAGCTAATCCTAGATATAGTTATATCTCTTGCAAGACAGAGTAAAAGGCCCCTGTCAATAACCTATTTCTTTACTACCCACAAGGGGCTAAACACAGAGAGGACAAACAAGGACAGACAAACGGATTAAGTCGATTATATCGACCCCAGTGCGTAACTGGTACTTATTTAATCGACCCCGAAAGGATGAAAGGCAAAGTCGGCCTCGGCGGAATTTGAACTCAGAACGTAACTGCTAAGCATTTCGCCCGGCGCGCTAACGGTTCTGCCAGCTCGCCGCCTTTTTATCATATAAACCCTTTCTATCTTCTCTACGATATGGAGAAATAAAAATGATCGTATTTTATTTCTGAAAGAAGATGGTGAAGAGATATTCAAGATAAATTGAGCTGAATCTAGATTCATCCTATATAGCAAATAATCGATATGATGCAATTCATGGAAACTAGATGAGTGCATATTGGGCGGTATCATCATTTCATCTACATCTCAGTCACACCCAGCTTGTTGAACGATCTTATATGATAACACCCACTTTGAAAGCACTTTGAAAGCACTTTGAAAAATCATTTATTGTCCTCAATTTGAATCCCTCCAGAAGATTGAATGCTATACTTCACTGATTTCTAGTGCATCCCACTAATTAAAGGCGTATCATTACTCTGCTAACACTCAACCTCAGTTTTGGTTCATTCTAGAAGCGAAGCATGTATATACATGTGAATTACACTGGTGTATAGTAAAGTGGAGTGAATGGTAATAGTATCTAGAAAGAAGTGAGAGTTGTCAGAAGTGAATACAAGTAAAAATCCGTTGTCCGAAATTCATGAAAGCAAAAATGTTGCGTGTCTCAGAATTTTCGTATTTCGGAATGTTTTGTTTTTTCATATATAAAATGAAACAGCTTGGGGAGGGGCCCCAAGTCTAAACACAATATACATTTACATTTCATAATATATCCTATACATATACCCTGAATGTAGTTTTACATATGTTTTTATAATTTTTTATACCATCAGAAATGTATATTATTAGTCTCCACAGACGATGTCATGTTTTGATCAAAAGTTTACAGCACATGTATAATATTTCTACTTTATTTTTTACAATACAGGTATTTGGTTTTATAAAAACAAAGCTTTGAGCATAATTACACGTAGATAAAATAAAATGCAAATAAAAGAAAAACTGAAAAAAGTCAGGATTTTATTTTTAAAATAATGTGCAAGTCATGTTATACTCATACATGGAAGTGAAATTCAGATATCACGTAAAATAACGTTTACTGCTTCTTAACATAAAACAAAACAAAACATGATTATCATTGCTTAGAAATTCACATGTCACAATCCACATAAAACAGATGTACTAGGTTAAATCAATGTAGCACTTAATGGAGTTTTCCATTTGTGGCATGTCATGACAGCATTCCAAAAAATCTCAAATCTTGGAGGTTTTCGGGTCTTATAATTCCAGATAGAGGATATAAAAACATTCTTTTCTCCTTTTGTGGTCAGAGTGCCAAAGATATTGCTTAATATCAAGTTGGTCTATTTTGGCCAAGTGGACAGTCCTATTCTTTTCTACTCTAGACACAAGGCCTGAAATTTTGGGGGAGGATGCCAGTCGATTACATCGACCCCAGTGCGTAACTGGTACTTAATTTATCGACCTCGAAAGGATGAAAGGCAAAGTTTACCTCGGCGGAATTTGAACTCAGAACGTAAAGACAGAGGAAATACCTATTTCTTTACTACCCACAAGGGGCTAAACACAGAGAGGACAAACAAGGACAGACAAACGGATTAAGTCGATTATATCGACCCCAGTGCGTAACTGGTAATTATTTAATCGACCCCGAAAGGATGAAAGGCAAAGTCAACCTCGACGGAATTTGAACTCAGAACGTAACGGCAGACGAAATACAGCTAAGCATTTCGTCCAGCGTGCTAATGTTTCTACCAGCTCGCCGCCTTAGTGGACAGTGCTACTATCAAAGTAATTCTAGCCTTGAGAATCATGTTTTTCTTTTCTCAGATATGCTTTACTGGTGTCTACTTTACCCTCATTAAAAATCTGCATTTAATTCTTTCGTTTATGAAATCGTATGGTGTGATTTGAGACAGATTTGATTATTTGACATTATCCCAAATCATTCTCGACTATACAGATCTATGATCAAAGGCATTTCAGCCATGACCATTCTGATGATTTGTTCAGTTATATGGTATTCTTGATTAAATTATTCAATATGCCTTTTTGTTAAGACAGAAGGGTATGGTTTGAGTGTACTTTAGCTGATGTTTCGGATAGGTGAATCAATCAAGTAGAGACGCTCATTCGCCCATAGCTACCAGTGTTTAATTTTTCCAGCTAGTTATGTTAGTTAGTGTTGATATATTTAAGGCAGTGAAGATTAAAAGCAAATTACAAATAATTGTGCTACCAGGAAAAAGACAATATTAGTCAACGACCAATGCTAGTTTGATTATTCTGACAACTATGGGATATATTAAGGATTTGTTTGAGGTTCTCAATGAAACATAGACCCAATGTATCTGCTAAATCAGATGAAATAATCCCTCAGTAAACACACAAATTCTACATTATTTGATATGCAAAATTAAAATGTTGACCCAATATTACCTGTTTGAAAACTATGTAATTTATTATACATTATAATAAATTATATAAATTATAATTTATTATGCCTCTCATTTATCTTGATTTTTTTTTTAATATACAGTCTCTAGGGTTACATTTTCCATTATGACCGCTCTTTTTCAAGACGGTAGAGTATAGTTCAGGAGAGAATTAGCTACGTAAAAGTACTCATTACACTGCTGGCGTGGTTGGTGTGGTTGGCGTTCCAGCTGTAGAAACCATGCCAAATCAGACAGGAACTTTGTGCAACTTTCAGGTTTATCATCTACGACGACGAAGGGGAGGAGGAAGAGGACGAGGAGGATGAGGATGAGGACGAGGACGAGGGGGTGGAGGAGGACGACGAGGACATTTAATACTGTGCTCAAATTTCTTTTGAACTTCATACATGACAAGACTATTTGAGATACCTCACAAACGAATTTATAAACCACATCACATCCAACCAGAACTATTATGACGCTGCACCAGGTGCCTGGCTGTTTTAAGTATCACGGTTAAAAATAACTCAGAAATGAAAAAAATATTGTTTTTAAGCTGTCATAAGTTTTAACTTTGTAGGAAAATTTAGGGTATTGTTTGTCACTTCTCGCAGGTGTTTGGCTATGTAGAAGCTACCTTGTTAACTAAATAGTAGTTGTTGTTATAATTTCGTTCCAAATCAACTGTATTGGAGCAAACTGGTCATTCCAACCATGGCATTCCAATCTTTATAAGTATATAGGACTACATTATCTAATGTGGGTTGGTTGGCCTTAACGACGGCAGGATGTGATTTGAGGAAGATTCCACTGCTGTAACATACGGGACAAGTGAGCATGTAGAGGCAGTCCGTTTGGCAAAATATCAGTAGTAGAGATGTATGGGGAAACACCTTTTCTATAATCCACTGTAATTTTTCATCATCGCTATCTATTTAAAATGTCAATTGACATTTTGTATAATCCAATTTATTTTATTTTCCATCCTATGTAAGATTCATTCATGATAGTTCAAGGTATCTTGTAAATAGATTTTAGATAAAATATTTAACTTCTAATGAAATTTATTTCGAAAATAATTTATCAATTTAGTTGCTTGTTGAGAGTTAATGCAACCTCTTGATGTTTGGTTAATGCCTTCACGTCTCTTCGGTAGTCTCTATATCAGGTATATTTTCTTGTTTAACGCCACTGAGCAAATATATCGATAAACTTAATGGAACACCCTAACTTTCCCAATATTCTTCACTATGACTTTTTGTTCATAAAGTCAAAAGCTTTCGTTAAATCAATGAAACCTTAGTAAATCGAGGAACCCCTGTTCTATGCACTTCTCTTGCAACAGCTGTTGCTAAAGATCGTATCTATGGTTCTTCTATCAAATCTGAATCCACATTGAGACTAGGGAACAACGGTGGAATATATAATATCTGCAAACATTTCAATGAAAATCAAGCGAATATCTTATCAACAGTTGCAAGTGAGAAAATATCACAAAAGTGGCTGCACATTGACTTAAATTTCACTTATACAGTAAAAACGGGTATAGTATCTTTCCAAACTTGTGTAACTGGTGGACCATTCTACATGTTGCCAATCAGTGGGTGATCTCAAGTTTAGTCGCTACATTTCCGTTCTGCTGAATTACCTCGGTTTGCATAACATGGATTCTTGGGGAATTTTCTAAATTGATCTAAGAGAAATCTTTACTTCCTTTATGTTAAGACCACAGTAAATCTTTTATAAAGCTTTTGTTTATTTTTGGTTGAAATGTGAAAAATATTCATGGTGTGATCTGGGCATCACTTTAGGGTGTTTTTAATATCACTGATTAAAATGTATCCGTTTTTGTAACGGAGGAGCAGTAGTTGATTGGTGAGGATCAAAGGTCCACTTTAAAGAATTGTACATTGTTCTATAGACGTTTTGTCAAGGGCCAGTTGAATATCAGTAGATATGCTCAACCACCACATGTCTTACATTGGCCTCAGTTCTCGCTGCAACTCTGATACATAGCATTTCTTTAATTCTTCTATTTTTAAGTGTTCCTTTCCACATGAATAAGGGTTGAATAATTCCTGGTGTAATGTATGCTTGATGTCTAGGATTGCAGATACTTCTGAGTTATTTTCATTGAACAAGTCTTTGTGCTTCAATGTCCTCAAACCAAAAATATTAACAGCAGTCGCACAAGTGTTTTTGAAGCATGATCCCAAACCATTGGGTGATGAATTTTCCCCAACACTACTTAATTCCAGATCCAAAACTTTTGGCAATTGCTAGCACATGGACAAGTTTTTGTTGTTGAACTGGAGGACACCACACGCTTATAGAATTATACCTCCGCTACACCAGCAATATTAATTATGATTTCTACAGACAAAGACTTTGGCTTTCTACTTTTCTTTCTTCTATTTCCACTTTTGTCATCAAGCTTCTTCGTGCTTTTTCTTCCTGTTTTTCTCTTTTCGATTTTTCTCATGACTTAGAGACCACACCTAGCGAGATACACTGAACCTGAAAAATTGCTTATAGATACTTGGCATGTTATATAGATCTGCCAAATTATTGTATTGCTAAAGCATAAAACTGTTAGTAGCTCTTTTGTAAATTGTGTATATTAAATCATATTAAATCTCTCACTGGATGGAGTATTTTTTGTTGATCTTACCTTTATATATATGTGTGTGTCTGTGTGTTGGGCCAGATGGAGGCAATAACCAAGACCTTTGGATTATGTCATGCTTGAGACGAAGACACATCAAGACGAGCAAAATTGCAGTCATGGCAGATACAGGTGTCACACAAACTGGTACATAAAAGCACCCCTGTATCATGCAAATGGCACCCATGCCGGTGGCATGTAAAAGCACCTATTATTACACCCTTGGAGTAGTTAGCATTAGGAAGGGCATCCAGCTGTAGAAAACCATGCCAAATCAGACTAGAGTTTGGTGCAGCCGTCCAGCATGCCAGCCCAGTCAAACCATCCAACCCAAGCCAGCATGAACAATGGACGTTAAATGATGATGATAATGATATATATACATATAGATAGATAGATACATAGAGAGACAGACAGACAAATAGATAGATAGATAGATAGATAGATAGATAGATAGATAGATAGATAGATAGATAGATAGATAGATAGATAGATAGATACAGGGTATGATGGGTAAACTGTCGCCATTTTATATTTTTAATTTCGTACATGAGCATTGTTTGCTTTTGATTTTGTTGACTACACAGTATAGTAGGGTCAGGTGGGTACCATCTGTGAGAAACACAGCACCATGAGGCAATTCACTATGCCAAAAATTTGGAAACACCATGCTGTACTGCTTGGCATTCATGCCAGAAGCTACAATATAAATATTTCAGAGTGTTTGAGTGTCAATTTGAGGACAGTGCAATTTGGGGATGTGTACCAAGAGTGATAAAAATCAAACATCCAAACATCATGGTGTTTGGAGTGATCACTAGTGATGGCGATGTTATGCTTCTATTCAACTTCCCACATGGCCTCAAACTCAACATAGAGGCCTATATCAAGTGCCTGGAGGATGTAGTGCTGCCCTGTGTGATGTGGGTGACTGCTGGAAGACACTATGTCTGGCAACAGGACTCTGAACCATGCCACACAAGCAGGAGAACCCAGTCATGGCTGTTATACAATTTCTATAACCATATCACCCTTAACATCTGGCCACCTGACTCCCCAGACTGCAACCTCCTTGATTATTATGTTGAGGGGGGGCCTCTCTCCCAGTGGTCTTCTAGCATGCCATACACCATCCCGGAATTTCTACATACCCATACTATTACCAAACAGCCGTTGAGCTTGCACTAGGTTCATCCAATCTTTCTACAGGTCTTGTTTTTAATCCTGCTGGGTTCTAGCAACCCTCTTCACTAGGGTAGCCTGATGGGGGTGCCAGTTTAGTCACTGACAATGCAACCATGTAACAGGTTGTACTGGATTCCATGTTACCAGTAGCCTCATAAGTGCTACTTACATATATACATACATATATGTGTGCATGTGTGTGTGTGTGTAGGTAGGTAGGTAGGTAGGCATAGATAGGTAGATACATAGATACAGGCACACTCACACACATACATACATACTTATATGCATAAGTTCATGTCTAAACATGCAGCTATGTGCATAAGAGTACATGTATAAAACAAAGAATACAAATCTGAACAAACATTGAATCTAAATATATATGTATGTGCATGTGTGTATGAATGGATTGGTGGAGTAGATGGATGAAAGGTGAGAGAGAAGGATGGATATAGTCAAGTGTCTCAATTTGAATATATTATTGATATTTTTAACTTTTACCTTACAACTTCAAGCAAAAATAATGTGAATTCCAGTAATATTTTAACTCTGAAACTCTTTAGATAGTGTAAAGAATTTTGCCTTGTGCTCCAATAAGTTTCAGTTTCACCATGATATAGCTCTCTAACAGAAGTGCAAGAGCACAAATTTATTGTGAGATAACAGCCAATTACATTCATTCTGATTCTTCTTTTATTTATACAGGAAGGATAAAAGATAAAAATCAAATATAAAAATGTGGCTTATTACCTTGTAATAATTTGTGAAGGTGCATGGCTCAGTGGTTAGAGCATCGAGCATACAATTGTGAGGTTGTGATTTTGAATCCTGGACAGGGTTGCGTGTTGTGTTATTGAGCAAGACACTTTATTTCACGTTGCTCCAGTTCACTCAGCTGTAGAAATGAGTTGTGACGTCACAGGTGCCAAGCTGTATCGGCCCTTGCCTTTCCCTTGGATAACACTGGTGGCATGGAGAGGGGAGGCCAGTATGCATGGGTGACTGCTGGTCTTCCATAAACAACCTTGCTCAGACTTGTGCCTAGGAGGGTAACTGTCTAGGTGCAATCCCACAGTCAGTGATGACCAAAGGGGGTCTTAGGGTCTCAATTTGTCCAAAACTTTTATCAAATTTTTTTTAATACATCACCTTCATTATGATTTCAATTTCATATCTGTATAAAATTTCAAATATGTGGAACGGTTAAACTGGATATTATTGTGCCTAACACTTTATTATATTGACACCTGAAAGTCAAACTCATATGTGATTTGAATGTAGAACATAAAGATTCTGAATTAAATAAGCAAAGCATTTTGTGCAGCGCTCTATCATTTGTACGTATTCGCTGCCCTAAGTCTCTCATGTCATGATTCCTAACAACGACACTAAACTTTAAATTTAGGGGATTTGATGTAGTCAATCATATCCAAACCAATACTTGACTGCCATGTTATTTTACCAACAAAGAATGATGGAAAGCAAATCAACCTTGGTCAGATTTGAACATAGTACATAAAGATCAATAACTAAATATTAGAAAGCATTTTGTCTAATACTCTAAAGTTCTTTTTTTGTTTTTTGCTTTTTTGCTTTTTTTTGCCAATTCACATGAATGAAATACAGGATTGTGTCCAAAAGAATAAATAAATAATAAATAATAAATAATAAATAAATAAGTTTTATGTCATGTAGATGTCAAATGATCAAGTAGATATAGTATCAGATTGTTAATTAACTGTTCATAAGTTCATATCTCACTGCAGATATTTTATTGAGTCCTGGGTTAAAATATATACTCCACTTCATGCATACTGTTTGTTGTTGTTGTTTAAACACGTGTCAAGCACAACTATGCTTAATTGTGTTCCAGCTATAAACAGTCTGTCTTTCTTTTAGTAAAGCAATGGTTCTACATGTGGCCAGTACCACTCCTAAGGTGGTATTGGGCATTTCACAGGCAGTGTTAAGTTGTAAAGGGCAGTGGGGTAACATGATTAACATACTAAATTTTACCTACAGTAGTTATTATAGTATACATGATAAAACTAGTAATCTTTATATATAAAAGTGAAGTTGTGTGTCTGTCTCCTACGATTTAGATTCCTAACTACTCCCACATTTTGCGATGCAGTTTAACCAAAACCAGGTATCTTATTGTCGTGATTCATATCGAGCCCTTCTGGGTATTAGCGTGTGTCTACGATGAGTCTACAATTTAAAAAAAAATTTACCATCATTTTTTTCCATTTTAATGCATTTTTTCTCTATTATATAAGGGAAGTAACTCTCTAAAAATGTCTACGATGAGTCAACGATTTTAAAAAAATTTACCATCATTTTTTTTCCATTTTTAATGCATATTTTTGCTATTTTTTGGCTATAACTCTAAAAATGCTTATATAGTTATTTCCCTTACAAACCCGAGCAATGCCGGGTGATACTGCTAGTGATTATTAAAATAAAACGAAAGATAAGTATACATCTCTTACTCTTTAATCTTTTACTTGTTTTAGTCATTTGACTGCAGCCATGCTGGATCACCACCTTTTGTCGAGCAAGTCAACTCCAGGAATTATTCTTTGGAAGCCTAGTACTTATTCTATCGGTCTCTTTTGCCAAACCACTAAGTTATGGGGATGTAAACACGCCACCATCGGTTGTCAAGCGATGTTGGGGGACAAACACAGATACACAAACACACACACATGCATATATATATATATACGACGGGCTTCTTTCAGTTTCCATCTACCAAATCCACTCACATGGCTTTGGTCGGCTCGAGCTATAGTAGACGACACTTGCCCAAGGTGCCACACAGTGGGAATGAACCCAGAACCATGTGGTTGGTAAGCAAGCTACTTACCACACAGCTACTCCTGTGCCTATGTGTATACCATGTATATATCATGTATATATCATGGATAAAGATATGATTGAACACAAAAAATTGATTTTTAATGTTATATTTCTTTTATGAATAGTATTTTTTAGGAACACAGTTTTACTTGTTTTCTTCATACACTGGGATCTCCATTATATTTTGTTAAGTGACTTAATTATATACAATTGTTGTGTATGTTACCATTTTAAAAATTTAGAATGTGTAGGAAAAGAAAGTGCTGTCAACACTCAAGTGAATATTTGAAATATGGATTTCTTATTCTATTTATAAATAATGAGCAATTACCATTATGTTTAATATGTGAAAAAAGACCTTCTCAAGAATGATTGAACATTTACAAAAATGCATCCAGATAAAGCTGGCGAAGATAAGGACTATATTCACCAAATGAAAAATTATTTTAAAAGGTTTAACTCCCAAAGGGTTGTTTATCAAACAATCTAAGCAAATGGAGAAGGGGTTGGTTACGTCTTATAGACTTTCAAAATTATTTGCTCAATGTGGAAAACTATACACAATTAGCGAAACTCTCCTCTCACTAGCTATAAATGAAGTTTTGAATACTATGATTTACTCAGGTAAAATTGCTGTAACAGTATCAGTTCCTCTCAGTAGTAGTACAGTAGCAGAAAGAATAGATGACATGGCAAAGGATAAGGGAAGTAAACCAAGAATCGCATTGCACCATCTGAGGCCACTTTTCTGCCAGTTCTTTGATTCCATGCTGATACTAAGAAAGATATGGAAAGTAAATGAAGAATTTTCCTTACAGCTTGATGAGTCAACTTTATGGGTCAATGAATCTTGAATCTTTTTGGTTTGAATGGCAGTTTTTTCTAGCGGTGTCATATGAAATTGTCACCCATAATTATGACCCTAGTATCGATCTATTGCTTTTCAATCTGTTTTAGGGTTAAGGTTAGTTAGGGTTAGGGTAGGGGTGGGAGGAAGGGTATCGTTTTTTCTTCACAAATGTAAATAAACCCAATCTGTTTCTTAAACAAGGGACATATTCATACGGTACAGAATGTTTTTTACTCAACAGACATCGGTGATTGGTTGAAATTGCAGAAAAAAACAACAAATATCTTACAAACTATAGAATTTTCACAATAAAGCCAAGAGAAAAAGATGTTTTATAAACACATTCTACCAGTATACGAAGTTTAAAATTTTTTAGTTAACTAAAAATTATGTTAATTATGTTAAAAACTGCCGTCCAAATGGAAAAGATCCTGAATCTTTGTTAATGGCTTACGCCAGTTATGTAAATTCAAATCAGGAAATTGTTGAAGAGTTTCACTTTGCTGAAAAAAATGGTACTTGGCACAAAAGGTTTTACAATTTTTAAGACTGTTAAATAATTTTTTTTAATTCTGAGAATGCTCCTCTCAGAAATATTACTGCTTATGCAACAGACTGAGCACCAGCCTCAATAGGCGATTATCATGGACTTATAGCACATTTAAAGGAAGAAATTCAACATAGGCGCAGGAGTGGCTGTGTGGTAAGTAGCTTGCTAACCAGCCACATGGTTCCGGATTCAGTCCCACTGCGTGGCATCTTGGGTAAGTGTCTTCTACTATAGCCCCGGGCCGACCAATGCCTTGTGAGTAGATTTGGTAAACGGAAACTGAAAGAAGCCTGTCGTATATATGTATATATATATATGTGTGTGTGTGTTTGTGTGTCTGTGTTTGTCCCCCTAGCATTGCTTGACAACCAATGCTGGTGTGTTTACGTCCCCGTCACTTAGTGGTTCGGCAAAAAGAGACCGATAGAATAAGTACTGGGCTTATTGTTCAACTAAAGGCGGTACTCCAGCATGGCCGCAGTCAAATGACTGAAACAAGTAAAAGAGTAAAAAGAGTAAAGAGTATATATTTGCAGTTCACTGGGTTTTTCATCAAGAACACTCGACTGCAAAACATTTTGGTGGTACACTATGTAACACATTGAATGATGTAATTACAACAGTGAATAAAATAAAGACCCAGTCAGTGAATGACTGTGTCTTTCAGAAGATTTGCCCAGAAAAACAAGAAAAATCTAAACACCTACTGCTTTATACTGAGGTGTGGTGGCTCTCAAATGAAAATTTTTTAAAGCATCTTTATATCTATGATACTGTTTTAGAATTTCTTAATTCATATGATGAGGATATATATAAGAAACAAAGCAACAAAATAACTGACATTGCATATCTTTCTGATATTTTCTCTAAATTAAATGAAGTTAACATTAAGTTGTAAGGAAATAATATGAATTTAATTAAGGCAAAGGGAATTATAGGTGCATTTATCAGCAAATTAGGATTCAACAAAGAGAGATTATTGACAAGAGATTCTTTACAGTTTCCAAGCCTGCGCATAGTAGAAAACAATGATAGCAATTTAATTTTAGATGCAGATATAGATTGCAGTTGTTCTCATCTGCAGACACTTAAAGAAGTGGTTTAAATATTTTAAAGCATCAGATTGTGTTGTAAAACCATTTCTTTCTGATGTCTCTCCTACTCAACCAAGTTTGAATAAAGAAATTATCGACTTGAAAATTATTTCGAAGCTCAAGTATATTTTCAAATAGCTTTGTTATGAATCATTCTGGCCCAAAATACAAAGCAAATATCGTAAATCCTCGAGTATAATCCGCATTTTTTCCCAAAATTTAAAGGCTAAAATCCTTAGTGCGTACTATATACGAGGTTAAAAATGAAAAATAGTTTCTAAGCAATGTCCAAGTCTCTATTTGCTGTTCGGCAATGTTTATTCAGATGCATTTTGTGATGTCGGGTGCGAAAATAACTTAAACTAAGTCTGAAAGCAATGAAGTCATAAAAGAATCATCCATAACTTTCAGTAAGCAACATTTATTAAAATAAAAGTATTCAGAACACAGAATAACATATAACAAAAACAATTTGCAAACATATTTACATTCCCATATAACAGTTGAGAACATCAACATTATTGTATGCACAGAAGTGTTTGTTCGACCAGGTGCTGCTGGCTTAATTACGCATGACTCAAGTTAGAGAAGGGGTGCATATTATACACAAGATTTAGGTTTTTCAGAGGTACAGCCCCCTAAAATTCCCCTGCATATTATACTCAAGGGCGGACTATACTCGAGGATTTACGGTATTCTCAACTTGAGTAAGAAACTAAATTATTATTAACTGCTTTTCCTTCTTCATATCTAACAGAGGAAGAATTCAGTGCACTGTTTCAATTGGTGACTAAGCAACAAAATATATTTGCAATAAGGCAAAGAGAGACTTATGAATTCTTTTGATTAACATTGAACCAGATGTAGAAAATTTAGCTACATCTTATCAGGCACAAGAAAGTCATTAACTTGCAATGTATAAAATAAATTTACAGCTTTTGTCTCTATTGATTTTTTATCATTCTGCTGTTAAAAGCTCATACCATCCATTTTGAGGGTAAAATTTATGAATTATCATCTATGCTAAGATAGTTTAGGCGTGATACATCGTTCGCCAGTTATAACACACCAGACATAACAACTACTTACAAAAGAGCGTTACACAAAAGGTTAAGAACCAGTGTAGCAGAGCATTAGTAAATTGAAATTTAGCTGCAAATTCTAGCAGATAGTGTGGCCTGGTAAAGACTTTCTTCGGGGCAAGTCGTAAAATTTGCTTGTGAATGTATGTTTACACAGTAAGATAAAGAGTTGTCTCCCTTCAGCCTACGAAATGGCTGTAGTTCGGTGTATTGAAATATTGGTTTGCTAGTTGAAAGCTTTGATATGTTGCTACCTTATTACTTTCCACTGCGCTGTTGACAAGGTATTTAATTCGCACTTAATCTGTCCACTGCGCTATTGACAAGGTACTAAATTCTCACTTAATCGTTTTACTTAAAATACAGAACAAAAACTCTAAAAACTAATTAGTAGAAATATTACATAGAATAAAGTTCCTAACTTCACGAAGACAGTTGCCACTACCACACGTATTCCTCCTATCTAAGGTAGTACAAAAGAACGGGCTACTATGTGTTACTTTGACCTGCTAGAAGTAGCGGCAAAATCTTTTTCATTTCTCACCATATGGTCATGAAAAATAAAATGACAATTATTAATGGATTAAGTATCTCTGAAAAGACGGAAGCGTCCTGGTCAAGCATATGTTTTCATGAGCGGAGACGATCTGGGATTAAACACAACATCAGTGACGAGCGCAGAAGAAACACCAGAAAGGCCACTTGGTCTTGACTGTGTATTGATAACTAACTTAATTGTGTCTTACACTATACCGACGTTTGCGCAATGGAAACCATTATATATATCCCTTCCACTATTTTAAAAGCTACCTGCTGCAGATGTGGGATTCCCTGTTCGTCGATTAGGGCTAGAAAAAGTTCTTACAGACTGGAAACGTCTAAGGGCGGAGATCCCCTGCTTGCTCATGAGACAGAAAGGATTTGCTAACCGGACCGATCCAAGGGAGATAACTCGACCTGTTTAAAGCTCAAACTATGTACATTATTCTTTGATTACAAATTAACTGCCCGTAACGGTTTTCTACCTCCAGTTTGAAGAGAGGTAATATGTTCTCCGTAATTAGAGTCTGGCGAGTCGTCTGTAAAGCTGTAGGTTTTATGGATGCGAAACCATTAGTCACTCTATGACCGCACATATATTTAACTGCCTGTCTTTTATCTTTTATTGATTTCAATCATTAGACTTCGGCCATGCTGGAGCAACGCCTTGAATTTTTAGCCGAAAGAATCGACTGCAATACTTCTTTTTTAAGCCTGGTACTTATTCTATCGGCCTCTTTTGCCGAACCGTTAAATTATAGGGATGCAAACATACCAACACTGGTTGTCAAATGATAATGGCGGGATATGAAAATGAAGAAGGTGATATGATGTAGCCCACTATTAAATGTAGCGCATGGATGTAACGCTTGAAGGTTCTCACGTCAGAGTCACCAGTAAACATCGAAGAATCAACACTAAGAAGGAAGAAATATTATTTACATACATTTATTCGTTTGCCCAACAGGTAGTTAAAAAGACAGTAGTAATTATAGTGATAGTGTAGAAAAAGGTTGGCTCATTGGTTAGTAGTTGATAGTGTAAAAAATGGTTGTCTGTCAGTAGAGAGTGAAAGAGTAAGGAATGCACGGTGCTGACTAGAAAGGATAAAGTTGGCATCGTCTTTCTTGTGGCCAGAAGGAAAGTGCTGCTTTTGGTCATGGCTGACCCAAAAGACAGTGTTGCTCCTTGGTCTAACTGACACAAAAGAGTATGTTGCTCCTTAGTCTGACAGACCCAAAAAAGAGGAAAAGATAGGAAATTCCCTTTGTTATATAGACTGGTCGGTAATGTAGGTCAAACCCTAAACAAATGACTGAACTTTCTTCGACCAGCACGGGTCCTAGTGTGTCAAATGTTTCCTCATCAATCATCTAGTGTGGAGAGGATTTGTCACTCGTTTTCACAAGCTACAAGTGGGTGGATTTGGTTTCAAATCTCAGGCAGGGTCAAGCTAGATCCCTACATATATATATATTGTGTGTGTGTGGTGAATCAAAAGTTTTGCTATATTTTGGTAATTTATTTGTTTTATTCATCAAACTATGACAAAAGCAGCCCAGCATTCATAGTAGAGGACATCATGTTGTACCATTTGAACCCAACTTTCTGCCAGTTCTTGTCCTCCAAAGCAAAGAACTCTTTCACTGAAGCCTTCCACTACTTCTTGATTTATGAAGCACCACAAGCGAAGGAAGTGAGCCATAGATTGAAACAAGTAATAATACGAGGGATATATTTTCCTACAATCTTAACATACCAGATTCAGGCTAAGTGCATCGAGTAGTAAGAAGCGCTTAGGATTAATTAGGGCAGTGGTTCTCAATCAGAGTCCATGTGGCTCGTGAGAGTCCATATAAGATTTTTGGGGGTCCACACAACACAATAGTAAATTGGAGATCCACTATAGTATTTAAGGACCCTTGAAAAAATTTTGCTTTAACTGTATGTATTGGTATATATTGCAAGAAACAGCTAGGTTTCTTTCTCAAATGTTTTACACAGTTCAACCTACACAAGTTAATGTGGGAAAAACAAAATAGGAATTTTGAAAGAAGTTTCTATCAAACTAGTTTTTAAACATCAAATGGCTATTGTGGTCCACCAGAATTAAATAGTAATCAAAGAGGTCAATAGATAAAAAATGTTTGAGAACCCCTGACTTAGGGTGAGCAATCTCATTGTAGTTCATCCTATGGGTAAATGCTGGGTTTGTCTCACTGGATTATGAATATTAACAAGAGTGTAAATCAAAAAAATTATGAAGAATACAAAGACTGGTACATCTTCATGTTAGTTTCTTTTAACCCTTACAGTTAATTATACAGCATATAATTAGGTAAGGGAGGGTTCTGAAAGGGGTCTCAGGGAGTAGCGTTCCTACCTTCCTGAGCTAGTTTTCCACCACATTTCTTAAAAATTGTGGTAGAGGCCTTGGTCTTGGAACCACTCATATCTAGAAACTGAGGTTGGGGGTAAGCAAGGGCATGCTCCCCATAGAAAATCCAGCTACAGAAAAGCATCATGATAATAGCAAAGGAGAATGGGCACCAGCCAGTCCAAAGGTTGGGGTTGGCTGCACCTGCATACCTGAAAAAGGAAGGTGCAAACGCTCATCCTGGGTTGCACAATCATGACTTGCCTTATGATGACCAACGGCCTGAGCAGAAGTTAGAGGTGAGGTTGGGAAATTGGAGTGTGGGCAATCTGTGTGGAAGGGGGACTGAGGTGTGTGAGAAATTGAGGAAGAGGAGGGTGGATGTGTGTTGTGTGGGAATGATTGAGAGGAGAAAGGTGTAGAAACTGAAGGAAGAAGAAACAAGAGCAAGGTTTGAGGAGAGAGTTGGGGAGCTAGTAAGCATTGATGCACCAGATTTGTGGAAGTCTTTTAAAGAAGGGGTACTAAAGGTGTGTGATGAAGTGTGTGAAAGGACGGAAGGTGGGAGAGATTGAGAAGATATGTGGTGGTGGAACAAGGAGGTGAGGGATGCAATAGTGAAGAAGAAGTAGGTGCACAAAGTCTTATGTAATAATAGGCCTGAGCAAATGAAAGTCAGGTGTAATAACTTGAAGAATCATGCAAGGGGGGTGGTTGCAAGATCTATGAGGAAGGAGGCTGAGGGGAGGTTGAGTGGGCTGGATGAGAACCCAGATAGAGTGATTAGGTTTATTAAATCAATGAAAAATGATGGAAGAGTTGTTGAGGGAGGAAGATGCATGAGGGGGAGAGGTGAAAGAAGGCTGAATTTTAGTGAGAAGGACAGAGGAAGAGTTTGGAAGGAGCATATGGAGGGAATTATAAATGAGGAGAATGAATGGGATCAGAGGGGGAAAGCTGCTGTGGTGAAGGGGCCAGTGGAGAGGGTTAGTTGGAAAGAAGTAGTGGAAGAGGCAGCTGGTCCATCAGAAGTAAGTATGGAAAT
The DNA here is from genome assembly GCF_006345805.1 of Octopus sinensis. Classification (NCBI taxonomy): domain Eukaryota; kingdom Metazoa; phylum Mollusca; class Cephalopoda; order Octopoda; family Octopodidae; genus Octopus; species Octopus sinensis. The sequence goes on along the minus strand of NC_042997.1, from coordinate 159,563,759 downwards.
GATAACTGCAAGTGAAGAGATAGGGATTGTTGTGATGATGGAGCTCTGCCAGGGCATGCTGGATGGAAGAGGAATGCCTGATGATTGGGCACTAAGTGTGGTGGTACTGATCTTCAAGGGGAAGGGGGATGTGATGAGTTGTGGGGTGTATAGAGGAGTGAAGTTACTGGAGCATGCAATGAAGATAGTGGAGAGGTTGTTGGAGAGGAGAATTTGGAAAGAGGTGGATGTAGATTAGATGAGATGCAATTTGGTTTTGTGCCAGGGAGGGGGACAATAGATGCAGTGTTCATTGTAAGGAGATTGCAGGAGGAATACCAAGATAAGGGAAAGGAGTTGTACATGTGATTTGTTGATCTGGAGAAGGCATTTGATAAGGTTCCAAGGAAGGTGATTGAGTGAGCATTGAGGAAGAGAGGTGTACTAGAGGTAATAGTGAGGGCAGTGATGAGTTTGTATGAGGTGGTAAAGACAAGAGTGAGAATTAGATCAGAACTGTCGGAGGAGTTTGCGGTGAAAGTTGGTGTGCATCAGGGATCTGTGTTGTCACCATTGTTGCTTGCAATAGTGGTTGATGTGGTGACGGAGAGTGCAAGACAGAGACTGCTAATGGAGATACTGTATGCAGATGACCTTGTTCTGATGAGTGAGACAATGGAGGGATTGAGGGAGAAGTTTTGGAAATGGAAGGAGGTGTTTGAAAGCAAGTGCTTGAAGGTAAACCTTGGGAAGAAAAGGTGATGGTGAGTGGGTGGATGGAAAAGTGTTAGTGAGTAAGGTGGATCCATGTGGTGTATGTAGGAGGTGGGTAAAGGCAAATGCGGCGTTATGTACGAGATGTGAGAAATGGATTCATGGTAGAAGTATGAAAATGAATAAGGTGACCCCAAGACTGGCAAGGGAGTTTGTTTGTGGAAGATGTGAGAAGGGAGCTGGAGGGCTGGTGAAGTCAGTAGAAACACTATGTGACTAAGTGGAGATGGTGAGAGGGTTTTGCTATTTAGGAAATAGGGTGGATGTAGGTGGTGGATGTGAAGCAGCTATGACAGCAAGAACGAGACTTGGGTGGGTGCAGTTCAGGGAATGTGGTATGAGCATGTGTTGGGTGAAGTTCAGGGTATCTGGTATGGGCATGTGTTGAAGAAGGATGAGGAGCATATTCTGAAGAGGGTGCTAGAGTTTGAGGCAAATGGACAGTGAAATCAAGGTAGACTGAGGAAAATGTGAAGGGGACAGGTGGAGGAGGAGATTGGGAGGGTTGGCTTGAGAAGGGAGAATACTCAAAACTGTGAAAGATGGTGAGATGGTGTGAGGGCAGTTGCTATGGCATTGAGGTATATCCAGTTACTATGGCATTGAGCCACCCCATTAAAAGAGACAAAACCTGGATTCAAAATGATGAATGATGATGATGATTTAATTATACAGCATTGAGTGACTAACACAGGTTTCTGCTGCATAGAGTATAAGCAGTGGCATTTGCAACCAGCTATTTTCAACGATGTACCTTCATTCAAGATTTGTACATGAAACCAGTGTCAGTCATATAAACCAATTATGCTGTATAATTGACTGCAAAAATATAAATTAAACAAAATAAATGAATATATATCAGTGTCTGTATTCTTTGTAATTGCCCAATGATTGTTAATTTACCTATCTTCACTTGGAAGGTTCTTCTATATCCAGCCATTTGGCAACATGAACTGGCATTTATTGGGACTATTATAGACTCACTATATGACATGATATGGAATTACTTGCTTCTTTTTCTGATTACCCAAGAAAACTTATTGGGCACTCACTGTAAACATTACTATTAAGATTAAAATAAAAATTATCCCTGCAAAAAAGTCATCTCTACTCGTTTTTTCAAATACATATATACATATATAGGCGCAGGAGTGGCTGTGTGGTAAGTAGCTTGCTTACCAACCACGTGGTTCCGGGTTCAGTCCCACTGCGTGGCATCTTGGGCAAGTGTCTTCTACTATAGCCTTGGGCCAACCAAAGCCTTGTGAGTGGATTTGGTAGACAGAAACTGAAGAAGCCCATCGTATATATGTATATATATGTGTGTGTATGTTTGGGTGTCTGTGTTTGTCCCCCTGGCATTGCTTGACAACTGATGCTGGTGTGTTTACATCGCCATCACTTAGCAGTTCGGCAAAAGAGACTGATAGAATAAGTACTAGGCTTCCAAAGAATAAGTCCCGGGATTGATTTGCTCGACTAAAGGTTGTGCTCCAGCATGGCCACAGTCAAATGACTGAAACTAGTAAAAGAGTAAAGAGTATATACATATGTATGTGTGTGTGTGTATATATATATATATATATATATATATATATATATATATATATATATATATATATATATATATATATATATATACATATATATATATGTATATGTATATGTACAACAAAATTTTATATTTTGGACATAGAGTTACCCAAGGTTTCACATCCACAAAGCCAAAGCCTTGTGAATGGCTCATCAGACTCTATATAAAGACAAAAAGTTTTAAATATCTATGTCGCGGATGTGAGGAAATGCTCAGAAATCGAGAAATACCTCTTAACAAAAAAAATGTTAAGACGTATTTCTCAATTTCTGAACATTTCCTCACGTCCATAACGTAGAAATTTAAAGATTTTTGTCTTTATATAGAGTCTGACAAGTAGCACTCATGAGAGACCTCACAAGTGACCATTCGTACATATATACATACACGCACAGGCATGTGTGTGTGTATCAGGTTATTAAGAATGAAATATCCAGTTTTCTTATGCACCAAGTTTGACAGTCATTAACTCTAATGTTTTATCACAATAATTCTTTGTTTTACAACACTCAAGAGTTACATCATCACTTTTCAAAATGCGATTGATGGTATCTGGTGATATTGTGAGTTTTACTTTGTAAATCAATTTTTGGGAACTCATAGATAGATCAAAAATTTGTGTTGTTTATGAATGTGAGTTCCATCGTGGAACCAATGAATCCTAGACAGCTCGAAACATCAATGCTGTGTTTGGTGAAGATAAGGCAAATGAGCACACTGTACATTGATGGTTTTAACAGTCCCTGTTTGGTGACTTTACTCTTGCAAATCAGCCCCTTGGTAGACTTGAGACCAAGGTGGATAATGATGAGCTGGAAACTGTAGTGAAAGTGGATACATCTCAAACTACCTGTGAGTTAGCAGCAAGGTTTGATGTTCCAATTCCAACTGTATTGGATCATCTGAAACAAATTGGAAAGGTAAAGAAGCTGAACAAGTGGGTACCACACAAACTGAATGAGCATCAAATGACACGTCATCTTGAAACTTGTTGTTCTTAGCTGTCAAAGCAAAAAGCAAATCTTTTTTGCATCGAATTGTTACGTGTCATGAAAAATGGATTCTTTTCAACTATAGCAAGCATTCTGCACAGTGGTTGGATAGAGAGGAAATACCAAAACACAATTCAAAAAAAAGAATATTCACCAAAGAAAGCTAATGGTTTATGTTTGGTGGCCCAATGCTGGTATCATCCGCTACAGCTTCATGAGACCTGGTAAGTCAATTTCAGCAGATGTGTACATCAACCTATTGGATGAAATTATGAGTGAACTTGCAATTAAACAACCGAGATTGGTTAATAGAGACAGGCCAATTCTCTTGCAAGATAATGCTCGACCACATGTTGCACAAAGAACGCTACTCAAGTTACAGGAACTGAACTTGGAAGTACTCTATCATCCACCATATTCACCAGACCTTGCACCGACTGACCATTGCATTTTCCAGGTATTAGACAACATTTTGCAAGTTAAAACCTCAAATCTGAAGAAGATGCAAAAACAGCCTTTCATGATTTCATCACCTCTTGCTCTCCAGAATTCTTCACTGCCACTATAAATAAGTAACCAATAAAATGGCAAAATTGTGTTGATAATTTAGGTGCATACTTTGATTAACTGCATTGCTTTTTGTTTTAGATAAAGTAAAATAAACTTTCAGTTTAAAATAGGGCATTTCATTTTTAATGACCTGACACACACATATATATATATATATATTATATATATATATATGTGTGTGTGTGTATATATATATATGTATATATATATAATTGTCTGTTCCCTGTCTTGTTTCTTTATTGTACTGTTTTTTCTTCATTTGTATTGCTTTTACGTCCTGTTTTTGTCACTTGTTTTACCCCTCTGCAAAAGAATTTTATTTAATTCCTTTTGCAGGAAGGACTGTTTCGACTGTGTTCTGTCCTTACCTTCGAAACACACTTTGAGTCGGACCAGGGACAGCTGATGAAGGGGAATTTTCCATGTATTGTTTGACCTGTACTCTGTTTTTTCATTGTTTAAAAAAAGTCCGTTTCCTTGTTTGATTTTATGTTCTCGTCTCTCGTGTTCTACATTTATTTGTGGTGTCCTGTACTCATATATATATATATGCATGTATATATACATGTAGATGTAAGTATGTATATATATGTATGTATATATGCATATATTTTATTTATTTATTATATTATTTTTATTATATTACTATATATATATATATATATATATATATAATATATATATATATATATATATATATGTATGTATGTATGTATGTATTCATGTATGCATGTATGTAAAATTAATCAACCAAAATTGCGAGGATGATCCGGTTCTTGACTGAGGATAGAAAGCTTCGAATGACCAGTCCTTGTTTTTTTTTTATCATCTATCTGGATGTTTTGTTGTCCCTTTTTGTATCACCTAGTTGTCCAGATGTTTTGTGTTCTTGTCCCATTTTTTATTTTATATATATCTATGTATGTATGTATGTATGCATGTATGTATGCATTCAT
>NC_042997.1:159506394-159553894 GCF_006345805.1 Octopus sinensis | reverse complement strand
AATATAGAGAGAGTGAAACAAAAGCTGAAAATATTCAGAAGATGAACACGCTCATATAAGGATATAGATTTTTTAAATTTACACAACAAATTTATATGGAGTATGAAAAACACAGAAAACTAAGGGGAATGTACATTTTATATAACAAGCCTGTGTGTTTATTTGTATCACTATCTTCATATCAGCCACCTCAATTTGTGTTATAGCCACCTCTTACACTATAGACTTAGTCCTCGATAAAGACTTCGGAGTGTAAGTCCAAATCATTTGAGTACTACTATGTGTTTTCAATATTGAGCATCTCTGGATTTCACCAGTTGTATACATATATGTATACATAAATATATACATACATACATGCATACATACATACATACATACATACATACATACATACATACATACATACATACATACTACATATCTATATCTATATATCTATATCTATCTATCTATCTATCTATCTATTTATCTATATATATATATATATATGTGTGTGTTTCTGTGTGTATATGTATGTGTGTGTGCATCTAGATGTATATATAGCTATGTATGCGTGTCATCGTGTGTGTCTTTATCCACCACCACCACCATCACCACTTGACAACATGTGTTGGTTTGTTTACATCCCTGTCCATTAGCAGTTCAGCAAAAGACACTGATAGAGTAAGTACCACACTTAAAAAGAATAATAAATGCTGGAAGCAATTCATTCAACTAAAGTTCTTCACAGTAGTGTCCCTGCATGGCTGCAGTTTAATGACTGAAACAAGTAAAAGGTAGTATTTATATGCATATGTAACTATGATAGTCTCTCAAGTATGAGAAAGAAGATTCTGTGATTTCTTGCTGAGCATTTGGCACTGATGGGTTGTTTATAGTGATCAATTGTTTGTGCTGTACATTAGCTTACTCCCTCTGCCAAATTGGCCTTATTTGTACAGGTAGTGTATGGTGTGCCACATATCAGATGTCAAAGTACTCACAGAGCAACTTTGAGATAATGTATTTTGCTTAAAGAAGACAATGCACTGCCCGGTCCAGGAATTGATCTTAAGATCTGTTGATCATGAGTGCAGTACAACACCCTACCACTTGGCCATGCACCCTCACAAACACACTCACACATACACACACACACACACACACACACACACTCGTATGCATACACATATATGCATACATACATATGTACATACATATATATTTATATATATATAGTATGTATATGCATATATATATGTGTATATATATATATATATATATATATATTCATATATACAGGGGCTGGACAAAATAATGGAAACACCTAGCATCATAGCATCATAATTTTGAAATATCTATGAAACTGTCAAAAGCTTGTTTATTTCTATGTTTTTTGATTTATTATTAGTGTTGCTTAATATGTTTTGCTAAAATTGCTGTTTCTTTTCAGACATCATCAGAAAAAGGTAATTAAAATTCATTAAAATGACAGATCTATCAGACTTTCAAAGAGGACAAATTGTCGGTGCGCATATGGCAGGTGCTTGCATTATGAAAACAGCCAAAATGTTTGGTGTATCAAGAAGTACTGTCTCAAAAGTAATGACAGCCTTTGAGAAAGAGGGAAAAACCTCCTCATCAAACCAAAACTTTCAGATAGGGACCGTCAGACTCTTATGTGAATTGTTAGGAAGGATCGCAAAAGTACAGCTCCCAAAATTACTGCAGAGCTTAATGACCACCTCGAGAACCCAGTTTTCACAAAAACTATTCGCTGGGAGCTGCATAAAGCCGGATTTCATGGGAGGGTTGCAATTAGAAAACCACTACTTTCACAAACATACATTGCAAAGCATTTAGAGTGGAGTAAAAACGTACAGAATTGGTCCCTAAAGCAGTGGAAGAATGTTATTTTCTTGAACAAGTCATCTTTTACCTTATTTCCGACCACCGGCTGAGTATATGTGTGGAGACAGCCAAAAAATGTATTTGACCCAGACTGTCTTCTTCCAACTGTTAAACATGGAGGAGGATCTCTGATGATCTGGGGGACTATATCTTGGAAATCTGCCAGCCCAATGGTTTCCCTTCATGGCAGAATAAATAGTCAAACTATTTAAGCATTTTACCCAATCAAATTCATCCTATGGTTGTGGAACAGTTCCCAGAGGGAATCCAATCTTTCAGGATAATAATGCACCAATTTACACAGCTAAAGTTGTTACTGAATGGCACGAGGAACATTCTAGTGAAGTTGAACATCTTGTCTGGCTACCACAGTCCCCAAGTCTCAATATTATCGAACATTTATGGTGCATTTTAGAAAAACAAGTAAGGATTCGATATCCTCCACCATCATCACAACAAGAACTGGAGACTGTTTTAGCTGAAGAATGGACAAAAATTCCTTTGGAAACAATTCAAACTTTGTATGAGTCAATACCTCACAGAAATCAAGCTGTTATTACTGCCAGAGGCAGTCCTACCCCATATTAAAATAAATTTATTTGAAATTTTAAGGTGTTTCCATTATTTTGTCCAACCCCTGTATGTGTGTGTGAGTGTATGTGTGTATGTATGTGAGTGTGTATACACACACACACACACACACACACATATATATATATATATATATATATATATATATATATATATACACATATTGTGTGTAAGGAGAGAGTGAGAGAGAGAGAGAGAAAGAAAGAACAAGAAATAGGCAGATAATATATCTAATACTCCTAATATAATTATATACATATGTTGAGAGGGAGGGAGAGAGAGAAGGAGTGGGGAAATAGATATTGGTTGATCAATACAGATATGGATAATTAAATATCATTGGATAAACAAACAATCCAAGCATTTCAAAATCTATATCATATCTCTGTTAGATAATTCATTTCTTCTAACGTCATTCTATGCATAAAGATATCTTGGATATATTTTAATTTCATGGTATTTTATTTTATCTTATTTCATAATTTTATATCTTTATATTTTTATATTATTTATTTTTATTTATTATGAACCCTGGGGTAGATGAAAGTTGTAATTGGTCATTTGAACACAGACCTAAAAATGATAAATTGCAGGACCGTAATGTATCTAGTCTCATGTTCCACTATTTCACTCACATCGTCCATCCTAATAATTTCGTAAACATCATCCCTGGTCAATTTATAGAAATTGTAAACTGATAGTAAATCTACTCACAAAAGAAAAGCAGAAAAAACAAAGAAAAATAGATGTTATTGATAATCAACCCAAGGTCAATTCTGATTGAGTAGACCTATGAGTGAAAATGATACCTTCATGGCCACCCTTTTATTTTTTATCTTTTACTTAGTTTCAGTCATTTGACTATTGCCATGCTGGAGCACTGCCTTGAAGGGTTTAAGCCTACTATTGGTCTTTTTTGCTGAACTACTAAGTTAAGGGGAAGTAAACATGCCAACACCAGTTGTCAAGCAGTGGTGAGGGGACAAACACAGACACAAAGACACACACACATAAATATATACTTGTTGACAATGACCTCGAACTCACAAGAGTAAACAAGAGAGACAGAAACAGGCAGAAACAAGGAAAATGCCACTTGTATTTGAACACTATGCAAATAGTCTTTTAAAAACTTTTTTCTTTTAATTTTTCCAAAATTAATTGTTTTCCATACTTACAGTTAAAAAAGTCTCAATGACTGAAACCGGTACAGAAATGTTTTTTTATAAAATTATTTTAGCATTTTCTACCTTGACATTTTTCCATATATATCAACTCATGTGTTCCTTTTCAACCTTATATATATATATATATATATATATATTATATATATATATATATACACATATTGTGTGTAAGGAGAGAGTGAGAGAGAGAGAGAGAAAGAAAGAACAAGAAATAGGCAGATAATATATCTAATACTCCTAATATAATTATATACATATGTTGAGAGGGAGGGAGAGAGAGAAGGAGTGGGGAAATAGATATTGGTTGATCAATACAGATATGGATAATTAAATATCATTGGATAAACAAACAATCCAAGCATTTCAAAATCTATATTATATCTCTGTTAGATAATTCATTTCTTCTAACGTCATTCTATGCATAAAAATATCTTGGATATATTTTAATTTCATGGTATTTTATTTTATCTTATTTCATAATTTTATATCTTTATATTTTTATATTATTTATTTTTATTTATTATGAACCCTGGGGTAGATGAAAGTTGTAATTGGTCATTTGAACACAGACCTAAAAATGATAAATTGCAGGACCGTAATGTATCTAGTCTCATGTTCCACTATTTCACTCACATCGTCCATCCTAATAATTTCGTAAACATCATCCTGGTCAATTTATAGAATTGTAAACTGATAGTAAATCTACTCACAAAAGAAAAGCAGAAAAAACAAAGAAAAATAGATGTTATTGATAATCAACCCAAGGTCAATTCTGATTGAGTAGACCTATGAGTGAAAATGATACCTTCATGGCCACCCTTTTATTTTTTATCTTTTACTTAGTTTCAGTCATTTGACTATTGCCATGCTGGAGCACTGCCTTGAAGGGTTTAAGCCTACTATTGGTCTTTTTTGCTGAACTACTAAGTTAAGGGGAAGTAAACATGCCAACACCAGTTGTCAAGCAGTGGTGAGGGGACAAACACAGACACAAAGACACACACACATAAATATATACTTGTTGACAATGACCTCGAACTCACAAGAGTAAACAAGAGAGACAGAAACAGGCAGAAACAAGGAAAATGCCACTTGTATTTGAACACTATGCAAATAGTCTTTTAAAAACTTTTTTCTTTTAATTTTTCCAAAATTTAATTGTTTTCCATACTTACAGTTAAAAAAGTCTCAATGACTGAAACCGGTACAGAAATGTTTTTTTATAAAATTATTTTAGCATTTTCTACCTTGACATTTTTCCATATATATCAACTCATGTGTTCCTTTTCAACCTTATATATATATATATATATATATATATATATATATATATATATATATTATTATTACTAATTTGGGATTTTACCAATAGAACACAACTCCTATTTCAGGATAATCTTATTCCATGGAATACACATAAAAAGTTATATCCAATAAAATAATATAGGTGGTTAAAAAATTATTTGAAAAAATATATATAACTTACCTGTTATATATCTGTGGGGAAAGAAGGTTTTAATTATAGTTTTCCATTTTGCTAAAACATTGCACACCACTGTCTATATTAATTTTATATATATATATATTTAAAATACAAAAATGGGACAAGAATGCAAAATATCCAGACAGACGACACAAGGAAAACAAGGGTAAATCATTCAGAGTTTTCTATCCTCAGTCGAGTTCCAGATTATCTTTGCAATTTCGGCTGGTCATTATATATATATATACATATATATATATACATACATACATGTATGTATATATATATATAAATATGATAACCAGTCGAAATTGCAAAGATAATCTGGAAATATCTGGATAATCTGAAATATATATATAATATATATATACACATATATATATATATATATATATATATATATATATATATATATATATATATATATATATATATATATATATATATATGTATATATATATATATACATATATATATGCACACATATAGCAAGGAAAGATGAAAGAAGTCCGTTCCTGCTAAGCTGATTTAGCCTCTTTCATTTTCCCTTGGTGTACCTCTTCTAATTTACTAAAGGCACTCTAAGGTCTTTGTAATACTGTTGTTTTATGATAGCATAGGCTTATGTGTACTTCTCATACTGATTATATATATATATTTGTATATGTATATATGTGTGTGTGTGTGTGTGTGTGCATAGTAAATAAAAAACTGAAGAACAAACGCAAAAAACAACAATGTGAGGACATGGTACATGTAAAGTATTAGCAGATGCTCAGGGAAGGAAAGAAAGGTCTTCTTCAGAAAGAGAGGAAAGTCCAACAGAAAAGGAAGATGGAGGAAAAAAATTGCCAATGATTCACATGTGGTTACATTTTGATACATATATACATACATATACATATGTTTATATACATTTATTTATTGTAACCTTTAAAAGCTCATTCTCTTCATAATTCATTGTTGTTTGTTTTTTTTGTTGTTTTTCTATTATTTCTGTTGCCTTGAAATACTCTCTTTGAAAAGAAAAATAACAAAAGCACACAAAATATCAATCAACCAAAATTTGAATTAAAGTAATTGAATGAAGCTATTTCAGAAGAACTTTTAAATTACGAATTACTAAATTCTGTGATCAGTTAATAGAAAAACAGAAATAACACAAGAATAATTGCAAATGATAGCTACTGTATCTCAAGGCGAAATAGTATAAAATTTGTTTACCATTCAGCCAAACTAAAAATTTATTCTTTGAGATTTTTTTTTTTTTTCAAAACTGAGGTAGGAAGTACTAAAGTGTACGCGTAAACTCTTGACAAATCAATGTAATTTTAATCTATTGCCCCATTATGCACCACAACTTAGGAACTGATTGTCTTTTGTAGAGGCCTGTCTGCTGCAAACATTTAGAGCAGATCAGTGTTTCTCAGCCATTTTACTCCTAAGCCTCTCTTCAGTTTACCAGCCTACCATGAACAAGTTAGTATACTATTATATATACCTTTATATATAAATATGTATATATATATATCACAACTATAAATAAGGGTATCTGAGAGACACCACCATGCCGAAATAGCAGTCAAACCCTAACTATAAAAACCACCTAAAAACCACCTGAACATTTTAGGTGGTTTTTAGGGTCAGGGTTTGACTGCTATTTCGGCATGGTGGTGTCTCTCAGATACCCTTATTTATAGTTGTGAAAAATTATTACCTTTGTATGGTATTTATTCCCATGCTCGCCACTCGATAATATCGATATTATCCTTATTCATAAATATATATATATATATATATATATATATATATATATATATAATATATATATATTATATATATATATATATATATATATATATATATACATATATGTATGTATAATACAAATAAGAAAATGGAGAAACAATTTAGTTGGTTTATCAGCTTTAGGATATTAGAATATTGACTAATTTACTTAACAAAACAAGGACCATAATAACATACATATATACATTAAAATTCAATACATATAAGATAAGAATACAATTAAAAAAAGATTAATATAAATTATTGGAATCATTAAAATCACTCTTACAGCTGTTTCAGTCTTTGGAAAAAGTAACTTATTATGCTCATACAAGTCAATTTATTCAGGTTGTAGGCAGTTAAAAATGAGGTACTTAACTTAAGTATCTTTGGCCTGATAAGTAACTAGTGGAGTACCCTTCATTTGGCTAATTACTACGTCCAAGTTTCTGCTAGCTAGGAAACATATTTAGCATGGATTTTATCTACTCTATTCCCTAAATTTGGATACATATATATAAGGTTATAATCATAAAAATGATTATATCAGTGACCTAGCATGTAAAAATGACCATATAGGTAACATTAAATTTTTTTAATTATATAATTATAAAAATATAATTACAGTTAAGGGCTACTGAAAATGACTAGCACCAATGCTAGAAATAGGTGTCAAATACCCACAATCCACACAAAAATTTGTTCTCTATATTCAACCATGTAACATGATGGTGGAACAATACTGTAGGCAGGGCCATTAAAACAGAGAAACGGGCTTGGAATGCCTGGAAGAGTGAGGGTAGCAGAATATTGTATCAGATAGCGAAAAGGGAAGCTAAGAGACAGGTACATATATAGCCAAAGGATCAGCAGAAAAGAAGAAGTTTGCCAATGTTCGGTGACATCAGGACCAAAGAACTGAAGTATTTCAGATTGCAAGACAATGTGCGAGAGAAAACCATGATGTCATAACAGAGAAATGTATCCACATGGATGATGGTACCCTTGTGTTTAATGATTCTGTGAAAAAAGAGGGTTGGAGAAGCCATTATGGAAGACTGCTGAATGTGGAGAATGAATGAGAGGAGGAGAGTCTGTCAAACGTTGACCCAATTGAGGGACCAGTTATCTGAATCAACAGCACCCAGGTAGATAAAGCAATTAAGGATATGAAAACAGGGAAAGCACCTGGCCCATCAGGAATCAGTGCTGGGATGCTTAAAATATCTGGCGGTGTGGGTTATGGTCTTGTCACCTGCATCATAAATCAGGTAGTTCATGAAGTAGTCATACCCAATGACTGGTGTAGCAGCACCATAGTCAACTGCTACAAGGGGAAAGGTGATGCTTTAGACAGAAATAACTACAGTGGTATCAAATTATTGGATCAGGTGATGAAAGTTACAAAGAGGGTCATAGCCCAACTAATTAGGGAGAGAGATAACCTAGATGAGATGTAGTTTGGTTTTGTACCAGGCAGAAGCACCACTGATGCTATATTTCTAGTAAGGCAAACAGCAGGAGAAATATCTCACCAAAGATAAACCTCTGTACTTGGCTTTTGTTGTCTTGGAGAAAGCCTTTGACAGGGTCCCCCAATCCTTTATCTGGTGGTCAATGTAGAAACTGGGGATAGACAAGGAGTTGGAAAGAGCTGTACAGTGATGCTGGCAGTAAGGTGAGGGTTGGCATCGAGTATATTGAAGAATTCTGAGTAGAAGTAGGCATTCTCCAAGGATCAGTCCTCAGCCCCCTCTTATCTCTTATTATAAAAGGCAGATTTTATCAGCCCCCCTTTGGGAGTTATAGAAATCTACAATATAGGATTTCTTCAATTACAATTTACCTAGCATTTTTAACAGTACAATGCATCGTGTCATGCCAGGTCCAGTTTTTAAAATTTAAACTCCAATTAAGCAAAATTTACAGAAAACTCACATTCTGGTGTGTGTGTCAAATGCTTTTCTTAGTCTGGTTTACACCACATGCAAACGCACACACACAGTGTGCAACGAATAAAATGAAAGTAAATAGCGACAGAGTGATTTGAGGAAGACTAAACTGAAAGTATTTAAACCACTACTCAAAAAATTAAAAAACACAGCAAACAGAAACAAATAAATACATAACCATTTACTCCTCACACAATTTCTTCAATTAGAATTTACCTAAGATTTTTCAGAGTACTTCAGTGGGTGATGCCATAAAAAATTTCTTTCAATTTTACCACCAATTAAGACAAAATTCGAGAAAACTCAATATTTTAACATATCACTCCGAAAGCATTGATGTACATGTGTGCGTGCGTGAGTGTGTGTGTGTCATTCCTCACACACACGCATACACATACATATACAACTACATACACATACAACTACATACAAACACGTGTGTGTTTGTTATTAGTAAACAGTGTTTATGTATAAACAGACGACACTTATATATAGTTACCAAGCCGCCCGAATTTACCTATTCATATTTAATTGAGAATATCAGAGCAAATCTCTTTAGTACATTCGTGAAAACACGTATTATACTTCGTAAACACTTCAACTACAGTTTTGTACAAAAATCGAAGTGTAATTTTAATTCCGTGAATTATGGGAGATTTTTTTCCGAAATTTGTTCCTATTGTGTTTTCAAAATTTGTAATTCTGACAAAAAATGGATACGAATTTCATTATATCAAGCAGCGAGTCAGAATTCGAAGGATTTTCTACTGAAGACCTTCATAAATCTAACTCTATGACTGAAAAAAAAAAAGCATCTTTATATAAGAGTGAAGCTGTGTGTCTGTCTCCTATGATTTAGATTCCTAACTACTCCCACATTTTGCGGTGCAGTTTAACCAAAAGCGGGTATCTTATAGTCGTGATTCATATCGAGCCCTTCTGGGTATTAGCGTGAGTCTACGATTTAAAAAAAATTTACCATCATATTTTTCCATTTTAATGCATTTTTTTCGCTTTTATATAAGGGAAGTAACTCTCTAAAAATATCTACTATGTGTCAACGATTTAAAAAAAAATTTACCTTAATTTTTTTTCAATTTTTAATGCATTTTTTTGTTATTTTTTGGCTATAACTCTCTAAAAATGCTTATATAGTTATTTCCCTTACAAACCCGAGCAACGCCGGGCGATACTGCTAGTTCATTATAGTTCTCCAGGCAATAACAGAGGAATTCAAAACAGGCTGCCCCTGGGAGCTCTTCTGTGCTGATGACCTTGCTGTAATAGCTGAGTCACTGGTAGAACTGGAGACAAAGTTTAGGGTGTGGAAGCAAGGTCTAGAATCGAAGGGCCTTAGTGTTAACCTAGCAAAAACCAGTCTTAGTAAGTAGGAAGGCTGTCAAATCACAACCCCCTTCAGGTAGATGACCCTGCTCAATCTGTAGAAAAAGCACGGGTAGAAACTCCATACAATGTATCCAGTGTAAGCTTTGGACACATTAAAGGTGCAGCAATATCAAAGGCAGGTTAACTGGGAAAATAGTTTTTGTGTGTGGCAGATAGCACTGGGGTAATCAACACTGAAGGTGTACAGAAAACAGATTCCATCATATGCCAGGGGGAGAAACTAGAAATAGTTAATAGTTTTTGCTGCCTAGGTGACCAAGTCTGTAGTGGGTGTAGTTGCTCTGAGAGTGTAGCGACTAGAGTAAGAATATCCTGGACAAAGTTCAGCGAACTCCTACCTCTGCTGGCAACTAAGGGCTCTCGCTCAGGATGAAAGGTAAAGTGTATGATGCATGTGTGCAAACTACCATGCTACATGGCAATGAAACAAGGGCCATGACAGCTGAGGACATGCGTAGGCTTGAAAGAAATGAAGCTAGTATGATCTGCTGGATGTGTAATGTCAGTGTGCATACACGACAGAGTGTAAGTGCCCTGAGAGAAAAGTTGGGCATAAGAAGCATCAAATGTAGTGTGTAAGAGAGGGATCTGCACTGGTTTGGTCTTGCATAATGTATGAAGTAAAACAGCTGTGTGAATTTCCACTCGCTAACTGTAGAAGGAACCTGTAGAAGAGATAGACCCAGGAAGACATGGGATGAGGTGGTTAAGCATGACCTTCAAACACTGGGCCTCACAGAGGTAATGATGGGAGAGTGAGACCTTTGGAGATATGCTGTGATTGAGAAGACCGGCAACTAAAGTGAGATCGCAGCCATGCATGTCCGGCCCTGTTAGGAATATTCCTGATGTGTTGGACAGTGACCAGTGCCCCCTGACTGGCTCCCGTGCTGGTAACACATAAAACGCATCCACTACACTCACGGAGAGGTTGGCATTAGGAAGGACATTCAACTGTAGAAACATTGCCAGATCAGATTGGAGCCTGGTGCAGCCGCTGGCTCTCAGATCTCAGTCAAACAGTCTAACCCATGCTAGCATGGAAAACGTACGTTAAATGATGATGATGATATATATATATATATATATATATATACATCTATGTATGTATATATATAGTAGCTCTACTTTGCGTCACTTGCAAACGTATATATTCTATGATTATTAAAGTGCAAATCTCCCCAATAACCAGCTTTCAATTTGATTTTCCATTCCTAGGTTAATCAGAAACATAGCTTGCCATACTACTCATAAACCTTCTCAGTAGTTCAATTATTTGGTGAAAAAAATATCCTCAAAGCAACTTAAACTGTCGAAAGAATAGGTGCATTTGCTAGTATATGTGTATATATATATCTTATTATAAAAGGCAGATTTTATCTGCCTCCCTTTGGGAGTTATACAAATCTACAATATAGGATTTCTTCAATTACAATTTACCTAGCATTTTTAAGAGTACAATGCATCGCGTCATGCCAGGTCCAGTTTTTAAAATTTAAACTCCAATTAAGCAAAATTTACAGAAAACTCACATTCTGGTGTGTGTGTCAAATGCTTTTCTTAGTCTGGTTTACACCACACGCAAACGCACACACACAGTGGGCAATGAATAAAATGAAAGTAATTCACTTACTGTAGTGAGTGATTCTTTCACTCTGCCTCCCACTTCCTCTTTCCACACATAGACACGCAAATATATAAATAAAATTGTAAGCTAACGTGCGTGTGTGTGAGTGTGTGTGTGTGTGTGTGCGCGTGTGTGTGTGTGTGAGGGTGCGTGTGTGTGTGTGTGTGTGTGTGTGTGCGTGTGCGTGAGTGTGTGACAGGAAAGTTTTTTACTACGAATATAACACCTATATCCAAGTAGCAGAAAGATAAGACAGTAAGGTGTGATTTGAGGGAGATTTGGCTGCTATTTCTACCATGTCTAGCTGCCATGTAGGGGTCTCCCTCATAGGCTCATACATACATACATGCTGGGACAATGCCTTGAAGAATTGTTGTTTAATGAATCAACTCCAGTTTTATTTTTGTAAGCATTGTACTTATTCTATTTGTTTCCTTTGTCAAACCACTAGGTGACAGGGATGTAAACAAACCAACATTCGTTGTCAAGCAGTGGTGGAGGACAATCACAAGCACAGACACGCACACACACACACATACATGCATACACATATACACACATACATACATACATACATACATATATATATATATATATGTATATATATATTGCAGCGTGGAAGGTGTTTGTAAGCCATTTAAGAAACACACAAAAACCGTTACATTCACTTCAACATTTAAATTTAATTTGCCAAAATATTTTCGTCGCTTTGAGACCGCGACCTGTTCACTGACAAAAATATCGTGCTTAACAGGTCGTGGTCTCAAAGCGACAAAAATATTTTGACAAATTAAATTTAAATGTTGAAGTGAATCTAACGGTTTTTGTGTGTTTCTTAAATGGCTTATAAACACCTTCAACGCTGCAACTGTTTTCGTTCCAGCACACGATCTCAGATCAAGTCACTTGCTATGCAAGTACATCTCTGTAACTATATATATATTTATATATATATATATGTATATTGGTAAAAACAGTAAGATAACAAAAGAAAGAAAGAGACCTCAATATTATGTAAATAGAGGAAATCTTTATATATAAAAGTGAGGTTGTGTGTCTGTCTCCTACGATTTAGATTCCTAACTACTCCCACATTTTGCGGTGCAGTTTAACCAAAACCGGGTATCTTATAGTCGTGATTCATATCGAGACCGTCTGGGTATTAGCGCGCGTCTACGATGAGTCTACGATTTAAAAAAAATTTACCATCAATTTTTCCCATTTTTAATCCATTTTTGACATATATAAGGGAAGTAACTCTCTAAAATTTATTATTAAATCTCAGAACGTAAAAAGCTACAGTAACACCCCTCTCCCTTTGTGGTTAGCCATATTGAGATGGCTATTATACTTTACATCTCTAAAAATGCTTATATAATTATTTCCCTTACAAACCCGAGCAACGCCGGGCGATACTGCTAGTATATATATATAACAAAGTAAAGTTAGTGGTTAGAGACACATACACAAACACACACACATACATAAACACACACGCATACCCACATGCATGCACAAACCATTCTAACCAATACAATGTACACACATGCATATGCATACATACATGTGTACACATGTAGATGTACACATACGCCCTAACAAATGCAACACACACACATACACATGCACATACATGCACACATACACACACACATATGCACACATGCACACCACCCCCAACAAACATAACATACATACACATATGCACTCATACATAAACACAGCACCCTGACAAATATAACACACACATACACATGCATACACATATACACACATATACACACCACCCTGACAAATATAACACACATACACACGTACACAGACAGACTGCCCTGACAACCACAGCACACACATACACATGGACATACACGTATATGCATGCACACATATGTAGACAAACACATACACACATGCAAATGGAACACCCACGTACATGCACACACACACACACACATAAACCTGCTATCCAGATTTCCCAGAAAAACACACACACACACACAAACATACACACACAAACATACACACATACAATTACACAAATACACTTGCGTCGGAAATTAATTAGCACTTCTCAAATTTCTACATTTTCTTACATTTTCTTAATTTAATTAACTTATTATCAGAAACAAACTCGTTTTTAATCAAAAATTTATTAAAACATATCCCAGCACACCACATAATTGTTATTAATCGTGAAATTTAGTCAATATTGTTGCACCTCCTTTGGCAGCAATGACAGCTGCTACGCGGGTCGGCATGCTGTCTATGAGTGCCTGCAGGTACTGTGCAGGGATGGCCCCTCATGCAGCAAGAAGTGCCCCAAACAGCTCGTGTCGGTTCCTGTATTGCTGCACATTCAAATCCCTACCCAATCGACTCCAGAGGTTCTCAATAGGGTTCAGATCAGGTGACTGGCCAGCACGTACTCCTCGCCACCAAAGAGGTATCCCGTACTATCTCAATGTACTTTGCTGCGTTGATGTTGCCTTCGACAGCATAGAGCCGCCCAACACCACTGTAGCTGAACGCCCCTCACACCATCAGACCACTCCCACCATGCTTCATGGTGAGCAAATCAAGGGTGCTAATTAATTTCTGACGGTAGTGTAGACACCATTCTTTACTTATGAGTCATACATATTAACCCCAAAACCTTTTTAACAACAGTCAAAAATGATGACCAGATTAAATGCCCTCAAAACCTTTTTAGCAGTCCCCAACTACTTTGTGACCAAGTGACCACCAACAGCCACTCACACGTTTTTACATTTGAAAACGAATACTGGCTGACATTGGCATTTAATGGGTAATCATCAATATTTATCATTTTTGGATAAAAAGAAGATTTTATACAAAAGAATTGCAACTCTGTTTACTATTTTACTTGTTTTAGTCATTTGACTGTGGCCATGCTGGAGCACCACCTTTAGTCAAACAAATCGATCCCAGGATTTATTCTTTGTAAGCCTAGTACTTATTCTATCGGTCTCTTTTGCCAAACCACTAAGTTACAGGGACGTAAGCACACCAGCATCGGTTGTCAAGTGATGTTGGGGAGACAAACACAGACACACAAACATATACACACACATACACATATGTATATATATATTATATATATATATATATATATATATATATATATATATATTATATATATATATTATATATATATATATTATGTACCGGAGTAAACACATAAATGTGAACAAGGTGGAAAGAGTACTCAAATACCAGTGGTAGAGTAATATGCTTTATTTTAAGCAGCAGAAAATTCAACAAAATCTGTTACTCTGAGTTTCTCGTTGCCGTTCATCAGACAGTTTTTGCTAGAATGGAACATATATATTAATTCAATCTATACTCTTACAAACGCTACACCTTTAAAAAGAAATGGACTTGTTTGATTGGCCCTTTAGAAAAAACGGTCAATCTTCGAGCGATAAACAAAAAGGTCAAAATATATGTATATATATATAAAAAAACTTATAAAAATTATAAAAATTATAAAATCCGAGGAAAAAACCGAGGAAAAACCTATTGCCGTTAATGAAGACAGTACAAATTAATGCATAGAAATTAAACCTGTTATAAATACTGCAATACATATTTATATTAAAATCCACATATATATATATCAACATACACAAAAGGATGCGCGTAAACGCCATACATACATATACAGACGTATGAATATGAATCTAAATTATACACATAAAAGCATGTGTACATATATTCACGCAAACCGTCTCGCACGCAAGCTAAAATTCATCTATGTAGCAATTCTCATATACTGAGCAAGGAGGGGGAACGAAAGAAAGGGAAAGAGAGAAAAAGGAACGAAAGAGGGGTGGGGGGGGAACTTGTAGCGATGTTATTGGCATCTATAGAGGCCAGTATACATACACAAGTTTGAATTGATACATATACATACCGTCGTGTGTATGCGTGCTTAAGCACAAGCATACTTTCACTTACACATACACAGATACGCATGCTTACAAATACATATGCTTTGCTATACACAAACTTATATAAACATTCTAAATTTGACAACATTGCTTTTTTTTAAAAAAAACATTGCTTTTAAAAAATGGGTGCATTAATAAAAATATATACGAAAGACATATAAAATAAAATATAACATCCTATTTTGGGTCATTTATAAATAATCAAGGTAATATAAATAATCAAGGTAATCCTATGCAATACAATAACATGAAAACAAAGTTTGTAGGTTTTTCCTAATATATATGTAGAAACAATAAGACTTTGCTATAGATCCGTCGTAGCGCTTAAGAGTCAAAATCAAAAATCAAAAATCAAAATACAAAATATATACTCTATCCATATGGTATATTTATATTCGACATTTTAATTTAGCCGCGTGCCTACATAAGTTCATTAACTCACTTCTTTGATTCAAAGAATTATTGTCTTTGAATAATATGTGCATTTTTTCTAATAAGCAAAGCTTGCACTTGAAATTATATTTGTAAGCTCCATGCCTGTATGGTGCCGCCCTGTCCAGAATGCTCCATGTCACGTTGAAAGGTGGGGCTTCCTTTTCTTTTAGTTCCCAGACATATTTTGCTAGGCTGGTTTTCTTCCTATTCTCTGGGTATTTAAAAGAATTCTTATGAGAATAAAATCTTGTTTTAAATGAATTTTCTGAAGCCCCTGTGTATGTCTTGTATTCCGATGAGCCTTCCACTTGCACCTTGGCTCTATAAACTACTCCTTTCACTAGACATTTCCCTTCTAACGGACAGGAGCTTTCGTTTTTACAATTACATTTCTTAATGGGCTCGGCACCATGTCTAATCTCAATTAGCTTCCTATTATGTTGGCTAATGTAAGAGGCGAAATTTCTGCAACAAGAATAGCTAACCTTCAGGGTTCTTCTATTAAATATTCTGTAGAATTTATGACCCTGCTTAAAATGCTTAGAGACTAATCTCAAAAATTCCTTACCTATATTAGTCTTTACGGCCAAATTGAAAGCCGGGTTGAACCACAAAACTTTCCTGGTCCTAGTTCTTCGTGCAGCATTATTATTAGCATTAAGCTGGTTGAACTGGATCTTCTCCGGGAATCCACTATTCTTTAATGCGCTATCGTAATAAGGTGCAGCATTATGGAATGCTGCCTCGTCCGAAGAAATTGAAGATATTCTTCTACCTACATTGCTGACTAAGTTGCTAAGGATAACTGGTGGATGGTTCGAATCTTTGCTAATATACGATAGCTTTTCATTGGGCTTACGGAAAGGTTTAAATCTATCCGATCTTACATTAAAATTTACGTCTAAAAAATCTACACTATTCAGGTTAGTATCTATCGTAATCCGTAAGCCCATCCTTTGAAAGAAAGCTATAAGGTCCTTCCTAAGTCTATCTGATTCATGGCCGTTTAGATTATGCGTGGCTATAAGGCCGTCATCCCTATATAGACCTGCATCTATAAATGGGAATTCTATTTTTAGATTATGGAGAATAAAGGCTCCTATGAGCATACATAATTCAGCCCCGTCGTATGCCCCCATCGGTACATCGAAAAGAGAATCCTCAGTCTTCTTAATCCAGGTGGAATCCTCGAAAAACAGAAGCGATTTCCTCGCATGCATAATAATTTCAATTTCCGAGCTATCGATGTTGACATACTGCTTGGCGAAGTCCAATGCTCTTAGGAGCAACGTCCTAGATATCGACGGGTAAAAGTCAATAATGTCGAATTGTGTGAAACTACAATTATTCTTATAGCTAATACCTTTAAACCACTCTATAACTGACTTACTATTCTTCCAAATTCTCAAGTCTACTTCACTATCTAACTTAACTAAAATACGGTCCAAAATATTTTTGCTAATAATTCCTATCTCAGTTTTAGCCGGATTTATCAATCTACATTTGGGGTTTCTACTAAAATTGTCTTTATGGTCTTTCAGAGTAATAAAAGCTGGTCGTGGTGAAAGGTATTCAATCCTATCGCTAATCTTAAGATCGTTAGCTATTCCTCTTGCTTCTAAGTTCACCTCTTTGTATATATTCGTGTTGTCTTTTTTGTATGTGTCCGTGACACTATTCGAAATCAGGCGTTTATAAACGTCCTTATCAAGTGCATATAAGTTCCTTGTCTTGTCAGAATTAACGAAGATCTTATTCGAGTCGTTAATCTCCTTAATTTTGTAAATTTTAATGTAAGATCGGATAGATTTAAACCTTTCCGTAAGCCCAATGAAAAGCTATCGTATATTAGCAAAGATTCGAACCATCCACCAGTTATCCTTAGCAACTTAGTCAGCAATGTAGGTAGAAGAATATCTTCAATTTCTTCGGACGAGGCAGCATTCCATAATGCTGCACCTTATTACGATAGCGCATTAAAGAATAGTGGATTCCCGGAGAAGATCCAGTTCAACCAGCTTAATGCTAATAATAATGCTGCACGAAGAACTAGGACCAGGAAAGTTTTGTGGTTCAACCCGGCTTTCAATTTGGCCGTAAAGACTAATATAGGTAAGGAATTTTTGAGATTAGTCTCTAAGCATTTTAAGCAGGGTCATAAATTCTACAGAATATTTAATAGAAGAACCCTGAAGGTTAGCTATTCTTGTTGCAGAAATTTCGCCTCTTACATTAGCCAACATAATAGGAAGCTAATTGAGATTAGACATGGTGCCGAGCCCATTAAGAAATGTAATTGTAAAAACGAAAGCTCCTGTCCGTTAGAAGGGAAATGTCTAGTGAAAGGAGTAGTTTATAGAGCCAAGGTGCAAGTGGAAGGCTCATCGGAATACAAGACATACACAGGGGCTTCAGAAAATTCATTTAAAACAAGATTTTATTCTCATAAGAATTCTTTTAAATACCCAGAGAATAGGAAGAAAACCAGCCTAGCAAAATATGTCTGGGAACTAAAAGAAAAGGAAGCCCCACCTTTCAACGTGACATGGAGCATTCTGGACAGGGCGGCACCATACAGGCATGGAGCTTACAAATATAATTTCAAGTGCAAGCTTTGCTTATTAGAAAAAATGCACATATTATTCAAAGACAATAATTCTTTGAATCAAAGAAGTGAGTTAATGAACTTATGTAGGCACGCGGCTAAATTTAAAATGTCGAATATAAATATACCATATGGATAGAGTATATATTTTGTATTTTGATTTTTGATTTTTGATTTTGACTCTTAAGCGCTACGACGGATCTATAGCAAAGTCTTATTGTTTCTACATATATATTAGGAAAAACCTACAAACTTTGTTTTCATGTTATTGTATTGCATAGGATTACCTTGATTATTTATATTACCTTGATTATTTATAAATGACCCAAAATAGGATGTTATATTTTATTTTATATGTCTTTCGTATATATTTTTATTAATGCACCATTTTTTAAAAGCAATGTTTTTTTTAAAAAAAAGCAATGTTGTCAAATTTAGAATGTTTATATAAGTTTGTGTATAGCAAAGCATATGTATTTGTAAGCATGCGTATCTGTGTATGTGTAAGTGAAAGTATGCTTGTGCTTAAGCACGCATACACACGACGGTATGTATATGTATCAATTCAAACTTGTGTATGTATACTGGCCTCTATAGATGCCAATAACATCGCTACAAGTTCCCCCCCCACCCCTCTTTCGTTCCTTTTTTCTCTCTTTCCCTTTCTTTCGTTCCCCCTCCTTGCTCAGTATATGAGAATTGCTACATAGATGAATTTTAGCTTGCGTGCGAGACGGTTTGCGTGAATATATGTACACATGCTTTTATGTGTATAATTTAGATTCATATTCATACGTCTGTATATGTATGTATGGCGTTTACGCGCATCCTTTTGTGTATGTTGATATATATATATGTGGATTTTAATATAAATATGTATTGCAGTATTTATAACAGGTTTAATTTCTATGCATTAATTTGTACTGTCTTCATTAACGGCAATAGGTTTTTCCTCGGTTTTTTCCTCGGATTTTATAATTTTTATAATTTTTATAAGTTTTTTTATATATATATACATATATTTTTGACCTTTTTGTTTATCGCTCGAAGATTGACCGTTTTTTTCTAAAGGGCCAATCAAACAAGTCCATTTCTTTTTAAAGGTGTAGCGTTTGTAAGAGTATAGATTGAATTAATATATATGTTCCATTCTAGCAAAAACTGTCTGATGAACGGCAACGAGAAACTCAGAGTAACAGATTTTGTTGAATTTTCTGCTGCTTAAAATAAAGTATATATATATGTATATATATACACATATATATGATGGGCTTCTTTCAGTTTCCATCTACCAAATCCACTCACGAGGCTTTGGTTGGCCCGAGGCTATAGTAGAAGACACTTGCCCAAGTTGCCACGCAGTGGGACGGAACCTGGAACCATGTGGTTCGTAAGCAAGCTACTTACCACACAGCCACTCCTACACCTATTTATAAAAAATTCCCATTAAGTTACTGCAAAATATTCAAAAATAGTAAGTAACAGTGAAACTCCAGCTAGATGTGACACCTGTAAAGCCAGATCTGAGAATTATAAATGGTCTGTTATTTCTGTACTCACCTTGTTTTCAATCTAAGATACTGTAAGCAATTTTGGTTTCTAATCACTGTGAGACTAAAAACTTCAGCACCCACTGATTGACAAACCAGACACGTTTTATCTTCATGTCAAAGGCTTTATTACTTTATCAGGATATATTCATGCAAACTAATTTTTATCTGCTTATTATAAAAAAATTCTATTATCTGATCTAAATGTTTTTATGTAAACTATTGTTTGACTCATCACTCTGGATACACAAAGCCTCAAATTTTTTCTTATCATTGTCAAAGACTCTATCATTTGATTTGAATACATTTATATAAACTAATTTTTGACTACACAGCAGAGGATACACAAAGCCTCACACTTTACTTTTGAAAATCTTTTTAGATAAGTGAAACCGGTTAAGTTAATACTTTTAAAAGACGCCTACATTTTCAAATTCTTTTCCTCATATATATATATATATATATATAAACATACATACATGAACACATGCACATGTGTGTGTGCCTTTGTGTCTGTGTTTGTACCTCTATCACTGCTTGTCAGCATATACGTGTGTGTGTGTGTGTTTGTGTGTGTGTGTGTGTGCTAAAAGTGCATTGGAGAACATACTTTAAACTTTCTAAATCTGAGGACATCAAAACCAGTTACTAAAATATGACTTTCTCTCACCTGCAAAAGTTCTATGCTTAAAACATACACTAAATTTTATTCATTGACACTTATTTTACACAAAAAACTTTTTATATGCAAACTTTTCAGTAAAATGTGATTCTCCTTTTTTTGTGTGTGAAACTCACCTTGTGAAAAACATACATTAATATTTTTACAGTAAAACATTTATATGAAAACATAATTTTGTATCACTATTTTCATATATAAAGATAAAAAAGAAATATTTATCTCCTATGTTAAAAAATAAACTTGTTTTATTCATAGTATATTTAAAGGTTTAATGCATTTTCAATGCATATTATTTTGCCAATATATATAAAAATGTATACACACACACACACACAAAGTTCGTTTTTAAAAGCTTCATAGGTTCAGCAAATAGAGGCATACAATACATTGCAGAGTTAAGAATATTTTATACACAGTGTCTTGTAGTCTTTGGAAAAAGAACTCAAGTTTCTTGTTTAGTAAAGGATATCAGATTAACCATATTCCAAGCTGTTGCCACTTTTTCTTCCAATCTCCTACACTTATACCTCAAAATGTTCACTCATTGGCAGCTGGAATTGGCTCTGAATAAGAGGGGAGAGAATGGCAAAAATCAAGAATTCTCTGGAGTTGACATGCCATTAAGGAATCACAAAGCTTTGATTAAAATGCTTGGAGTACAGTGAAGTATTCCAGGTAGAGGTAGGGGTCCAAGGTTCAGTCCTCAGCCCCCTCCTATTTATCATAGTTCTCCAGGCAATAATCGAGGAATTCAAGACAGGATACCCCCGGGAGCTCCTCTATGCTGATGACCTTGCTCTAATTGCTGAGTCACTATCAGAACAAAAGGAGAAGTTTCAGGTGTGGAAGCAAGGATTAGAATCGAAGGACCTTAGAGTCAGCCTAGCTAAAACCAAAGTCCTAATAAGCAGGAAGACAGACAAACCACAAATCCCTTCAGGTTGATGGCCCTGCTCAATAAAGGGCTTCTCACTCAGAGTAAAAGATAGACTGTATGACGCATATGTATGAACAGCCATGCTACATGGCAGAGAAACATGGGCCATGACTGCTGAGGACATGTGTAAGCTTGCAAGGAAGAAGCCAGCATGCTCCGCTGGATGTGTAATGTCAGTCTGCATACTCGACAGTGTGTAAGTTCCTTGAGAGAAAAGTTGGACCTCAGAAGCATCAGACGTGGTGTGCAAGAGAGACGACTGTGCTGGTATGGTCATGTGGTGCGAATGGAAGAGGATAGCTGTGTAAAAAAGTGTCACACCCTAGTGGTTGAGGGAAAATATGGAAGAGGTAAACCCAGGAAGACCTGGGAAGAGGTGGTGAAGCATGAACTTCGAATTAGGCTCACCGAGGCAATGACTAGTGACCGAGGCTTTTTGAAATATGCTGTGCTTGAGAAGACCCAGCAAGCCAAGTGAGACTGTAACCTCATGGCCTATGCCAGTGGTGTTACCAGCCCACTTAGGTGTATCCTTCTTTCATTGGACACTAAACTCTGCTTGCGAAGAGCTGTTGAGGCAATTGAAATTGAAATTAAATTCGATGACAGCACCGCATGATAGGCATCTGTGCTAAAGAGCACCATATGAGTGTGATCGTTGTAAGGGTCACTGACTGGGCCCCATGCCGGTGGCATGCAAAAAACATCATTCGAGCGTGATCATTACCAGTGTTGCCTTACTGGCACTTGCGCTGGTGGTACATGAAAAACAACATTCAAGTGAGGGCTGGCTCCTGTGCAGGTGACACGTAAAAACACTATTTGAGTGTAGCCATTGCCAGTACTGCCTGACTGGCCCTCGTGCTGGTGGCACATAAAAGCATCCACTACACTCTCGGAGTGGTTGGCGTTAGGAAGAGCATCCAGCTGTAGAAACTCTGCCAGATCAGATTGGAGCCTGGTGCAACCATCTGGCTCACCAGTCCCCAGTGAAAACCGTCCAACCCATGCCAGCAGGGAAAGCAGACGTTAAACGATGTTGATGATGATGATGATGATGATGATGGTATTTGTCATGATTCTTTACACTCTAAGTTCAAATCCTATCAAGGCTAACTTTGTATTTCTTCCCTCCAGGGTCACTAAAATAATGTACCCATCAAGTACTGACATCATCTCAATCAATTAACTCCTCCACTTAGCTTACTGGTTTGTACCAATGTTTGAAATTATTATTACTATCATTATCATTGTCTTTATTGTGACCACCATAACCATCAGCAGCATCACTATAAGTTAAATAAAAATCTTTTAGTGATCACTTTGTTACTAAATGTAGAATGCAGTGTGGGTGGTGAAAATTTCAAAAGTCAGAAGTAATTTGGTATTTAAAACTCCAAATTAATTGTTAAATAACAAATTGCTATTTACTTATAATGAGATTTTGTTTTAATCCTGGATGAGACACAGATTAAGGAGACAATTTAGTTAATGGGCCATTAATTTTCTTCCCAGTCACTGTTTTATTGGACTTCTTCAAAGCTATAATTATACCATACACTCAAACCCAACAACAAGAGAAAATTAATTTAAAATTCAATTTCAGCTTTTAAAATGAAATGCAAAGATAGTAGAAATTTTCACTGAAAATATTTATTTCTATTTATATTGAATTTTCCCCATAGAAACTTTCACTTGATATCATATGCTGGACTTATATTTACCAATTTACAATTAGTTATTTAGAGCTATTACATCTTGAAAGGAATGAAGCAATCTGAGCATTTTAAATTATGTTTTATCCAAAGCTGGGTTAGAGCTTCATGGTGTTGAGTAAGAAGTTTCCTTCTCAATCATTTGATTTCAGCTTTAATTCCACTGTTATCAGTATAAGCAAGGTCCAGTTCTTGTTACATTATGGTGGCTTGAATACCTCAGTAACCCTGAAAGCTATGCCAGTAAAGTACAAGTTTCTGGTAGAGCATCCAATGCTTGACAGGTCAATGGGTCAAGGCCAGCCGCATTGGGCCAAAGCCCATGCCTAGAAAAAGCAAGATACAAAGCATTGATGACAATTCAAAACCAATAAAGACCTGGGAGAGGAAGGCCTCCCTTGGAGAAACTAATGGTAAAGTAAGGTAAAGTTACCTTTGTGAGTCATGCTGACTCATAAGGGCCAGTTTCCTGGTTTCCATGGCATATAAATTCCCTACCTGGATGGGATGCTGATCTGTCATAGGATAAGTCATTTTTGCTAGCTGAGTAGACTGGAGCAACGTGGAATGAAGTGTTTTGCTCAAGAACACAACACGTCGCTGAGTCAAGGAATCAAAACCGCAGTCTCACAATCGTGAGTCCAGCAGCATAACCACTCAGCCATATGCCTCAACCGGGGAAACATAGAGGCTAAACCCCACTTATTCCAAACTGAAGGAGTGGCTCTGATAGCTTATAATTGAGAACATGGTAGAAATGTCTTGGGTGACCTATGATGTATGCAGACAATTTGCCAACATACAATTTGCTGATTGGACAATAAAGCAACATGCAGAAGTATCAATCATGGAGTTCATCAAAACGGAATGAGGAGGCAGGAATCTTCTATACAAAGGGTACGCCTATATTATTGATAGAACCAGAAAGTTAAAAGACTTATTGGAGATGTGCAAATCATAAACTGCGAAGTGCTAGACTGACAACGATTGATGTTGAAATTAGCACAACTCCTTCTGAACACGTATATCCACCTATGCCCATAATTGTACTTGATATCTTTATTTCTATTTGTGCTTTTTTCATATATTCTTCAACTCTAAAGGTATGATTAAAACCATATTCAACTCTTCCCTTTTTCTTCTCTATGCTCTTCTCTATTTATTTTTCTCTCTGATGAAGCTCCTTGTTTCAGATCAATTTTATTAACCTATTGTACGTAATATCTTTTTATAAATAAATTGTTTTTATTTGTAAGTCTAATAAAACATTTTCGTAATTTTTGCTTTGTTTTTAAAAAATGTCGACATTTTTGGAAAATTGTCTAATCAGTCAATGGTCCTGTTTGTAAGTTGTCTGTTAGCAACTGTCTGTTGGCCAATTGTCTATCAGCCAATTGTCTGTCAGCCCGCTGTCTGTCAGCCCGCTGTCTGTCAGCCAACTGTCTGTCAACAAACTGTCTATCTACTGACATATGATCCATTGGAGAAAAAATCCTAATAACATAACAAGTGTCTTCTACCAGCATTCCTGCCATCTTAGTTTTTATTTATTTATTTATCTTTTCTCCAGACATTGTATTATATCTGAGACTACTATATATATCTCTGCATTGGATAGAATTTCAACCTGAAAAAAATTATCCCAAAGCATAATTATAGCTGTATGGTAAGAAGTTTACTTCCTAACCACATAGTTCTGGATTCAATCCCACTGAGTGGCACCTTGGGCAGATGTCTCCTGGTATAGCCTTGGGCCATCCAAAGCCTTTTGAGTGGATTTGGTAGACGGAAAATAAAAGAAGCCCATCATGTGTGTGTGTGTGTGTGTATATGCAAGCACACATGCGCTTGTATATGTGTTTTTCCCCTACCACTGTTTGACAACCAGTGTTGGTGAGTTTATGTCCTCATAACTTAGAGACTTGGCAAAAGAAACCAAGAGGATAACTACTAGGTTTTAAAAATAATACTGGGGTCAATCAGTTTGGTAGTTGTAATGTGTTATTCTTCTATATGAAGAACTTCATTTTCTTTCTCTCATATTTATAAACTCCAAGGACACAAAGGAATTCCTGAAGTAAATCCAGTGGCATATACCTCCATACTGTTGATGACATCAAGTAACGGAATACTGAGAATGGCTTTAAATGGCATATTACATGGTGTATACCCAAGTATATAATATTTTTGATATGCAAAAATATGCAAAAATATTGATCATAGTTGGTAATAAAACTGAAGGAGCTTCATCAGAGTGAAGAATAAATAGAGAAGGAGAGCATAGAGAAGAAAAAGGGTAGAGTTGAATATAGTTGAAATCATACCATTTAGCAAAATGGTATGATTACAACCATATGCTTCTCTTCCCTTTTTCTTCTCTATGCTCTTCTTTATTTATTTTTCTCTCTGATGAAGCTCCTTGTTTCAGATCAGTTTTATTAACCAAATATGATTAATATTCTTACATATTTTTGCATACCAATGCCAATGCCATACAACATTGGAATCAAAAACAGCTGTTAGATGGGATGCAGTCTATTTGCATTGAATTAATAAATAATAATTGAGGTAATTCAATTGTTGTGCATCAGTATTTCTCCATTTGCTGCTTTCTTTAAATTTTGATTCTTGATAAACCCATGCTTATCCTTGTCTTTACCTATAACTTATGAACATAATATGTTTGCCTATGTATACCTATGGCTAAAAATAGGTAATATACCGGTAGTGTAATGGATATTTCTATCATTAGATAGTTATTTTAACTTCTAACTCAACTAACCTTATATATATATATATATATATATATATATATATATATAAATGAATTCATACTGCCAGAAATTTGGAAAAGACATGCTATACTGCTTGACATTCATGCTGGAAGCTCCAATACGAATATTTCAGAGTGTTTGGGTGTCAATCTGAGGACAGTGCAGAGGATTCAGAAAGAGTTGGATAAATCTAATGGTTGATAACAAAGGTACAACAGCTCAGAAAACTCACTCTGATCATTCTGATAAGAAAAGAAAAACTGAATTTGTTGATGAGATCCAAGCCGTGATTGACAATGATCCTTCCAAGTCAGTCAAGTTCATTGCCAAGGGGAGTGTCCAAGTTACATATCAGGCAGGTAGTGCACGAAGACATTCGGTATTCCTCATACAAGATGAGAAAGGGTCAATTTTTATCCCAAGCTATCAAGGGCAAGAGGAAAGACCACACTATGAAGCTTTTGAACAAACTTTATCATCCCTCCAACTGAACATGCTTTGGTTTTTCTTAGACAAAAAAACTTTCTGCGAGGATAAGATGGTGAACGCACAGAACAACCATGGGCTTGCCATGTCTCCAAAACATGTTCTAAGAGTGATAAAAATCAAAATCGAACATCCAGTCAACATCATAGTGTTTGGAGTGATCACTAGTGATGGTGATGTTATGCCTCCATTCATCTTCCCACACAGCCTCAGACTCAACACGGAGTCCTACATCAAGTGCCTGGATGAAGTAGTACTGCTCTGAGTCAAGAGGGTGACTACTGGAAGGCCCTATGTCTGACATCAAGACCCTGCACCATCCTACACAAGCAGGAGAACCCAGTCATGGCTGTCAGATAATTTCTGCAACCACATCAGCCATGACATCTAGCTACCTAACTCCCCAGACTGCAACCCCTTGATTATTATGTGTGGGGCACAGCTGAGTGAGCAACCAACAAAACTCCTTATAACTCCAAAGATGAAGTTATCAAAATTATGAAGCTAACTGAAAATTTACTAAAATACTATCCCAATATTTAAAAGAAACAAATAAAACCATTCCAAAATCTGTGTAAAGAAAAAAATTCTTTTTTTTTTTTTGAAGATTTATTCACTGCTCACTTCCTGTGCATATTCCATGTATTGTTCATGCAGTTTTGATTACTTTTTCTGATGAGTTGCAGTGCACCTAAGCACTGGATACAATAAATTCATTATATTATATACTAGCAGTATCGCCCGGCGTTGCTCGGGTTTGTAAGGGAAATAACTATAAAGCATTTTTAGAGAGTTGTAGCCAAAAAATAGCAAAAAAATGGAAAGAAAATGATGGTAAATTTTTTTTGAGAGTTAAAAAGGTCGAGTTGCGTCCCCTAGAGAGTCTGTAGTTTGTGTTTCTGATTCTCGACCCCATGTCGAATTTATCGATTTTTTTCAGAACTGGGGGAACTTTTCAAACTTTTTGCTGCGTTAGTTTTGGATTATGACATTGGGCTATGTGTGTGTCAAGTTTCATCAGAATCGGTTGAAAGCCGTGGTCAGGGTGAGGGTACAACCTGACAGACACACAGACACACAGACACACAGACAGACAAACTGCCGTTTATATATAGAGAGATATATTTTTTAAAAAAGCACATAATCATAATACAACAACCTTAAATAAACAGGCTGTTGACATCTCTCTTTATTTGAATGTTTTCCCAGGTTTATATATGAAATCTCAGCTTTAGTTCAGGAGTTACAATAATCTAGATGGATCTAATTTCATGTTTCATATTTTTCAAATTTACATAAAACCTCATTCAATTGGTATTCAATAATGCATAGTATCAATTTACACTTGACAAAGCTACAGTTCTGGAAGTTCAACCAGTGCTAACTCAACTATTTTTGTTTGCTATCTTCAATCAGATCTCTACTTACATTCAGTATTTTTGTATTTTCTTTATTGTTTCAATCTTTATTATATTTATTCTCATGATATTCCTTGTCTAAAATTTTTCCTTCAGTTTTGATTAAACAATGAATGCTATCATATAATTCTGCAGGTTTTGTGTAGCATACATTTTGATTTTCATACTCACTACTTTTTTCCCATTGTTTTAAAGTTGTCATGTGTATATATGTATCAATCATTGCTTGAGCTTGTCTACACAGAATTTTATTCTGCTTAATATATTACATATCTGCTTGAATTTCTATGTCTCTGTTGCCTAGTAACGCCATGAAAATACCATTATAATGGTCTTGTGTACATATTCTTTTAAAACTTAATTCTAATTAATTGAAATATTTAGAAAAAAACTAACAAAATTTTAAGTTGCTTACATTTTTTTTTTCAATTTAAGATATTTTTAAAGGATATTTGGTATAAACTTACATTGTTGTCTTTTTATATTTTCTATCATTATTAACTGATTTTCTGCTGATCTTAGTATTTGTTTTGCATACCATTTGTTTCATTTATATTTGTTGTGTTCATTTTATCTCCTTGAAGAAACATGCCACATAACATTATACTGAAACAAACAATAGCTAATGGCCATATGTTGAAAATGTTAACTCTCCAATCACCAAAGTAAGGCAAAGTTGATCCAGATTAGTACCTAGATGAGTAACCATCATTATCATTATTTAACATCCATATTCCATGCTAATGCAGGTTGGATAGATTGACAGAATATGATAGCTCCAGGGACTGCAACATGCTCCAGTCTCTACTTTGGCATAGTTCAATGGCTGGATATAATTCCTAAGAAAATCCAGATTCTATATGCATCTATTTTTGAACCAACAAGAATGCGTCTACATAGGCTGCTGGAAATAGCAGCTACACAAAGATCACTCATTACCTTCATTATAAAAAGGATGCATTGGAAAATATGGACCATGATAACATAGCCCATTGGATAAATATGCTCCATAACAAGGTAATTACAGTTGAAACAACTTTTATCATAGATTTGGCTTGATAAAGACTAACTTTGATCTAAACAACAGCGAATACTATTAATACTATTACACTATACTGCAATAAACACTATATTACACTGTACTGAAAATGATTATTATACCAAACTAAATTTCAATATGTTTCATTTGAACAACAAATATGGAAGCAAAAAAGAAACTAAGAAGTCTCAGTCATTTGTCATTGCCTCCATGAGACTCAACAGCCAAAGATCATATTTCACCACCTCATCCCATGTCTTCCTGAGTCTACCTCTTCCACAGTTTCCCTCCACAATCAGAGATTGGCACTTTTTTTTACATAGCATACACATGTCCTCATCTATTCACACATATGATTGTGTACATATGGGAGTGTTACTGTGTATGCATTATTGTGTCCCCTTGTCTTGACATCACATAGTAGTTGTAAGCAAGTGTCATTGTTATACAAGTGGTGTCTTTCATTTCCAGTTTTTTGTGTAAAATGTTCAATCACTTGAAAACAAATGAAGGCTAGTGACAGCAACGGCATCCACCTTTTGAAAATTGACCTCAATAAATCCCAGCCAATCCATGCAAGTGTGGAAAATTGATTGTAAAATAGTGATGATGATGGTAGTAATGAACAACCTTGTCCAAGCAAAACATATTGCTAAAAAGTTAAAAAATAATAGTTGAAATAATGTCTTCCTTAGAAAAAGATTAGAACACTGCTTTTGAATTTTCATATCTTTTATCGTTTAGTTTTTATTTGTTTCAGTAATTTGACTCTGGCCATACTGGGGCACCACCTTGAAGGGTTTTAATTGAACAAATCGACCTTGGGACTTTTTTTAAAGCCTAGTACATATTCTATCAGTCTCTTTTGAGTTACGGGGATGTAAACACCCCAACACAGTAGGTCAAGCAGTGGTGGAGGACAAACACAAATACAAAGACATACACAAACACAGACATGCACATACACACACACACACCACACACACACACATACACACACACCACACACACACATGTGTATATATATAACAGGCTTCTTTCAGTTTCCATCTGCCAAATCTATTCACAAGGCTTTGGTCAATCCAAAGCTATAGTAGAAGACACTTGCCCAAGGTGCTACACAGTGGGACTGAACCTAGGACCATGTGGTTGGGAAGCAAACTTCTTACCACAGAGTCATGCCTGTACCTCCACACCACAAAAATATTTTATAACAAATAGTAGCCAGGACATACAGTTGTGTATGATGTATATAGGTGTGTTTGTGTGTGCACATGTATGAGTGCATGTGTGTCTGTATGTGTGTGTGTATTTATGTGTGTATGTATATACACTTTATTTTAGGACATTTACCATATTTCCTAGCATTAAGGACATGCTGATCTCCAAGTTGCATTCTAATTTTGAAATATAGATAAATATAAACCTTAAGACCTCAGCAATTTCACATATCTTTACCAAATGTCTTAGTAGTTTAGTGACATATAGATATAGATCCTGTTAATCACTTATTGTCCATACTTTTTCTTCTTTTACTGATTTTTACAATATGGACAGAAGGTAAGTTTAAAATAGGAAAACTCGTAACTTGCATCCTTCTGGAAGCATGGTAAATTTTCAAGACTTATTTTAGGAAAAAGATTGCACCTCTAAAGCCTGTAAATGCAGTAATTACTTCTTCATATAGCCAAGAGCAAGGATATTATAAAGATTCATTTCAGTGGATTAGTTCTATGATATAGGAGCAAAATATTGTAAGGAATCTATTCAATACATTGTTCTCATCGTCATCATCATTGTCATCATTATCATCATCACCATCATTATTATCATCACCATCATCGTTGTCATCATCACTATCTTTATCATCATCATCATCATTCAGTCATGACCATCGTGAGCTCAAAATGGCACCTCTATATGATCTCTAGCTATAGCATTCCAATCCCCTTCAAACAGGACACTACTCTTAAAAAAAAAAAGGAAAAGCCACATTATACAATGTATACATTATACAATGCATACATTATACAATGTATACATTATACAATATATACCATTAGAGACTGCTTAAAAGATGGAATGGCTACAGCTGGAATGGCATGCACAGTAAGTTGATCTGAGGCTAAACATCAACATAAACAATGGTTTCTGATTTAGGTACAAAGCCAGCAATTTTGCAGAGAGGGTGGTTAGTCAACATCATCAAACCCAGTACTTGACTGGTATCTTATTTTATCAACATTAAAAGGTAAAGTTGACTTCTGCAAGATTGGATTCAGAACATGTATCATGGGACAAAGGCTACAAAGAATAGTCTCAGAAACAAGGAGTGCATGAGGTGCAAGCACAATCCCTAAATGTTTAGGGGGCAATGAAAATGATTAGGGCATCCTCTTAAACATCATCATTGCCAAGCTAAACAAGTGTGGAAGCATCACTTTTTCATTATTGGATTTAAGTGATTTGATTAATGTACAAATATCATCATCATCATCATCATCATCATCATCATCATCATCATCATCATCATCATCATCATCATCATCATCGTCATCATTTAATGTCCGTTTTCTATGCAGGCTTGGGTTGGACAGTTTGACTGAGGTCTGGAGAGCCAGTAGCAGCACCAGGCTCAAATCCGATCTGGCAATGTTCCTACAGCTGGATGCCCTTCCTAACACCAACCAGTCTGAGAGTGTAGTGGTGATTTTTACATGCCACCAGCATGGGAGCCAGTCAGGGCATGGCATCGATCATGTTTGGATGGTGCTTTTTACATACCACCAGCACAGGAGCTAGTCAGGGGTCACTGGCCACAGCTACAATATTGGTTTTACTTGACTCAACAGGTCTTCTCAAGCATATCATATCGCCAACGCATCAGGGGTGTTCTTAACAGGGCTGGACATGCATGGCTGCAATCTCACTTTACTTGCCAGGTCTTCTCAATCAAGGCATATCTCCAAAGGTACTGGTCTCCCTTGATTGCTTCTATGAGGCCCAATGTTCAAAGGTCATGCTTCATCATCCCATCCTATGTCTTCCTGGGTCTATCTCTTCCACAGGTTCCTTCTACAGTAAGCGAGTGGCACTTCTTCGCACAGCTGTTTTATAACACATGACCATACCAGCACAGATACCTCTCTTGCACACCACATCTGATGCTTCTTATACCCAACTTTTCTCTCAGGGCACTTACACTGTCGTGTATGCACACTGGCATTACACATCCAGCAGATCATACTAGCTTCATTTCTTTCAAGTCCATGTTGTCAGCTGTCATGGCCCATGTTTCACTGCCATGTAGCATGGTAGTTTGTACACATGCATCATACAGTCTACCTTTCATCCTGAGCGAGAGGCCCTTAGTTGCCTGCAGGGGTAGGAGCTCGCTGAACTTTGCCCAGGATATTCTTACTCTAGTCGCTACACTCTCAGAGCAGCTACCCCCACTACAGACTTGGTCGCCTATGCAGCAAAAACTATTAACTACTTCAAGTTTCTTCCCTTGGCATGTGATGGAATCTGCTTTCTGTACACCTTCAGTGTTTATTGCCCTAGTGCATCTACCACACACAAAAACTATTTTCCCAGTTAACCTGCCTTTGATATTGCTGCACCATTAATGTGTCCATAGCTTACACTGGATACATTTAATGGAGTTTCTACCCATACCTTTTCTACAGATTGAGCAGGGCCATCTACCTGAAGTGGGTTGTGATTTTACAGCCTTCTTACTTATTAAGACTTTGGTTTTTGCTAGGTTAACCCTAAGGCCCTTCGATTCTAGACCTTGCTTCCACACCCTAAACTTTGTCTCTAGTTATGGCAGTGACTCAACTATTAGAGCAAGGTCATCAGCATAGAGGAGCTCCCAGGGGCAGCCTGTCCTGAATTCCTCTGTTATTGCCTGGAGAACTGTGATAAATAAGAGGGGGCTGAGGACTGATCCTTGGTGAATGCCTACTTCTACTCAAATTTCTTCAATATACTCATTGCCAACCGTCACCTTACTACCAGCATCCCTGTACAGGGCTTGTACAGCTCGCACCAACCACTCGCTTATCCCCAGTTTCTGCATTGATCACCACATAAGGAATCGAGGGACCCTGTCAAAGGCTTTCTCCAAGTCAACAAAAGCCAGGTACAGAGTTTTATCTTTGGCTATGTATTTCTCCTGCAGTTACCTTACCAGAAATATAGCATCAGTAGTACTTCCGCCTGGTACAAAACCAAACTGCATCTCATCTAGGCTAACTCTTTCCCTAATTAGTTGGGCTATGACCCTCTCTGTAACTTTCATCACCTGATCCAATAATTTGATACAACTATAGTTATTTCTGTCTAAAGCATCACCTTTTCCTTTGTGGCAGTTGACTATGGTACTGCTACACCAGCCATTGGGTATGACTACTTCATGAACTACCTGATTTATGATGCAGGTGACTATAACAATAACCCACACTGCCCGATATTTTAAGCATCCCAGCAGTGATTCCTGATGGGTCAGGTGCTTTCTCTGTCTTCGTATCCTTAATTGCTTTATCTACCTGGGCGCTGTTGATTCGGATAGCTGGTCCCTCAATTAGGTCAACTTTTAGTTGACTCTCCTATTCCCATTCATTCTCCACATTCAGCAGTCTTCCATAATGGCTTCTCCAATCCTCTTTTTTTTGCAGAATCATTAAACACAAGGGCACCATCATCCATGCGGATACATTTCTCTCCTATGATATCATGGTTTTTTCCCGCACACTGTCTTACAATCCAAAATACTTCAGTTCTTTGGTCCTGATGTCACCGAACATTGGCAAACTTCTTCTTTTCTGCTACTCCCTTGGCTATATATACCTGTCTCTTAGCTTCCCTTTTGGCTATCTGATACAATATTCTGCTACCCTCACTCTTCCAGGCATTCCAAGCCTGTTGCTTTGCTTTAATGGCCCTGTCTATTGTATTGTTCCACCACCATGTTACCCCAGATCTAGAAGGGACTTTGCACCAGCCACAGATTTGGTCTGTGTCACTCAGCAAGCTGTCTCGCAGGAATTTCCAGCTGACTTCTATGTCACAGGACTGTAGCTCCTCTTCTCTATCATCAAATTTCTCAGTAATGATATCCCTAAATCTCTGACCATGTGAAGGGTCCTAAGCTTCCAAGTCCTTTTTTCCAGATTGGTCTGCTTTTTGGCATCCTTCTGGCCTCTAGTCTAAAGTCACTAATAATTAGTCTATGTTGGTGGGGTTGCATTCTTCACCAGGGAGGGTCTTTGAATTTAAGAGCAACCATGCATTGTGCTGTCTGGTGGGAATGAAATCGATCTGGCTAGCAGAGTCAGGAAGGGGAGTAGTCAATCACATCGACCCAGTGTTCCACTGGTACTTAATTTATCAACCCTGAAACAAAAGGATGAAAGGCAAAGTTGACCTCAACAGAATTTAAACTCACTTGATGTACAAATATGATACTAATTATTTTTGTACCTGTGTTTGTTTTGATATCAAGATTGAAAAAATCGACCTTGTTTGTTAAAAATGTTATTCCTGGGTTTGCATCCACTAAGCAAATTTCATTCCTGCGTTTATGCTGCAATGACTGTTTTTTCACTGCTGTAATGATTCCACCACCTTTCCAGCAACAATGGCTGTAATTATCATCATAGCCACCAGAAGGACGATGATCATCATCGTCGTCGTCAGCACCACCATCATCGTCATCGTCATCATCATCATCATCATCATCTTCATCATCATCATTGCTAAATCATTGCATTGTTCAGCTATAGCCCTGTTTCCCCATAGAAGAGTGACTTCAATTAACCGTTTACCAGAAGATGTTAAGAATATATTTTCAGAGGATTAGAAAATGATATCCAACATCTAAGAAAATAAAAGACTTTCAATTTCTCTTGGAAGTTCAAAAGCTAATGGTAGTGTGGTCGAAGTTTTGAGAGCAATTAGGGCAGAAGATGGCAGAATCAGTAAAGTATCAGACAAAATTACTTTTAGTAGTCATGTTATTTTATTTTACTTTATATATTTTATATCATTGTTAGTAAGCAATAATATCATTGGTTAGAGCTTTTCAGTGGTGCAGTCACTGATTTGCTGCAACTCTGATACTAAGGATGATAAGGGAATGTAGTATTTAACTCGATACTGAACAAATATCTTAAGGGACTTTGTTCATGAAGCACTATTTGTTTGTCTTTGTTTTCTTCACTGATGTTTATAGCTTTTGTCATTACATGTGCTGACATGGCTGTTTGGTAAGAAGTTTGTTTCTCGGTCACATGGTTTCATGTTCATTCCCACTGTGTGGCTCCCTGGGCAAATGTCAAGAGGCTACATGACTATTCTCATTTTAGAAAAGAGAAAGAGAGTGATTGGGTATAAACAACTTATAGGCGTAGGAGTGGCTGTGTGGTAAGTAGCTTGCTTACCGACCACATGGTTCCAGGTTCAGTCCCACTGCGTGACACCTTGGGCACGTGTCTTCTACTATAGCCTTGGGCCGACCAAAGCCTTGTAAGTGGATTTGGTAGACAGAAACTGAAAGAGGCCCGTCGTATATATGTATATATATATATATATATATATATATGTGTGTGTGTATATGTTTGTGTGTCTGTGTTTGTCCCCAACAACATCACTTCACAACTGATGCTGGTGTGTTTACGTCCCTGTAACTTAGCGGTTCGGCAAAAGAGCCCGATAGAATAAGTACTAGGCTTACAAAGAATAAGTCCTGGGGTCGATTTGATCGACTAAAGGTGGTGCTCCAGCATGGCCACAGTCAAATGACTGAAACAAGTAAAAGAGTAAAGAGTAAGAGCATACCACAAATACAGCAGAAAGAGCATCACTGCTACCAAACGACCTTAGTAGGGTTACACAAAGACAAAATGGAGTAAGTCCTAGAGAACACAGTGGGAGCCAAGGCTACTGCTTTCATCTAACATCTTGTATTCTTTCTGTTCAACCCTTGATACATACATGTAGTGAAACGCACACCCTGTTTGTGTACTTGATTGTAAAAATTATTCCTTGAATATTCTTGTGCCACTCTTAACTCAATCTCTACTCTTACTGTGTCTCCTCTAATCTCTACTCTTACTCCATCTCTTTTTCCACTCTTACTCTCTTTTTCCACCCTTGCTTGCATCCCTTGCACCTTTCTTTTCTCTTTGTGTCTCCCCTTCTTTTTTGTTTTCTCTCACTCTCTGTCTCCCCCTCTTTCCCTCTTACTCTATCTTTTCCCAGCTCTACTCTTACTCTATCTCTTTCTCCACTCTTACCCTCTCTTTCTGCCCTTGTTTGCCTCCCTTGCTTACCACGTGACTGGTGACCGGCTAAGGTGGTGCTGTTTTCTTTTGTCCTACCTTTGACCTGATTTTGCTTTGGATTTCTAACTTTCATGCAACAGGATCCACATTGAAAAGAAAATCTCCTGGTAGACTTAGGACCATTAGAACTCCAGAAAATGTGGCATCAGTGACAGCATCTGTTCAGCAATTGTCAAAGCATTCTGCATGTAAGTATAACATAGCATTAGGAATATCTAGCTGAAGTCTGAGGAGGATTCTGCATGCTGATTTGAAACTGCATCCTTACAAAATGATGTTAGTTCAAGAATTAGCTGAGACAGATTATAACAATCGTAAAGCCCTATGTGTGGATATTCTTGCACAAGTTCCCACAGTAGCTATTCTTCTGAGTACCGATGCGGCCCACTTCCATATCAAATGGAATCATAAACAAGCAGAATTTTCACTACTGGGCTGAACATAGTTCTCATGAATTCCATGAAAGACCGCTTCATTCTTCTTGTGTAACTATTTGGTGTGCAGTTGCTAATTTTGGAGTCATTGGCCTGTACTTTTTTGAATGAGGTGATGAAACAGTAATGGTTACCTCTGGCCAGCTGGAGAACATTTTGTACCCTAAACTGGATGGGTTGGATACCAAACATCTATGGTTTCAACAGGACAGAGCCATGGCTCACACAGCATGATGTTCACTTGGAGTGTTGAGGGAAATGTTTCCTAAGCATTTGATTTCTTTGAATATGCCCTTTTGTCACTTCCATTATAGTTTTGAAAAATTAACTGTTAAAATTGAACTATACTCTTCAAAGTAGAATGGAGAACAAGGTAAAATTACAACCTGCTTTTATAGCAAGTTGATGCAGGTAGTTTATCCTGTCCCCCTCCAACTTTTACTTCATACAATTGAAAACCATATTATTTATAGGATGACCCAATATATATATGTATGTGTGTGCATGTGCATGTGGATACATGTATGTCTCCGAGCATTGAATCTTAAGGGACAGCTCAGGACAATCGCATGTGTAACCAGCCATGAAGAACAAATCAACAATACAAAGAAATAAAATATCAATCCCTTTAAAATGGCAACCATTTTAACAGTACCAGAATCGCCATCCCACTACATCTACACATTCAAATCAGTTTGACAACTGCCCTTCAGCTACAACACACCCTCATAAGCTCAGTGACTACTAAATTCAGGCCATGATAAACAGGTAGGATGTTCTTGACGCTGAGAATTTTAAACTTACGGAGGCAATATTTACATATTGCCTTAAGAAACACAACTACATCTCATAATGCAAGGAAAAAGTTGCATAACCAACCACCTGTGCACCTGGAGACCTATGTTGCACAGAAACAATTGAAGTGATTAAAAAATAAATGTCCAACCATACCCATTCTTGTTGACGCCAACTTTTTCAATTATTTATTCACACTCAACAGATACCCAAACACAAACCTGGAAGTACCTATAATACCGAATAGCACAGGGTAAATCTGAAGCAGGATTAGCTTTATACTGTACTCTACCAGAATATACCATACTTTATACTGTACTCTTACCGAATATACCATAACTATATGTGTGAGTGTGAGTGTGTGTGTGTGTGTGTGTGTGTGTGTGTGTGTGTGTGTGTGTTGTGTGTGTGTGTGTGTGTGTGTGTGTGTGTGTGTAATTAGAAAGATAGATAGATAGATAGATAGATCTATGTGTATGTCTTTTTTTTTTTTTCCCCAACCACTGCTTGACACCTGGTGTTGTTTTGTTTATATCCCTGTGACTTAGCAGTCAGTCAAAAGAGACAGAGTAAGTACTAGGCTTAAAGGTAAGTACTGGAGTTAATTTGTTCAACAAAACCCTTCAAGACCACCATGGCCTCAGTCTGAAGAATAAGACAAGTAAGAGATGAAAGATAATAGGGAGAGAGGGGGGAGGGGAGGAGGATGAGGAGGAGCAAAGGGAGTGGAAGAGGAGTGGGAAGAGAGAGACAAAGAGAGAGACAAAGAAAGAGAAGGAAAGAAAGAGATAAA
Source organism: Octopus sinensis (assembly GCF_006345805.1). Taxonomy (NCBI): domain Eukaryota; kingdom Metazoa; phylum Mollusca; class Cephalopoda; order Octopoda; family Octopodidae; genus Octopus; species Octopus sinensis. The sequence continues at coordinate 159,514,983 of NC_042997.1, read as the reverse complement.
GAGAGAGAGGGTGAAGAAGAGAGAGAGGAGGAGGAAGAGAGAGGGGGAGAGAAGAGAGAATAATCTCAAGGTTTCTGCAGCCCTCTTCCCCTTAGGACCAAGAGGTCAAACAGTGACCTTTCTGATCATGAAAGACAAGTAGAGACTCAGCCTAAGCTTGTCCATTACACTGCTTCCCAGATGATCAATGATAGAACAAAATAATAAGTAGTTAGTTATATGTAGGCTGGACCAGACTACCATGACGAATCCAGTCTGTTGGAAGTCTGAGTCACCTCCAAGTGGTTGAGCTTGCACAATATGATTAATGATGGTAGTGGGGGGGAGGCTACCTTCCACTTCTTCCTCCTCCTATGTTCTCATCTCTACCACCACAACCACCACCACCATCATCATCATCATCATCATCATCACAACCACTATCCTCGTCATTGCCATAGCTTCCACCACCATCATCATCATTGGCATTATCATCATCATCATTATCATCATCATCATCATTACCACCACGACCACCACCACCACCACCACCACTACCATCATCATCATCATCATCATCAACATCATCACCTCCACCATCATCAACGTACTCCTCACTATCACCCTCATCATCACCACCAATACCTTCATCCTCATCCTCATCATCATCATCATCATCATCACCACCACCACTGCCACTACCATCATCATCAGTACCTTCTCCACCATCACGACCATCATCACCACCAACACCACCACCATTCTCATCGCCATTCTCCTCACTATCACCCACATCATCACCACCAAAACCACCATAAGTACTATCACAACAATCATCATAATCATCATCATCATTATCAGTGTTGTATGATTTCTAATTTCTCATATTAACGATATCTCATCACAGACATTTAGACATTTAATCATTGCTAGACTCTCTTCGAAATTGCTCTCTTCTACCTCCTGCTCTTCTTCCTCATTTTCTTTCTCCATTATCATCTTCATCAACAACAACAACAGCTAAAATGACAAGGACAATCAATGAGGAAAATAACACTTATTTTCTAAATTCTATTAAGCACATAGCACTGTGTATAATTTATTACGTAGCCAAATTCCTCAGGGAGACTACAATGCTGTTCCCTCTAATTTTGGTTTGATTCACCATATGTGAATGCTGTTTATCACACATGGCTGCAATTATTATTATTATTGTTGTTGTTGTTGTTGTTTTTGTGGTTATTATTATTATTATTATTATTATTATTATTATTATTAGGATTGCACACCAGGCAAAATTTTTAGCAGCATTTCATCCGCCTTTACATTCTGAGTTCAAATTCTGCTGAGGTCCGCTTTGCTTTTCATCCTTTCGGAGTTGATTAAATAAGTACCAGTTGTGCACTGGGGTCAATGTAATCAACTTCATCCCCTCCCCCAAGCTGCTCTTGTGGAAAAAATTTGAAATCATTATCATTATCAATATTATTATTATCATCATTATTATCATTATTATTATTATTATCATTATTATCATTATTATTACTATTACTATTACTATTATTATTATTATTATTATTATTATTATTGAAGGTGGCAAGCTAGCAGAATTATTAGCTCAATGGGCAAAATGCTTAGTGTTCTAAGTTCAAATTCCACCAAGGTTGACTTTGCCTTTCATCATTTTAGGGTCGATAAATTAAGTACCAGTGGAACACTGGGGGTCGATGTAATTGACTAGATCCCTCCCACAAAATTTCAGGCTTTGTGCCTTAAGTAGAAGGAATTATTATTATTTTTTGATGCAAACACACAGCTTATTTTGTTGGGTATGATGAAAAGTGTCAGCTTAAGGTATAGAATTAATTTAGGCTCTATTTATATAGAAAGATAAATTCAAATAATTATTTTACCCTTTTATTTCTTTCAGTCATTAGACTCCAGCCATGCTCAACACCACATTGGTGGATGTAATTTCTTTATTTGTGAAATAAGGCTACCATTGGCTTAATGTTAAGAAAAGTAAGAAAATATCCTAGTGTCTTAATTTTTCAAGTCGATCACATGGAGAAAGGTGTTTGCCTCCATTTTGAAAAACACAGCCTTGTTTAGTTTGGTACATATATACATACCCACTTGCACACACACACACACACACACACACACACACGCACGCACACACACACACACACACACTTTATTAAAGCTGCAAAATTATCATAATTTTGCAGCTTCAATAAAAGCATATTACTCTACCTTTGGTATTCAAGTACTATTTTTTCCACCTTTTTTGCACTTATGTGTTCACTTGTGTGTGTATTGACATCGTTTAATGTCTGCTTTCCATGCTGGCATGAGTTGGATGGTTTAACTGAGGACTGGTGAGCCAGAAGGCTGCACCAGATTTCAGTCTGATCTGGCAGTGTTTCTACAGCTGGATGCCCTTCCTAACACCAACCACTCCAAGAGTTTAGTGGGTGCTTTTACGTGCCACCAGCATGAGGGCTAGTCAGGCGGTTCTGGCAACAGCCATGCTCAAAAGGTGTTTTTTATGTGCTACCTGCACGGGAGCCAGTCCAGTGGCACTGGCAATGACCAAGGTCGAATGTTGTTTTTCATGTGCCGGTAAGGCGATGCTGGCAACAATCACACTCGAATGGTGCTTTTTACATGCCACCAGCACAGCAGCCAATCCGTAGCCCTGGCAAAAATACCTGGATGTGCTTTTAACATTCCACTGGCATGAGTGCCTATCAGGCACTACTATCATCGGCCATGTCAGCAGTTTTGATTTTGTATGTATTTATATATATATATATATATATATTATATATATATATATATATATATATATGTATATATACATATCTATCTACCTATCTGTCCATCTATCTATCTATCTACATATATATGTACACATATATATAAGATGGGCTTCTTTCAATTTCCATCTACTGAATCCACTCACAGGGCTTCGGTCAGCTCAAGGCTATAGTAGAAGACACTTGCCTAATGTGCCACACAGTAGGACTGAACCTGGAGCCATATGGTTGGAAAGCAAGCTTCTTACCACACAGCCATGCCTATGCCTATATGTAGAAAGATAGATAGATAGATAGATATTTCCATTTTGTAATTTGTTTGCAAGATTCATTGTGTGAAACAGTGTGTTGAAAAAATGTTTATTGTGTCTTGGGTGAGTCATTAAATCATCATCATCATCATCATCATCATCGTTTAACGTCCGTTTTCCGCGCTAGCACAGGTTGGACGGTTCGACTGGGGTCTGGGAAGCCAGGGGCTGCTCCAGGCTCCAGTCTGATCTGGCAGAGTTTCTACGGCTGGATGCCCTTCCTAACGCCAACCACTCCGCAAGTGTAGTGGGTGCTTTTTACGTGCCACCTGCACAGGTGCCAGGGGGGGGGGTCCAGCATCGGTCACGATTGGTTGGAGCTTTTAACCTGCCAGCGGCACGGAAGCCAGCCAAGGCGGCGCTGGCAACGTTCGGATGCTCTTTTTATGTGCCACCGGCACAGTAGCCAGTCGGGGCGGCGCTGGCATCGGCCACGTTTGGATGGTGCTTTTTATGTGCCACCGGCACAGAAGCCAGTCGGGGCGGCACTGGCATCGGCCACGTTCAGATAGTGCTTTTTATGTGCCACCGGCACAAGCATCACAACTACTATTTCCATCGATATTTATTTCGACATTCATGTCAATAATAATAACACATGCACAGGTTCAATTCCACTTCTTTATTATTAATCAATTGGTTAAATAATTAACCAACTAATTAATTGATTGTTTGTTTAATTTGTTAGTTTAAACAATCACTTGCTTGTTTGTGCATCAAAGTTCTTTCATTGCTGTTTGCAACAAAAAAAAAGTAGCTGATTGATTGTTTAACGAGCATGTGAAAAAATATTAGATATTTAACTAATTGACTAATAATAAAGAAGTGGAATTGAATCTCTGCATTCATTATTAGTATTGGTGTAATGACTCTCCCATGACACAAGAAAATATACATACATATATACATACATATATATACATACATACATACATAAATACATACATATATATAAATATATATATTCTTTTATTCCTTCTTTCTTTTATTTTTTTTTTACTTGTTTCTGTCATTTGACTGTGACCATGCTGAAGCACCACCTCTAGTCAAACAAATCTACCCTAAAACTTATTCTGTGTAAACCTAGTACTTATTCTACTGGTCTCTTGTGCCAATCCACTAAGATACGGAGATGTAAACACACCAACAAGTGTCAATGGGGGGACATATGAGTCATAGACCAGCAATACTCTTTATTTCCAGACAATCTGTATACATTGTATTGCTAAGCCACAAAAAAATGGTAAAATATTAGTATCTTATTCTTGATAATTCCAGAGCAGGTTGTCTCGCCTGATCTGGAACATTTGCATTACGTCAATAACAATAACAATAACACATGCCCTGGTAACTATTTATTTATTTTTTCCGTGTTAATTGTTAACAAGGTAAAAATACACTCATCTATTTATATATATATATATATATATATATTATATATATATATATATATATACCCATATACCCATATATATATGTATATGTATCTATCTATCTATCTACCTATCTATCTATTTATCTATCTATCTATCTATCTTTCTAGATGGTGTAATTTAATTGTTCATTTTGAATCGACAAAAGGTGTTTTTTTTCTAATTTTATATATATATATAGATATATATATACACACACACACACACACATACATATGTATATATATTACAAGTCACACATACTTAGTGGATGTGTTTTGTTTATACACCAAATTTGCTGTGGGATGACATCCAGGGAAAGCTCTCTTCATGACACTGAGTGTTAAAAAACATGCAAATGTTCCAGATCAGGTGAGACAACCTGTTCTGGAATTATCAAGAATAAGATACTAATATTTTACCATTTTTTGTGGCTTAGCAATACAATGTACACAGATTGTCTGGAAATAAAGAGTATTGCTGGTCTATGACTCATATGCAAATTGAGTGAAGTCTAATTACTGATGTACTGTGGTATAGCACATCTGAAAGAAAATTAAATTAGGAATGGAAAGCAACTCCAGTAATGTTAACATTATCAGTCACACATATGTTGTGTATGTGTTTTGTTTATGCACCAAATTTGCGGTAGAATATTGTTCAGGGAAAACACATAGAAAAAATAAATACTATGTGTGACTGATAATTTTTCCATCACTAGAGTTGCTTTTAATTCCTTATTTAATTCTCTTTCACATGTACTATGCTACAGCACATCAGCAAATAAACTTCACTGTCTCGGCATGTAAGCCAGACCAGCAATTCACTTTGTTTAAAGATGATCCAAGTAAATGATATTGATAAACCAAAAAAAGGGCAAAATATCATTATCCACCATTCTCAGTAATTCGAAAACAAGTTGTCTCAATTGGTCTGTTGAGTGGGAACTTTTCATGGTCACTATCCAGCAGCAAATTTGGCAAATAAACAAAATAAACAAAACACATACACTGTGTATGTGCAACCAATAATGTTTTCGGCATGACAAGTCTAAACAAGCACACTATATTGCCAAAGGTAACCAAGACCTTTGGTGATATACCATGCTTGTGTAGACCTGTTAATCCAAGTGAGATCATAGTTGTGGCTGATGCTGGTGTCACATCAATGGCACATAAAAAGCACCCATTACACTCTTGGAGTGGTTGGGATTAGGAAGGGTATCCAGCTGTAGAATCCTTGTCAGATTGGATTCGAACCTGATGCAGCTCCCCAGCTTGCCAATTTTCAGTCAAACATCCAAACTATGCCAGCATGGAAAGCAGATGTTAAACAGTTATGATGATGATGATAATGATGATGATATATATGTGTGTGTATATATATGTGTGTGTGTATCTCTTATTATAAAAGGCAGATTTTATCTGCCTCCCTTTGTAACTTATAGAAATCTACAATATAGGATTTCTTCAATTACAATTTACCTAGCATTTTTAAGAGTAGAATGCATCGGGTCATGCCAGGTCCAGTTTTTAAAATTTAAACTCCAATTAAGCAAAATTTACAGAAAACTCACATTCTGGTGTGTATGTCAAATGTTTTTCTTAATGTGGTTTACACCACACGCAAACGCACACACACACACAAAGGGAGCGAATTGTTTCACTGACGCTATCACCCTTCTCCTCCTTTGTCTTTGCAAGTTTGCAGCTATTAAAGTGAAAACAGTGAATCCGACAGCGATAAAGAAAACGAATTGGTACCTGAATGGAGTGAAAATTTAAAAACTGTTTCTTTCGGTGATTTTTCTGAAGAAACTGCACCAAGCCACAGACTTTCCCAGAAGAGTAAAGCCTTAGACTATTTCTATTTACTTTTTCGAATGAGCCCATTTGAAATCATTACGGCAGAAACGAAACGTTACGCTAAACGTAAACAAAACGAAAGAAAGGATAGTTTGTTATTTCCCACAACCTTAAATGAAATTAAGGCCTATTTTGCCATAAATATTATTATGGGTATCAGAAAGTTACCCAGAATAACAAATTCTATCGTAAAATTTTGTTGTATACCCAATTGAATATTAGCTAATAACCCATTTTCTATAGCGATGCTTGAACAAAATTTTAATAATTTTATATATTGTTGAATTTACCTGTATCTACCTGCAATTAGAGTCACTTTGTGACAAAAATTATAGTATAGAATTGGTTGAGGACATTTCATTAAATTATCTTCCAAAATTCACGTTAATATATTGATAAATAAAAAAGTTATTGTTGTTTAATGAAACCAGACTAAATTTATGATTACGTTAGAAATTAATTGAAACACATAAGGGGTGTATTTTGGTCAGAAATATAGTAACGAAAATGGTTAAGAAAAACCAAAAAATATTTCATTCTTTATAAATGTATTCAAAATAACATTTTCTTTTAAGAATGTGTATATAACAAAGTATGTGTATATAACTACGTGACTTATATCTTTATATATAAGAGTGAAGTTGTGTGTCTGTCTCCTACGATTTAGATTCCTAACTACTCCCACATTTTGCGGTGCAGTGTAACCAAAACCGGGTATCTTATAGTCGTGAGTCATATCGAGACCGTCTGGGTATTAGCGCGCGTCTACGATGAGTCTACGATTTAAAAAAATTTACCATCATATTTTTCCATTTTAATGCATTTTTTCGCTATTATATAAGGGAAGTAACTCTCTAAAAATATCTACGATGTGTCAACGATTTAAAAAGAAATTTACCTTAATTTTTTTTCCATTTTTAATGCATTTTTTTCCTATTTTTTGGCTATAACTCTCTAAAAATGCTTATATAGTTATTTCCCTTACAAACCCGAGCAACGCCGGGCGATACTGCTAGTATATATATATATATATCAACCCATGCTAGCATGGAAAGCGGACGTTAAACGATGATGATGATGATGATGAAACAGTAAAATGTGTGTGTGTGTGTGTGTGTGTGTGTGTGAGTGTCCTTTATACAAATCCACAATTTTTCAGTTAGAGGGCTCGCACTTTCTATGGTCATTCAAAACCGTCCAAGGGTGGTCGTGCACATCCTTACATTTCCCTAGTTACCCTGCAAAGCCATTAAAAAATCAATAGAAGTGACTTTTTTGTGAATTTTCTATCCAAAACCCAATCAAAATGCCTGAAACTTGATATGCTAATTGAATGCCAGCTAGCTGAATGTGATTGGTTCTGACATTTGGACAGTACTCGCATGTATGTGCGCACGCATGCAGCTGTGTATGCATGCACTAGCACTATGACCTGGCATTTAGACTCCATGAACATTGAGTAGAGGCATCATTGGTAACAGGCTCCAACAGAGGTTGTACAGTTCTAATTCCCAGAATTAAACTTAGCTCAAATGATGCAGATATTCCATTCACACTAAACAGTCTTCAGTTTCCACTTTGACTTGCATATTCAGTAACAATTAATAAAGCTCAAGAGTAAACATCTGAAAAAGTTGGAATACATTTGCCTCAACCGGTATTTTCTCATGGCCAATTATATGTCAGCATTTTCAAGAGCATGAGCTATGAACAATATCAAAGTAAGAATTATGGCACTCAATTGAGATAACAGACAAGGTCAAAAATGTGGTGTGACATACACACAAAATATTGTCTACCATGAAGTACTGTGAGGAAGACCACCGCACCAACTAGCATCACCAGCACCCCAGCCGCTCCATCATGTATGTGTATATGTGTGTGTTTGTGTTTGTGCTTGTCCCACCACCACCATTGCTTGACAACCGATGTTGGTGCATTTGTGTCCCTGTAATTTAGCTGTTCAGCAGCAGAGACTGATAGAATAAGCACCAGGCTTACAGGGAATAAGTCCAGGAGTCAATTTCTTCAACTAAAGGGTTGTGCTCTAGCATGGCCACCGTGAAATGACTGAAACAAGTAAAAGAATAAAAGAATACCAGAAAAACGTTCTGTACCACTAAAACAAGAAGGTTCTTTGAATATGTATGATGTATTTTAGAGTTAAATAGTAATTCCATTTACATTTGTGTAACTGAGA
>NC_042997.1:159421394-159501394 GCF_006345805.1 Octopus sinensis | reverse complement strand
ATATGCATGTATATATGTATGAGGAGCCTCCACATGGGTTTTGCTGACCAAATTCACTCATACAACATTGGTTTCCCTTGACTAAAGCAGAAGGCATTTGCCCAAAGTGTCACACAGTGGGACTGAACCTGAAACAATATAGTTGCAAAGCAGATTCTTTAACCACATGTATGCCTGATCTGAAAATGCATTATGAATGATAAATAACTCACAGTATATTGGTTAGATATCCATTACCTGGAAAAATAATTAATGTCATTTATGTAACTTTTTGGTACTACAAAATTATGTACAATAAAAACTCAGACACTCAGATTTGTTGGGGTTTACAAACCAACTATCAGGTAGGATCTTTTCTTGATGCATCTTCAACCATATCTTCTGACACAGGAATGGCATCTATTGCAGTAAAAAAAACATTTTACACATCATTATCCATACAAATGGAAGCAATAACCACATCATTATAGTCTAACTTTTGATTCAATTGGAGATACAATTAATGATCAGCTTTACCAGATTCACTCATTGACTTGTATTTAATTTGGAAGTTATAACCCAGTAGCATTGCTGGCCATCTTTGAAAGTGATTTGCTGAGTAAATTGGAATGCTGTCATTTGAGTTAAAAATAGATGCAAAGTGTTTATAGTTGGTAAATAAAACATGAGTTTTTCCATGCATCATTTTATGAACTCTTTTAACTACAATAACAAGTGCTAATAATTCCTTTTCTGTTTCACTAATTTCTTTCTGCTTTACTTTTGCCTTTTCAATGGATCCAGGAATACATGTGATATGATAGCTCCAATACCATAATCAGAAGCATCTGCAGCTAGTATTATCTCTAAGTTTGGGTCATAATGAGTTGATATAATAAACCAGATTGTAATGATTTGTTTGCCTCTTCAAAAGCTCTCATGTATGTAAGTGTCTAGTTCCACTTTAGATTTTTCTGAAGTACATGGTGTAAAAGGTTCATGGAAGTTAGGGACACACTGTAACTGCTAAAAGTGCAGGAAATGATCTCGACTTGATAATATTTGAAAGGAAACTGGCATTTCATAATAGCTTTTGTTTGCTGGGTCTGGTTTACAACCATCTTTATTGGTAATAAAATCAAGATATTTTATTGATGTCATAAAAAAGTTGCATCTTTCTAGTCTTACATGAAAACCAAATAAACTCATTGTAGGGAATATAGAATCCTATCAATAAAATAGTTCTATTTCATTGACTCAGTTACTATACTGTCGCAGGAATATCTGCTATCTCTAGGGATGCCTGATATCATTGTGTCCATTGCTTGTTGAAAAAGACAATCTTTGATTTTGGAAAAGACCTCTTGTGTATTAATTACCAACAGTTGTTTTGAATAGTCATCAGTTTCAATTTGAAGATAAGCATCAGACAAATAAATTTTTGTGAATTAATGGCCACCATTAAACCTGCTGAAAATATCTTCATGAATAGATCAAAGGTTGAAATGGTCTTCTAAAACTTCCTTTAATCCAGTAGAAAAATCTATGTAAAGATAAATTAAACTGTTTGCCTTCCAATCCAAACAACCACAATTGGTGTTGCCCAAGTTGAATAGTTAACTGGTTTTGTTATGTCTGATTGTACCAGATGATCTGGTTCAGATTCTTCAAAATTCCATTGTGCATGAACTAGTTCAAATTTTATTGGTGAGAAACAATTCTCAACTATTTTCCACAGGCTCTTAACAGTCACCCATGAGAACTGAACCACATGACTGCCATAGACTGATTGGCTATGATACCACTACACCAGAGAGAAACTTGCTGACTTTTAATGATGAAATTAGAAGCTTTAATCTTACAAACATGAAAAGAAATTTATTTTGTTTGTTTCATTCTTAATAATTACTAGCTGACCACATGCCATCAATAATGATGGCTAATTGTAGTATTTTATATATAAATAAGGTACAAAATAATCACACATACAAGCATTCACATACTTCCCTTGTACATGCACACACACACACATATACTCACACAGAGTTGAAATGCTGATTTTTTTTCACTCCTTCCTTATTCATCTATCACACCTTCCTTTCTTTCATTGCTGTTACTTTCTCTTACTCCCTCTCAGTGAGAGCTATTACTCTCACTACTTTTCCTTCACTGAATTACTATCTTCTCTCCTCCTCCATGTCCAGTGTGATTCTGTACAAATATATATATATGCAAATATATAAAAACGTTATGCTCATTATTATATTAGGAGGTTTTAAGGTAGTGAGAAATTTTTAAATAGGTCTTTCAACAAAGTGAAATGCCAATCTAAAATATGATCAAAGATAAATGAATTTGCTTAGTCAGAGCAGATCTGGGACTTAACAACACCAACAACAACAACACAAACAGCAATAGCTTATACATTATGTGGTTGTTTGTCATTGCCTTGATATGCTGACCTGGAAACCAATTCCTGTAATTTATTGTTTCCAATAGTCACAAAGGATGGAGCACACAGATCACTTCTAGCTCTATGTTGATCTATTTTAATCTCCTTCCAGTATGGATTATGAAATACTTGGTACACAACATTTGGAGCAATACCATGCTAAATCTTGTATTCTTTTGCTTGATGACTCAACATTTTGTTATGAGAAAGTAAACTTTACAATGAATTTCAATATTTCACTTAATATGTTGAAGCATAGAAAATTAACGAAGCATTAACATTTGCCTAACTCATTTTCATTTATCTAGCTATTTATTATTATTATTTTTTTTTTTAATCCTCTCCTTCAAACATTCATATGTCAAAATCAACAGGAATGATGATGATGATGATGAGGATCTTCATCATCATCGTCGTCTTCATTGTCACCATCATCATCATTGTTGTTGCCATGGCCATTATTGTTGTTGCTGTTATTAAGGCAACAAGCTGGTTGAACCATTACTACACTGGGCAAAATGCTCAACAGCTTTTCTTCCAACACTTTTTTGCTACTGAGCTTCATTTTTACCTTTCATTCCCTAAGGGCTAATAACCTTTAGTACCAATCAAATACTGGGTTTGATGTGTTCAACTGGTCCCCTCCCTTTAAAATTGCTAGCCTTGTGCCAAAATTTAAACACTGTTATTATTGCCATCGTCATCATCATCATCATCATCATTTTATTTGCTGTTGCTATTGTTGTTGAATTATAAGAATCACAAGGGTCCTTAATGTGCTGCCACCAACTTAAGTCTTTAACGAATGTTTTATTTTCTGCTTTGTTTGTTTGTACATTGTTGTCATTTTGTGAGTGAAATAAATGAAACTAAATTGATTAAAATTGCATTGAAACGACATATTGAATTAAGCAGATTGTTGACAGTTATCATATTTTGCCACTGAATCAGAATGGTAAATCCTCAGGAGAGAATCTAGAACTAACATTGCATATCACTGCCATGAATTGTACGCAAGATCTCTTCTGTTAAAATGGTAAAAGAGACGATGAAGAATAGTGCAAATATTTCATTATCTAAGAGTACAGTGGATTAGCTGATTCATTACTGGGTTGAGCAAATTTCTTTGCAATATTTAGTAGTGAGTAAGGCGATGAGCTGGCACACTGGTTAGCACACCGGGCGAAATGCTTAGCGGTATTTCGTCTGCCGCTACGTTCTGAGTTCAAATTCTGCCGAGGTCAACTTTGCCTTTCATCCTTTCGGGGTCGATTAAATAAGTACCAGTTATGCACTGGGGTCAATATAATTGACTTAATTCGTTTGTCTGTCCTTGTTTGTCCCCTCTGTGTTTAGCCTCTTGTGGGTAGTAAAGAAATAGGTATTTCGTCTGTCCTTTATGTTCTGAGTTCAAATTCCACCAAGGCCGACTTTGCCGTTCATCCTTTTGGGGTTGATAAATTAAGTACCAGTTGCATACTGGGGTTGATCTAATCAATTGGTCGCCTCCTCAAAAATTTTGGACCTTGTGCCTAGAGTAGAAAAGAATATTTAGTAATGAGTGACACATCCATTTCCATTTTTTGTCTCACGCCTCTCGTTTTCCCTTTTTCTTTTTCTTTCTTTTTTTTTGTAGGAGGGGTCAATAAAATGGATACCAGTTGATAGATGGCAGTTTCTCAATATGAGAAAGATGGTTCTACAATTTCTTGCTGATCAACCTGCACAAATGATTTGTTTATAGTGATCAAATGTTTGTGTTGCACATTATCTCACTTCCTCCATCAAATCAACATTGCCTGAACAGATGTATGGTGTACCACATGTCAGATGTTGAAGTGATTGCAGAGCAATGTGAGATGTAGTGTTTTGCTCAAGAACACAATGCACTACCTGATCTAGGAATTGAACCCGTGATCTCATGATTGTGAGTTCAACACCCTATCCACTAGTCCATGTGCTCTCACACCAGTACGTTACTGGGATCAAGGCACAGGAGTGGCTGTGTGGTAAGTAGCTTGCTTACCAACCACATGGTTCCAGGTTCAGTCCCACTGCGTGACACCTTGGGCAAAATCTTCTGCTATAGCCTCAGGCTGATCAAAACCTTGTGAGTGGATTTGGTAGACGGAAACTGAAAGAAGCCCATCTTATATGTGTGTGTGTGTGTGTGGTGTGTGTATGTTTGTATATGTTTGTCCCCTACCATCACTTGACAGCCGATGTTGATGTCTTTACATCCCCATAACTTAGCAGTTCAGCAAAAGAGACCAATAGAATAAGTACTAGGCTTACAAATAATAAGTCCTGGGGCCGATTTGTTTGACTAAAGGTGGTGCTCCAGCATGGCCGTAGTCAAATAACTGAAACAAATAAAAGAATACACGACAGTTTTTTTACTCAAAAGATATTGGCTTGGTCTTATAGGAAAAATTAAGTATTTATTATATTTGTTATTTCTCCTAAAGATCAGAGCGGAAACAAAAGTCAGTCATATAAAATGCAGATGAAACAAGCATGAAAGTTATGTAGTCTGATTCTCCTTTGAAAATTTCCCTTAATTACAAAATTAATATTTAACTATTCTCAAGCTGGATATAATAGTCTACATTGTGGAATCTTATCTTTTAATTTTTACTTATGTCAGTCATTGAGTTCCAGCCGTGATGTAGTAACCCCTTGAAGGGTTTTAGTCAAACTAATCAGCCTCAGTACTCAGCTTCTTTCTTTTTTTCCGAAGACTGATACTTATTCTGTCTGTCTCTTTTGCCAAACTACTGTTACAGTGATGTGAACAAACTGACACCCATTGTAAAACAGTGAGAAGGGTGGACAAACACACACACAACAGGTTTCCACACAATTTCCATCAATAGATTCACTGATAAGGCATTAGTATGACCAGGCTTATAAATCCTTAAAAATGTTTCAACCTGAAAGCTGCGGCCATGCTGGGGCACCACCGTTGAATGAGCTACACTATTATGTTAAACCATCTCTGATACGTGGCACTTGGTCAACAAGGGAGTTCGACGCCGCTGCTTGCATCTGTGTTTCCTGCCAAGAGGTCGGTTCATCTGGAACCCCTGACAAGAAGAGATCCAGTTTAGTTTTATAGTTGAAGACCCTTGTCCAAGTTGTCATGCAATAAGATTGAACCCAAAACATAAGGTAAACTGAGCTTCTTAACCATACAGTCATGTCTGCTAGCAGATTTGTTTTTCTCGCTGTTTTAGTCAGAAAAAGAAGGGCAATATCCAAGAAAGTTACTGCCAGACCAAATTCTTACAGCAGAAATATTGTATTAAACTCACCCATATCACAAGTTCTAAGCTTACCACACAAGGACAGAAACGAACTCTCCAACTGGCTTCCATGTCATTTCCATCTTCCATATTTAATTCCTAACTCTTTGGTCGACCTAAAACCATAGTAGAAGACACCTGCCAAAAGTGCTATTCAGTGGAATCAAATCCAGAACCACATAGTTATGATGCAAAACTTCTTAACCATGTGGCTATTCCTGTGCCTATCTCACTTGAGAAAGTAATTAATAATCAAGGTGATATTATGTTTAAGATTCTTTCCACTTAAGTGTTAGGAGTTCAAATCCTGCTAATGTGGACTTTGTCATCTTTCTAAAATGTAAGTAAGTACCAATAAAATTATAAAGTTGATACTATTAACTGTATCGACTCCACATGAATAACATGTTTATGAGGTTTGTCAAACTAAATTTATGTTTAAACCCTTTTGTTACCATATTTCTGTTAAAATACGCAATTTTGTTTAAATTAATTTCGAAAACAATAAAGATTTTGTAAAATAACAATGTTATTAAAATGGTGTCTTGGACATGAAATTTTGACAGGTTTTAATTTAGATTATTTGAAAAAAAAGCTTGTATCATAGTGCCAGAGGTGGAGATCTGGCAAATTGGTAACAAAGGGGCTAATTATTCTATGGTGAAGATAAAGTGATGGGAAAGAGTGGAGAAGTTTGATCTTCGTATGTTGGGCCTCAAACAAGAGGCAACAAAGGACTCTAACAAGTGGTAAGACCTGTGACACATAAAAAAATGCTGATGATGAATGAAAAAAAGACAAATCTTTATATATAAAGCTGAAGTTGTCTGTGAGTGGCAGTTTTGGTAGCCTTCAACTAACACTATCTCCTCCAAGACCCTGCAGCACAAGTTGACCAAAATTGAGAGTATGATAGAAGAAGGCTTGCTTTTCTTTCTATAGAAGAAAAAATTCAAATCGGACCATGTTAACACCAAAAATTATTTACATCAAAAAGGTGCTTTTTTTCTATCAAAATCCCTATTTTTCACGATTTTTTGACTGCTGTGTCGCCATTTGTCGGTGTATTTCAACCAGAAAAATGTTCACTTAAGGAGTATAACAAGCAAACATAATGCAAAATTTTTACTTTTCAAAAATTCCAATTCTAAAGGGTCGAAAAGAAAACAAACCCGAGCAACACCGGGCTATACTACTAGTTTCTTTATAATATTGATATAACAGAAATGGGAAATGGTATAATCATTACAAAAGTTCGTTTTGACTTTTAGATCTTACGATCCTGTAAAATATCAATATTTAACTACTTGACAGTTATGTCTTTTACTATTAGCATTGCATCAATGCTATACAGTGATGAATTGTCACTGACAAGTAGCTTTTGGCTGAACCAACTAAAATACCTCTATATGGTCGTTCAATATGCTAGAAATAGCTGCCAAATCTACCTCAGATCACACAACCATTTTAATGAAAGGAAACAGTAGATCATATGGTCCTGGATTTCCTGCATCATCATCATCATCATCATCATCATCGTTTAACGTCCGCTTTCCATGTTATCATGGGTTGGACGAATGACTGAGGGCTGACGAACCAGATGGCTGCACCAGGCTTCAATCTTGATCTGGCAGAGTTTCTACAGCTGGATGCCCTTCCTAACGCCAACCACTCCAAGAGTGTAGTGGGTGCTTTTACATGCCACCGGCACAGGGTCAGTCAGGCAGTACTGGCAATGACCTCACTCGAATCTTTTACACATGCCACCAGCACAGGTGCCAGTAAGGTGATGCTGGTAATGATCATGCTCGAATGGTGTCTTTTAATTGCCACCGGCACGGAGGCCAGATAGCTACCCTGGTAATGATTACGCTCGGATGGTGCTCTTTGGCAACAATCATGCTTGGATGGTGCTCTTTGGCAACGATCGCACTCGGATGGTGCTCTTACCTGCATATAGGTAAAAAAATAGCATAGCCTTGGTGAAATGCCTTTCATCACTGGTCTGCTCAATCAGAATTAACCTGAAGCTAAACAACAATAGCAACAACTGACTTTTGTTGCTTGCTTGTAGTACAGTTATGGAAATAAAGTGTATTAATTTCTTTCCCACCTCCAAACATTCTACTTCAACTGCTATTAGCCTCATAGAATATAATACTAGAATATGAAGACTGGACATTGCAAGTAGGCGGTGTCAATCATTTTAGACGACTACCACAGCTGTTAAGCCCAACTTTTATTCTCTTTACATCTCTGCTACTTTTGCTATTACTCTCTCTCTCCCTCTCTCTCTCTCTCTCTCTCTCTCTCTCTATCCCTCCCTCTTAATCCCTTCCATAGCGTAGAAACTCACAGGAAATTATGCATATACACATATAAGATGTACACAAACATTTATGAAGATTAACAATATACGACTTAAACAACATCTTTTCAATATTATATCTTGTCAAAAAAGATGGGAATGGCAGAAATAACGTTGGACCAAATGCCTTGTAGTATTTAATTACACCTTTTTACAATGTGAATCCAAATCTTGCCAGAACTGACTTTAAGTTTCATCTTTCCAGAATCAATAATATAAAGACCACTGAAGTACTGGAGATGATATCTGTCTCTCCAGTTTTGTCGCCTTATGCTTATGTTAGAAATCAATAAACTGGTTGAGCCTGTGGCAGTGGAGACCTCCAATGATCTCAGCTCCCAGACTATATACCTGCTTGCTCCTATTGGGGCAGAGATGATTATCTGCAAGTACAAGCTCCAGGAGTTAGAGTGGCTGTTTCAGCGCATCTGCCTTGCCATCTTCTGGAGTAACATCTTTTCCATTTTGTCTACTATAAAGTTTTATTATCACTCTAATAGACAATATCCTGTCTTGCCACTAAGCATGACAAAAATTTACAGAGAAAACAAAAAAAAAACTATCACCATATATGGAAATAAGAAGAGAAATAATTTGCTCAGTGTCAAACCATAGTTTGAATGTTATGAGATGAAATATAGTTGGTGCTAATATACTCAGTGCAGTGAACCAAGAAATTTTTAATTAAATAAAATTACTTCCTGGAATGGTTTATGGAACTCTAAACTAGATCATCATTTTACATAGATGAATTCAAATTTTACAGGGTAAACTTTATTTTTCTTTCAATCAATTTTTAAAAATACAAATGGCTGCATGGTTAAGAAATTTGCTTCCCAACAACGAGGTTGCATCACACCTTGGCAACAAGTATCAGCATCACACCTTGGCAACAAGTGCATCACACCTTGACATCACATCTTGGCAACACACCTTGGCAACACACCTTGGCATCATACCTTGGCAACATAACACCTTGGCAATGGCAACAGGTGCCTTCCCACCTTGGCAACTACATCACACCTAGACAACTCCATCACACCTTGGCAACTGCATCACACCTTGGCAACTGCATCACACCTTGGCAACAGCATCACACCTTGGCAACTGCATCACACCTTGGCAACAAGTGCCTTCTATAACAATCCCAAGTCAACCAAAGTCTTGTGTATACTTATATATCATCATCATCATCATCCTTTAACATTCATTTTCCTTGCTGGCATGAGCTGTACTTGTGTGTGTGTGTGTATGTGCTTGTGTGTGCATGTGTCTATCTGTCTGTCTGCAAGTGTATGTATGTATTTAAAAAGTACAAGAGTACCCTGCCAATGTACTGTCTTTTCCTTCTGTTATAATTCAATTTTGATTACTGAAACCATCATCATCATCGTTGTCATTGCCATCTTCTTTCCATGCCGGCATGGGCTGGATGGTTTGACAAGAGCTGGTCCACACCAGGTTCCACAAGTCCGTCTTGGCTTGGTTTCTAGAGCTGGATGTCCTTCCTAATGCCAACCACTTTACAGAGTGTACTGGGTGCTTTTAACATGGCATCATCAAGCTTTTGCTATTCTGATCAAACAAGTCCTATATCACTCTCACCTAAATTCATCTAAAGCATCTACATCTATCTATTTTTATTGTCTTTCTTGCCCATTTCCATACTTTAGAAGGCAACTTGCAAATATTCAATATGAACATCAAGTCCACTGACCTCACTAGCATTAAGATGCTAAAGGTACAACCTCTCTTCTTTGTACTTGGTTATTTAATAATTGGGATCATTAATGTTAGTAAAAGTACCTTTTGGTATTTAGTGTTGATTTTTGCATTCTGAGTTCAAATGCTGCTTTTTTTCTACTAGATTCAATAAAATAGATTAATCATTAGGAACTAGAAACAATTTAAGTGACTATATTCTATCCCAAACTAAAAGCCTTATGTCAATGCTATGAATTAATAATTAAAAGCAAAATGTTATGCACAAGTTTTGGTATCAATCATCTACAGTCATTTCTGCTTCACCAAATGAATCTTGTAGTTTAGCATGCATGTATGTATGCACATGTGTTCATGCATGTAAGTTTGTATGTATGTGTGTGTGTGTGTGTGTGTGTGAATATATATTGATTTTAAGGTTGCATGGGAGTTAGGAACTGAATCACGCTATCAGGGGAATTAACAACATAACTGAAATTGTTCTAATTATGATTCAAAACCAGGCCATTCATAGCTCAGTGAGAATTTAACACTGCATAACTTTGTTCATTTCACATGCACATGCACCCCCTCCTAACATGTGACTTTTTGTTTTTAGATGGCATGAAGCGCATTATTTCTAAAAAGGCTAAAAAAAGAAATTCTTTTTTTTATCAATTATATCTATTCTGATGGCATTAATGGTGCTAATTACACTGAAACAAAGATATCAATTTGTTTCTCTGATGTATCAACAACCTCTTTTACTTGGCACGTTATTGTGACAGGGAGTAAAATGGTGAGCTGGCAGAATCATTAGTTTGCAGGACAAAACACTTAGTAGTTTTTCTTTCAATTTTACATTCTGAGTTCAAATTCTGCTGAGATCGATTTACCTTTCATTCTTACAAGGTTGATAAAATAACTTCCAATCAAGCACTGGGGGTCAATGTAATCAACTAGATCCCTCCCACCAAAATTTCAGGCTTTGTGCCTATAACAGAAAGAACTATTGTGACAGAGAGGTGAAGTAACTATGATAATGATTTCTTCACACAAAGCCATAAGTTTAGAGGGGAAGAGTATATTGAATTGATCTCAGTATATCATTATTATTTATTTTAAAAAACACTTAGAGATTGTGGAGAAAAGCTGAACTGCTAAGAATTTACAGTATACAGGGTATTCATAAATTATCTTTGCAAGGATTACTTCCAACACATACTTTGGTCATTTATAAGAATTTAAAGTACCACAGTTGCACCACTTGCAAGATGGTGTGCCAACCCATTGGGGTTCAGTATTTGAGAGTTTCTTAGAAAAACTTTCCCAAACCGGTGGATTGGAATAGGTAGTACAACTGGCCACCTAGGTTACCAAATATAACCCCTTTAGACTTCTTTTGGAGATAAATTAAAGGCAAAGTTTACTGTACAAAAATTCAAGACCTCAGTTATCCCAAGAAAAAATATGCCAAACCATATCCAACAGTGATGAAGGGATGTGCCCATGTACATGGTCAAAAACTAAGCATCATCTAGATGTGTTGCAGACAACCAATAAAATCTACACAAGCATGTTCTGATGTTTCAAATAAAACTTTATTTGTTTGCCTGTATTTTCCAGTAAACTTTGCTGAATTGTCCTAACTTTTCATATTTTTCTGAAATTTTAAAATTGCAAAGGTATTCATGAACATCCTGTGTTACGGACATAGAAGGATGAAACGGAACAGCATTGGGTTCACTGTCATGTTTTACTATTTCTACAATTCTTCTGCCCTCTTGAAATGTCTAGAATAATAGTGAAAAATTTGAAAGTTATGGAGTAGTAGGTTTTTTTTTTTTTTTCCCAATACTTAGTTCTGTTTTCCTGAATTTTGTGGTCAAATATTGTCAGAGTTATTGTTTGCTGTTAATAGATCAACTATAGACAATAGATCAAGTATAAAAAGCAAGTTTTAGATAAGAAGTTTTGAATAAAAAGGACTTAGGGCAATGGAAATTTTGAAACCAATCTTCAGTAGCTTAGCTAAGGGTAGGAGGAGATGGGGACAGTCTGCCCTAGGTGGTACTTTTATATAGACAGCACTTTTGTGTCAGTTGTATAAGCATGTACAGGGGTTAAGAGGGTGGGGATCAGTAGATTCAAGGGATTCTCTGGGCAGCACACATTCTAGCTTTGCCAGTGTCAATCTTATCAACATGATGAAAAGATAAGATACAGGCATAACACTAATAGTTTCTGAAACACTTTAAATGAATACATGAAATCCATTACAGACTTTTACATGTTATCAAACAAAGCAAAAAATAATATGCTTTTATGATTTAGTTAAAGCAACACACACACACAGACATTTCTAAGATAACACCACTAGTGCTGATAAAAGACAAGCCCTAAAATAAATATAACCTGGTCATAAAGATGTAACTAAATCTCTAGCCTTCTAATTAAAAAATAGATAATAGAAGAAACTCCCAACTATGCATCAATTAACTATACCTTAAGTTGAAGAGCCCCACCTTTTTTATCCAACCTCAAATATGGGCCAGTCACACACACATACACACCCACACACACATGTATTGAAAGCGTGACTTTATTCTAGTTCTATTTCATTTATATTTTTACTTTTTTACTCATTTCAGTCAGTGGATTGTGACCATGCTGGGGCACTGTCTTGATGGATTTAGATGAACAAATTGACATCACTACTAATTTTTTAAGTTTGGTACTTACTTATTCTATGGGGACATAAACAAACAAACACTGGTTGTCAAATACTGGTGGGAGAAAAACAACACAAACACAAATACATACACTCATATATATGTAAAAATTGTATAATTATAGACAGGGCAAATTTTAGCCATTTCTCCACATCTGAAAGAAATGATGAACAACCTTAATTGATTTTCAAACCTTACTGGGTTTTCATCAGAGGCATCCATATCATTCTGACAGTCTCCAGAGAAACAGACGAGAGTCCTTAATTTGCATACTGAAAGCGTTTAATACTCTATAAATACAAGAAATACATAGATACATACATATATATATATTATATACATATACATACATATATATATATTCTGTGAGGCCCAATGCTTGAAAGGAACTCAGCCACTTTGCCTCCATCAGGCCCAACACTCGAAAGGAACTCAGCTACTTTGCCTCCGTCAGGTTCAACACTCAAAAGGAACCCTGCCACTTTGCCTCCATGTGTCCCAACACTCAAAAAGAACTTGGCCATTTTACCTCTGTGAGGTCCAATGCTCTAATGATGCTCTTTACATGCCACCAGTAGGGGTACCAGATATGTGACACCATATCAGCTATGACTATGATTTCACTTGGCTTGATGGGTTTTCTCAAGCACAGCATATTGACACACACACACACACACACTATATATAAAGCTTCCCGTTATATATATATATATATATATACATAAAATTCGATGACTGGCATCCGTGCTAGTGGAGCGCTAAGAGCACCATCTGAGCATGATCATTGCCAGAGCAGCTAACTGGCTTCCATGCCAGTGGCATGTAAAAAGCACCATTCAAATGTGATCATTACCAGCATCGCCTTACTGGCACTTGTGCCGGTGACACGTGAGAAAAACATTCGAGCGAGGTCATTGCCAGTGCTGCGAGGTCATTGCCGGTGGCATGTAAAAAAACACCATTTGAGCATGGCCGTTGCCAGTACCGCCTGACTGGCCCACATGCCGGTGGCACATAAAAGCACCCACTACACTCTCGGAGTGGTTGGTGTTAGGAAGGGCATCCAGCTGTAGAAACTCTGCCAGATCAAGATTGGAGCCTGGTGCAGCCATCTGGTTTGCCAGTCCTCAGTCAAATCGTCCAACCCATGCTAGCATGGAAAGCGGACATTAAACGATGATGATGATGATGATGATGATGACGACATACATATATATACATATTAATGTGTGGAGCTTACTTTCAAAACTGTTATTTCATGATAACCATTCAAGCACAATCTGCAAGCTGCTGGCTGCTTCACACACTTGAAATTTATTCTAGTCGAACTGGGATAGATGCCTGATAGACAGTAGGCGAATCTTAGTCTTCCAATCAAAATCAGATAGATTTAGATACTGAATTTCCTCAATTACTCGAAAGTCATTCTGATGCATATATCTGGTTTTGAAAGTAAGCTCTTTGTATATACCTATACACACATACATACATATATATATATATATATATATATTAAGAAGAAAGAGGCAGTCAGAGATTTGAAAAATTCTTTATTGGCACTTTTTCCATTCATCCGAACTTTTTGAGATCTTGAAGAGTTTGATTGAATGGATGAAAGCACTGATAAAGAGTTATCCAAAATTCCGACTGCCTCCTTCTTTTTAATACACAATATTTGTATACCACTTCAAACACTCTATATACGCACACACATATATACACACACATACATACATACATACATACATACATACATACATACATACATACATATATACACATCATCATCACCATCGTCATCTTCCTTTAAAGTCTATTTTCCATGTCATGAGCTGGATAATTTGACCAGAGCTAGCAAGCCAGAAAGCTGCACCAGGTTCCAGTCTCATTTGGCTTGATTTCTATGGCTAAATGTTTTTCCTAGCACCAACCATTTTATAGTGTGTGTTAGGTTCTTTTAAAATGGCACCAACACAAGACTCTTGCAGGCCAATCCTCTTCATCAGGAAATGAAGCCATAACACTTCTTTGAGCTGACAAAATCGATAGCATGCTGGACGAAATGCTTAGTGGCATTTCATCTGATTTTAAGTTCTGAGTTCAAATTTTGCTGAGGTCGACTTTGCCTTTAATCTTTTCAGAGTTGATAAAATAAATACCAGTTGAGTACTGGGATTGATGTAATCAATGTAGATCCTCCTCCAAATTTACTGGCTTGGTGCAAAAATTTGAAACCAGTACATAATTTACAATTATTTATGGTAATTATTTTTGTAAGGTGGCGAGATGGCAGAAACATTAGCACTCCGGACCAAATCCTTAGCGGTATTTCGTCTGTCTTTACATTCTGAGTTCAAATTCTGCCGAGGTCGACTTTGCCTTTCATCCTTTTGGGGTCAATTAATTAAGTATTAGTTGCATACTAGATTCAATCTTATCAACTGGCCCCCTCCCCCAAAATTTTGGGCCTTGTGCCTAGAGTAGGAAAGAATAATTATTTTTGTAAGTTGATTTTTAAATAATTTTTTAAAGTTAACTTCAGAGCTTTTTTCTTCAAGACCAAGCAATAAGAAAATTCCGAATAGTATTAGCTTCTTCTGTAACTGCTTGATTTTAATTATTATACTTTTTATACTTCAATGGATTTGTATTCAAGTAGTAAATTCTGCATCCTGTTTGTTAAGTCTCAACATTACTATTATTATACTTTACATTAAAACTTACACTGCAGAGCGAACACTCCTTCATCAGCTGTTGACTAGAAAGTAGAGATTGCAGCTATTGCACACATATATATGCACACACACACCACACACACACACACACACACATGTACTTTGTATAAGATATGAATAAAACGAGTGAACAAAGAGAGAAAGAAAAATGAGGAAAATGTATATGTGTATATATGATATACATGTATTCATGGGCTCATGAACAGGTGGTGCAGGGGCTGCAAGTGCAACCCCTAAAATTTTTGTTGGGTGGAAAATTTGATTTTGCACCACTACTTACTTTTCTCAGGTTTATGCAACAGTGCGTAACAAGTGATCGATGGAAAGTAGCTTGAAGTTAGGGTCCTTCTCAAAGAACAAAGAGCAAAGTAGAAAGATAAGTAACAAAGGCAATAAGACCTTGTCTGTAAAACAGTTTGGGACAGGTTTGCACCCACTATTCAAATTTTGTTCCTGAGCATATAATATATATATGATATAGTATAATATAATATAATATAATATAATATGATACAATATAATATAATATAATACAATATAATATAATATAATATAATATATTATAATATGATACAATACAATATAATATAATATAATATATTATAATATAATATGATACAATACAATATAATATAATATAATATATTATAATATAATATGATACAATACAATATAATATAATATAATATATTATAATATAATATGATACAATACAATATAATATAATATAATATATTATAATATAATATAATATAATACAATATAATATATAATATAATGTATATATATATATACAATATAATATAATGTATATGTGTGTGTGTGCATGTGTGAATGTATTGTATGTGTTTGAATGTGTGTTGTGTGCATGTATGTATATTATTTATACTATATTTTGAATATCTATAAATATATCATTTTTGTCATTGTTTCAACAACTACTTTTATTATACTTGAAAGGGCCAGACTAAAGCACACACACACACACATACTTAAGTATATGTATGTGTGTGTGTGTGTATGAGTATATACATATATATATATATAATATATATATATATATATATATATATATAAAGGATCCATCTCATTCTTCCTCCAATGATGGAATACATAAGTTACTATTATAATATTGGTTGCCAAACATTTTTAGGAAAATGCATCATCTGCACATCTATTTTAGAAACAGCTGTAAGAAACTATCTGCATACCTTCTTTCTTTCTTTTCCCTCATCCAGCTTTGGGCACTATCTATGATGATCAGCTTCACCTAATACCAATGATTCAGACAACCATTAGGAACATTCCTCAACTGATCTTTTGTTGACTTCTTGTGATCTAAATTCTTGAAACATTCATTTTTTCCCTTATGTTGTGTCAATGTTTAAATATATAAATGTCATAATCTGTCCTGACACCAGTTGTTTGTCTGTTTATACCTTTATTCTATCACATAAATCTTTAGTTAAATATCTTCAATAAGAATATTATATACTGAATTTATATTGAGTGCTCTATTGCATCAAAGTATTAATACTATTAATATATTTATATATATTTAATATGAGTGATTATATACATATATATTTTTTAATAATATATTATTATTAATATTAGGAAATCAATATCAGAAAACTCCTCAGAAAGATATACACATGTGAAAAATAATTGTTGTATTAAAAATATATAAATAAATATATAAATATGTATAAAAATATATGTAAGTATGTATAAGTATAAATATATAATGTATATGACAGTTTAAAAGCTTTGAATTAAGTATTTAAAGCATCTTACGATCGTTTCACAGAAGAGTTGTCCCTATAATGAAATCCTATATTGATAAGCATTTATAGACAACTCTTCTGCTCTTCAGAGATATAAAATTTGAATTCTGTATTCTATCACATATATGATGATTGCCACTTCTTTACGGAAGGCCATCTCTTCAGTTAATAAATACTGTCATGAGATCTTATATGACTAGCAAGTCCTGCTCTTGACAGACAACCTCTACTGCAGATACTACAAATATTTTTAAGCAGATAAGTGTCTGGGTTTGTAGTTAAGTCTTGTCTATGAAGTGCTCGTTTCAAGATAGTGTTCAATTTTTCAAGCTTCAAATGCTTTACATCTATTGTAGATCATTTGTTTCTAAACCGATTGATCTTGCATCATATGCTCCCAGCCTTCAACTTTCACATTAAGAGCCTTGATGTTGCTTTTGACAGCATCCCTATAACGTAACATAGGTTTATGTCTTGGATGTTTGCCATGCCACAACTCCCCATAAAACAGCTGCTTTGGCAACCTGTCATCCTGCATCCTAGCAAGGTGCCCAACCCAACACATCTGTTTGAGTATGAGGACCATTTCAATACTGGATGTGTTAGCTTACTGAGGAACAACGGTGTCTGGTGTTAAAGACTGTCATTTGCTGTCTAGTATCCTCCTTAGGCAAGTCTGATGGAATCTTTCTAAAGCTTTGATGTGGCACCAATATGTCATCCAGGGCTCAGAAGAGTACAGGAGGACCATTAAAATGCAAGATTCATAGATACTAAGCTTGGTTTTGAAGGCAATGCCTCTATCAGAGCACACACGATTTTCAAGCCTTCCAAATATTTTGCTGGCTTTTCCAACTCCCAGGTTTATTTCAGAATCAAGGGATCCATCTCTAGAGAGAGTGCTGCCAAGGTAGATGAACAAGTCAATCACGTCTAATCTTGTACCCTGGACAAAGATATTATGTTCTACATACATACATGCATGCATGCATACTTACATACATACATACATACATACATACAAACATATGTATATATGTATGAAAGACAAGAGAAGAGGAGAAGTAAACATCATGGAAGCTCCGTCACAAAAGTAGACTTCTTCTGGAGGAAAATCTTGAGTGAAGAGAAGGAATTTAACCAAGATGCTCTGTGGCTAAAAGAAATCCGAAAAAGTTATTGCTCCTGCATTACATCCAAAACATACAACATTGATGGTGAAACTCTTGCAACTGTGATCCAGAAATTCCAGGATGGAAAAGCACCTGGAAGAGAATTGATTGTTGAATATTGGTACAAGAAGCTAACATTCTACCAACCATATCCTGCCAATCTGTACCAGCAAGCTTTCATTGGGAACAGTAGCATACCACACTGGTTAGGAGTAGCAGAGCCAAAGTTGATCCCCAAATGCAGAACCAACCACATGGCAAAAAAACTACTGGCCAATTGCATGCCAGAACTTAGTGTATAAGATATATTACAGCATGTTTAAACCTCTTCCTCCAGGACCATTGAGAAACTAATAACATCATCACAGCTGAACAAGCAGCTGGGAAGAAGGGAGTCTTGGGATGTGCTGAGCAATTGTTAATCAGCAAAACTGTGATGTCAGGGGTGCAGGAGCATGGGAAGAACCTAGTTTCAATGTGGCTAGACTACAAGAAAGCCTTTGACTCTGTTCCCCATTCATGGATGCTAGAAGCCCTTCAACTTGCTAAAGTTCCAGTGAGCATAGTCAAAGCCATAGCTGACATGACTTCATTGTGGGCCACCATCTTGAAATTAAACACAAAGATTGACTGTATTATCACTGATAGAATACAATATCGCAGAGGCATATTCCAAGGAGACAGCCTCTCTGTAATGTTGTTTATACTTTCTGTAAACCCCTTGTCATTCATGTTAAGAAAGTCTGAAGGATATCTCACTGGTTCACAAGGAAACAGAAATACCAAAATTACCCACTGTTTCTTTGTGGATGACTTGAAACTTTATGCAAAGAATATGCATGAGATGAAAAAGAGCCTTGATCTATTTACAGCATTCTCAAAAGATGTAGGGTTGAAGTTTGGCCAGGATAAATGTTGCTATATGATTGCGTAAAAGGGGAAACTATAAACCAGACTAGCAACATCTCCATCAATGATTTGACTGTTTTACCTATATCTGATGAAGAATGTTACAGGTGTCTAGGGGTGGATGAAAACATCTGACAATGGCACCTGTAACAAAACATGTCACAAAAGAGTATTACAGCCAAATAAAGAAAATTTGAACCTCAGAACTCTCTGCATTAAAAAAAAACAGTGGCCTACAATGTGTTTGCAGTGCCAGTACTCATACCACCATTTGGGCTGCTTGATTGGACACTTGATGGGATCCGAGCCATTGATGTGAAAACCTGAAAAATACTAACAAGCACACATATTTTCCACATGAACAGTGACATACACTGCCTCCACCTAAAACTAAAACAAGGTAGCAGAGGCTTAACATTGATCCACAATGCCTTTGAATATCATGTCATATCCTTCCAGAAACATATTTTAACCACCAAGTGTTGAAGTGCATCCCTTGACCAAGTTTGCATACATGAGGCTGATAACATCATAAGACTTGGAAGGCATCTCCTTCAACAACATTCTTTGTCTGATAATCTAGGATATATGCCCAAAGAAGTTGCACGATTCTACTGCAACATATTATCAGATGTAAGGATGAGCCTATATGAGTAGAAGACTACGCATGGATATGTTAGTAGAAAGCTCCGAGATGATAGTAACATTGACCATCAAAGCAGTCTATCATGGACCAATAGCTGGATTACAACCTCCCACTGTGAAGAGTAAGTGTTTGCAATCCAGGAACAGGAAATATCACCTAAGTACATGATGCACGAAAGGAGAAAGATACAGGAACAGTTGTAAAATGTGACAACTGATGCAGACTTTGTAGAATTAACACTGAAGATATCACCCATATCATAAGCAGTTGTCCGAAAATGTCATCACGGTATTATCTACTGATGAGACATGATGTTGTAGCTAGGACACTCTGTAATAAAATCTGCTGGAAAGATAACCCTGAAGACAAAGAAATAAGAACCTTCAGTATTGTAGAAGCCATAGCCACTCATAATGATAAGGAGTACTGGTGGAATGTTCCAGTGAAATATGGAGTGTTCAATAAAATGTAAGCACAACAGACCTGATATAATGATCTGGTATAGAGAAGAGAAACTGTGCACAGTTGTGGAAATTAGCTGCTCAGCGGATGTTAACATAAAGCCAAAGATCAGTGAAAAAGAGAACACCTATGCTGAACTATTGAGAAATCTGCAGTTACTCTATCTAGATTACAAGTTTAGGTTTATACCTGTAATTATTGGGGCCCTGGGATATGTAACACATAGCCTAAATAATAATCTTGAGGAATTAGGCTCCTCAAAACCAGAAAGGAGAAAGCTAATTTGAAGACTACAGATTCAATCCATCACTGGAACTGTAAAAATCTGTAAAACGTCCAGAAGTTTATCATTTAAATATATATGAGCATGTCTAGATATGCAACTATATGCATGAGAACACATACATAAAGCAAAACATATAAATTTACACATATACATACATACATACAAACAAAAATACTGTTGTTTTTGTTGAATTTCCAATGAAGGAGCCTTGAATCTAGGTTAGAAACCAGCTCTTTCTCTGTTGGCAAGTATTCTTGAAATAAAACTGAACAATGACATACATACATATATACATACATACAAACATGGGTGTGTTTGTAAATGGCTAGACAGACAGACAGACAGACAAACAAACAATAGACAGACAGACAAACAAACAACAGACAGACAAACAGACAGACAGACAGATAGACAGACAGACAGACAGATAGATAGATAGATAGATAGATAGATAGATAGATAGATAGATAGATAGATAGATAGATGCGCGCGAGTGCTTTGGGTAAAACAGGAATTAAACGACTGAAGAAAGAAAGAAAGAAAGAAGGAAAGAAAGAAAGCCGGTGGGGTGCAAATGGGAGTGGTGATGTTGTTGTTGGTGAGGTGGTGGATAAACGATTGTGTATAGGTTGCTTCCGAGTTTTTATCGCATCTGGCAAAGTGTATATTTGTTTACCCTCCTCTCACGTTAATTTATTTTACTTTTAATCAGTATTAAAAGCTTATCTGTATTGTTGTAGTAGCATACCAACGTGGCTTCGTCGTTTGTTGCTGACAATGCGCAAGGTACAGTCCAAGGTTAGCAATTAAATGTTTTTTTCTTCTTCTTCTTCTCTTTATCGTTTGACCTGTCCAGATCGACCTAACCTTATCATCAAATCAACGTTAAGTGAAATGTTTCTTCCTTTTATTTATTTTCCCACCACTATATGATGCATGTCGCTTTCTATGAATAAATTTCGTTATTTTTTCCTTCGTATATCTAAACATTATATAATTGTCACCGTTAATTTATTTATTTATTTTTTTTTTGCAGAATATGTTGAAAATGTAAGGGCAGTCTTCTTTTCTGTATTTCTTTCCTTTTTGTTTTTAAAATTCGTTTTAGGTATAGTCTTGCGTGTAAATGCACACACAACAACTGGATCGTTTTACAGTCATTATAATAATTAAAGCACACGTGTTGGGTTGTATTTCCGGATCATCTGAAAATTCATCACTCCAGAATGTTCGTCTGAGAAATTGTCACTCCTGCCTAATCTAAAGAATCATCGACTTTGTCCAGAGTGAATATAACATAAAACTTATTCTTTTGTGCTATGTATGTTTCCAGTGAAAGTTTATTGTTTTCAGACTCGAGGTAAACAAAGGGCATTCCTTCGATATAACTCGACAAAATCAAAACATTTCCCTTCGGGTATTTCCGTGGAAGCAAATGACTGTTCGATTCTGTTTTCTGCTTGGAAATTTGCGGATTTTACATACACACATGAAACAGGTAAGAACAAATACGCAAGGCTTTTCTTCTTCAAGTTTAAAATGGGACATTGCAAGGCATAATTTCGTCATATCTATACTCCACAACCCACGGAAATAACCCGATGTGAAATGTTTGGCGATCTTTCGTCTCTAGTAGACCTTTCCGTCGATTACACAACATACTGTCTGTCTCCCACACCCCATCAAACACACACACATGTACATCAATGCTCCCATGCACGGTAACTTCAAAAGAACTTCCCTCGTCATACAATCGCTTTCTCTTAGTCTCGTTCGCTCTCATTACTTCAAAAGTTCCCGCAAGCCCATATGTAAAAAAATAAAAAAAATTTACGGAAATCGACGGAAAGGTCTACTAGAGACGAAAGATCGCCAAATGTTTTGATTTTGTCGAGTTATACCGAAGGAATGCCAAACAAAGATGATGTTTACACAAGTTACAGGAAAGAAATATGTGGACCTAAATATACTTGTCCAAAGAACAGAATTAAGATGGAGGGGAATATTTGTATATCTTGGCAGCTCATTTCCAGAGATGGATCTCTAAAATTCGAGATCAAACTAGATTGAGGTTTCAGTTGTGTTTTAGACAGAAAAGAAATGAGCCTGGTCAGACGGGACTTGAAGCTTTCCACGAAATTTTGCATATACGATCCTTGCGTTATCACACCATCGTTATACTCATCTAAGATTTGGATTCTGTATCAACGACACATCAAAATGAAAGCAAGAAATTTCTTAGACGTATATTAAACACTAACGGGAAATCTTTACACCTACTCCACAGGTGACATTTTCTTCAGCTCAGCAAATCTCAGGAATACGGAACTAGATCAAGAAATACACCACATACACGTGTGTATGTGCGTGCGTGCGTGTGTGTGTGCGTGTGTGTGTTGACGAACATGCACGCACGTGGCTGTGAATGTATATTTCTCTCTGTCTCTCTCTGCATTTATGTATGTATATATCATGTAGATATGCAAATGCACATATGTACACACACATATACACTCATACACGCGCGCACACACATATATGCACACACACACATATATACATAGTGCAGATGATAATGGACCATGCTGTTCAGCAACATATGATGCTGACCATTCATGGCAAAACATACCCTAACGCAAGGATAATGTTTAGAGGCTGTAATATATTGTACTCTGCCAACCCTTCTCTTTCTGCTTCCTCAACATGCCTATTGCTCACCTTGCCCTCCCTTCACCTGTCCCTCTCCCTTCACCTGTCCCTCTCCTTTTTTAAAGCACTCCATCTCCTATCTCACATCTCTGAAATTAGGTAAATAATCCTTCGAACAGACGGTCAGCAGCGATGCCTTGGCTACTCTGCATTGATAAAGGGCAAATACCCTGAAACATGTCTGCAGATGCCTGACCAGCAAGGGGAAGTGGCTGACCTCCCCTGTTTGAAGGTTATAATGGACACAGGTTCGTGTGTCATATAGCTAGCTACAGGCAATGGCCTCTTGGAGCTAATCAATGGCAGCTTTAGTCCTATATTTATGGACTGCCATATTAACTTGGCAATAACTGTTAACATATATATGTATATGTATGTATATATATATATATATATATATATATATATATATTGAGAGAGAGAGAGAGAGAGAGAGATATTTATACATATCATCATCATCATCGTTTAGCGTCCGCTTTCCATGCTGGCATGGGTTGGACGGTTCAACTGGGTCTGGGAAGCCAGAAGGCTGCACCAGGCCCAGTCTGATCTGGCAATGTTTCTACGGCTGGATGCCCTTCCTAATGCCAACCACTCCATGAGTGTAGTGGGTGCTTTTTACATGCCATCGGCACAGGTGCCAGACGAAGCTGGCAAACAGCCATGATCGGATGGTGCTTTTTACATGCCACCGGCACAGAAGCCAGGCGAGGCTGGCAATGGCTACGATCGGATGGTGCTTTTTACGTGCCACTGGCATGGAGGCAGTTGGGGCGGCGTTGGCAAAGGCCATGTTTGGATGGTTCTCTTATGTGCCACTGGCACTGGTATCACAGCTACGATTTCCATTGATGTTGATCGATTTTGATTTTGTTTTTCACTTGCCTCAACAGATCTTCACAAGTAGAGTTTTGTGTCCCAAGAAGGAAAGGTATGCATAAGTGGACTGAGGCCACAGGTTATGGCCTCACTTGTCCTGCCAGGTCTTCTCACGCACAGCATACTTCCAAAGGTCTTGGTCTTTAGTCATTTCCTCGGTGAGACCTAAAGTTCGAAGGTCATGCTTCACCACCTCATCCCAGGTTTTCCTGGGTCTACCTCTTCCACAGGTTCCCTCAACTGCTAGGGTGTGGCTCTTTTTCACACAACTATCTTCATCCATTCTCGCCACATGACCATACCAGTGCAAACGTCTCTCTTGCACACCACAACTGATGCTTCTTAGGCCCAACTTTTCTCTCAAAGTACTTACACTCTGTCAAGTATGAACACTGACATTACACATCCATCGGAGCATACTGGCTTCATTTCTTGCGAGCTTACACATATCCTCAGCAGTCACGGCCCATGTTTCACTGCCATGTAGCATGGCTGTTCGTACACATGCGTCATATATATATATATATGTGTGTGTGTGTGTATATAAAATAAATTCAATACAAGGAAAACAATTTCCTTTATAGGGATGGAAAACACGCAATTTTCTACTGTTTTTTCAGTAAATACACAATTTGGTAGAGAAAATCTTTTCACAACCCAAAAGGTTATTTATTCAATATACAAAAATTAAAAGAAAATGAGTATATGTATATATATGTATGTGTGTGTGTATGTATATAGATACATGTACATGTGTGTATGTATGTATATAAGTGTGTATATGTATATCTGTATATATGTTTATATGTGTGTATATGTATATCAATATATATGTTTATATGTATGTGTGTATACATGTATGTCTCTCTTTTGTTTTTAATCATTTAAATTCTTCCCCTGAAGAAGCTGGTTTCTAGCAAAGATAAAAAGCTCCATCACTGGAATGTAGATAATGAAAGCCATGTCAAATTTTAAACCTGAGGAAAAAAATGTCTTGCATAGTTTTACTGTTCTACTCACAGATTGTTATTTGGATGATTTCATTTTCTGAAAATCCAAGCTTATGCAAACCGACAGTAAGGCATTTACTTACAAAACCAAATGTTCCAATGTGTGTGTGTGTGCATGTGCATGTGTATCTGTCTGTCTGTCTTGCTGAAATATCTCTTTCAACAAGTATTGAAACTAGATGTCTGATCAATCAGACTCTATCAATAAGTAAGTGGTATCCCTGCTGTGACAGTCCTATATTTTCAGGGTTATCTTATACTAAATTATTTAATCTGTTCTTCTTCTATCCCTTCTTTTAGGCAGCAGGAAATGATTTGTGAGAAGCTTAGTTTCTATTTTTAGCAGCTTGAGTGACAGAATAGAAGATTCATTATATAGTTTATGTTTATGGTTATGAATGTGTGAGTATTTTTTAATGTTTGTGTGTGCATGTGTGTGCATGTATGTGATGCAAGGGAGTATAAATATATATATATATATACACATAGGATCGCGGTTTCGATTCCCAGACCGGGCGTTGTGAGTGTTTATTGAGCGAAAACACCTAAAGCTCCACGAGGCTCCGGCAGGGGATGGTGGTGATCCCTGCTGTACTCTTTCACCACAACTTTCTCTCACTCTTACTTCCTGTTTCTGTTGTACCTTGTATTTCAAAGGGCCGGCCTTGTCATTCTCTGTGTCACGCTGAATATCCCCGAGAACTACGTTAAGGGTACACGTGTCTGTGGAGTGCTCAGCCACTTACACGTTAATTTCACAAGCAGGCTGTTCCGTTGATTCGGATCAACCGGAACCCTCGTCGTCGTAACTGACGGAGTGCTTCCCCCCCCAAAAAAAATACACACACATACATACATTTGTATATACATACATATATATATATATATATATATATATATATATATATATATATGTGTGTATATATGCTTGTGTGGTGTGTGTATATATATAAATATGTATGTATGTATATATGTGTGTGTGGTGTGTGTGTATATATATATATATGTATGTATATATGCGTGTGTGGTATGTATATATATATATATATGTGTGTATATGTATGTATATATGTGTGTATAGGTATGTGTGTGTGTGTGTGCATGCCAGTGGCATGTAAAAAGCACCGTTGCCAGTGCTGCCTGACTGACTCCCATGTCAGTGGCACGTAAAAAGCACCCACTACACTCTTTGAGTGGTTGGCATTATGAAGGGCAACCTGCTGTAGAAACTTTGCCAGATCGGATTGGAGTCTGGTACAGCTTTCTGGCTTCCCAGCCCCCAGTCAAACCATCCAACCCATGCCAGCTTTGAATGATTAATATCATCTGTAAATTTCTAAAATTGCAAACTTCATGACTCTAGCTATTATGTTGGACATACTAGAACAACACATTTCTGTGGGCTTCACCATGCATTTACAACAAAGAGCAACTGTAAAACATTATACTACACACCAGCAAACAAAATTTGTAATTATATGTACAAATAAAAAAAAAATAGATTGAGCGAGTCTTTTATACATCAATTGTTTCATCTGAATTTGATCTCATTTATCTGGCAATAATATATGCAACTATTGCTTCTTCAGGTGCTATAGAAATGACACATTCCAAATCAGATTCATCAGAATTATACATAAAAGTAATTTGCTGGACAAACTTGAATTATCTGGATTTTATACACTTACTGAATTAGATGTGGTTTCATGTTCACATATTACAATCAAAACAAACCCCTGGTGAGAATTAACTGCCAGGAAAGAAAAAGGAACAGGAAAGAGGGACAAAAAATAGAAACAGGAAAAATGTCTCGTTTGCTGGCACTATAATAAATTATTAGCAATTTATCAGTTTTTATGTATCAATAAAAAAAATTTATAGCTGTGTTCTTCATTAATGTTTTATGACTCTTAAAATATATTTATTCCATCACTTATTTAGATTAGAATGTCCAGACATACATTTGTTGTTTTATCATTACTAAAATCTGTTGTCCACCGAATCTAATAATAAAACCTCAATGTTTTTCTGATGTTGTTTGTAAAACAAACAATCTCCAGATCACTGTCTTGTCTGAAAGTCAGTATCTATAGATGAGCTTAGTAACTCCCAGGTTAATACTCAAATGAAATTATTATTATTATTCAGTAGTATATTTTTTATATCGTGCTTTCACTTCACTACCGAGCGCAGCTCTGTGTGCCTTGGGTATGTTCTGTGATTTATTGTGATGCTCTGATGGTTATTGTATGGAAAGTGTTCTGTGTAGGATATGTGCAGTGCCTAGTAGTGCAATTTTCTGTATGTTATATGTGTTTGTAAGTCCTGGTGTTTTTGTTATGTATTTGTCTGAATATTTTTTTATCATGCCTAATGCACCTACTATGATAGGAATTGTTTCTGTTTTTAGATTCCACATTCTGGTTACCTCTATTTCCAGGTCTTTGTATTTTGAAAGTTTCTCCATTTCTTTTAGAGACACGTTGTCATCTGCCGGTATTGATACATCAATTAGAAAGCATTTTTTTTCTTCATGATCTCTGACAACTATATCTGTTCTGTTGGCCTTAATTTCTCTATCTGTGTGTATCGGCATATCCCAGAGTATGGTTGCTTTCTCGTTTTCTGTGACCTTTTTATTATTATTATTATTATTATTATTATTATTATTTTTATTATTATTATTATTATTATTATTGAGTGAGAGAGCAGCAGATGCCATCAAAGTGACACTGGGGTAAAATATATGAAACCCAATAAATCCATCATGACTACCCTTCTGATAAGGATACACAAAGCATATGCATCACAACCATATGTGCATGACATAGTGATCTCATATCAAGATAAACAGCACATGAACTTGCAGGTGGGGTCCAGTTATAATGTTCTTCTGGTTGAGTAGCCCATCCTGCTCATAAGGTCACTGAACAAGGGTTTGTTTAAGGATGTTTCCAGAGGTGAATTATTCAAACCCCAACGAATTCCTCTCGGCACATGACTATGATGTCCCCTAACTACTTTTGCCTGTGATCAGAGATGCACATATCATTAGCCATTAAGGTACAAGCTCAAATTGTTAATGTCAACCTACTGACAAGCAAAACTGTGGTATTAAGCAGAATATTTGTTGTAGTCCATCTTTTATATCAAGACATAATAACACTTCCAATCAGTTAAGATCAGAAGCCATGAGAGCCACTATCTTTATTATTATTATTATTATTAGGCATTTGAACATATCTGGCGTTAATTCTTCCAACTTAAAGCTTTTGCAAGCCTTATTAACCATACCAGCATATGTTATAAAATTGTTGGACTTGTTTTTCTTTAAATTTAAACATTTCCACCGAATGTTAAACTGCAAACTTTTCTCGCTAAAAATATTAGTCAAAATATTTATTGTTTCATCAAAACACAATTCCGCGGGCTTTCTTGGAAAAACTTTCATGTTCCGGAGGGGCAAACTTTCATAAAAGAAGTCTTACCTTCCTTTCACTAGACTACCCCTTGCATTCCTCTTGGAATATGTCTTCGTATCGTCTGTAATATGCAGTAAAAGTAGTTCCTTCATCCGGTTTGTAGTGAAATTCTTCAATGGAATTTGCAACACTGTCGGCTGAAAATGATTTTGTCGTATTTCTCGACTGCAGTAACAATTCTGTTAACTTCTGTAGTTGCTGTTGCTGTTGTTGAGCGAACGGTCTTCGTCCCAGAGCTCGCAAGATGGGAGAAGTCCGAAATGTGGTCCTTTGCTATTCGTAAGACCTGCAGAAAAGAAAGCAGGTCAACCCCCAACACCGAGAGCATCGACGGATGGATGAATGCACATCCAGGCTCAGCGGTTGCGTAGGAAGTCGGGGACAAGGAACAGGAAGAAAGACTGAGAGAAATTTGGGGCGAAAGAGTACAACAGGGGTCGCCACCACCCCCTGCCGGAGCCTTGTGGAGCTTTAGGTGTTTTTGCTGTTGCTGTTCTTGTTGTTTGACAACTACTTCCAGCAACTCTTCCATTTCGGTACTATTGGAAACCTTGTTGCCACTGTGATATTGCACATTCGGAGGGCATGCCTTCGCCAATAACGTACCTCTACTCAACTACTGAACTGTCACTTCCGATGACTTGACTCAACAGAACTCAATGTCTAGTCAACTGACGGCTCCAGCTCGCTCTACGCAACGTTTATTTCTTTATTTGGCACTATGGCCACAACACAGAGGGAGACAGTACAAGGACAGACACAACACCACAATGGGGACATAAAACATAAAACGAATGAGAATGAGATGTTATATAAAAATGAAAAAAATAATATGGCTGCATGGAACCCTCTCCCATGTAGTACCATTTGAATGTTTATATACACTATTTACAATTGTTCTATTTTTCTTATTGTTCTTTCTTAATCGTCTTTTTTTTTTACATGAAACACTTTTACTTTTTCCTTTTCCTTCTTTTTTCTTTTTAATACCTCATGAAAGGCTCCAAGTATTTTAGCTCAACTACTGGTGGCAGTTTGTTGAACTCCACCAACTCTCCAGGCAGGTCAATCTTGTCTCCGCATATGTCTCTCAGTCTCTTGTATGTGTCTTTGTTGACCACAATGGCCTTCACATTTTCCGATTACATATCTGTAGGTAACTTCACTCTTATGATGTGCTTAAATTAAAAAAAAATTTCTTTCCGTTTCTTTGTTTTTTGCATATGTTACGAAGTTCCATTTATTTTTTCCTCTTCTTGGTTTTCCCTTTTCCTCTTCCACTTCTGGTACCTTTTCCTTTCCTATCTCCACTCTGAACAATCTCTCCATTTCACCCTCATACAGTTGCACTCCTGAATCTTTTTCCTTCGCTGGAATAACTGGTGTTTTCAACACTGTTTCCTCCTTCTGGAACACCTTTCCAATTACTTTTTCACTTTCTTTTTCCACTATGCTTTTGTCTTCCTTCCTTCTGGTCTCAACTTTCATTTCACCTCTTCTTTCTTCTTTTTCTGGCTCTCTGGCGGTGGGCTCATTCTTCTACTTCTCTTTCTTTTTTTTCACCACTGTGAATTCCTCCTCCACTGCTTTTTCTTCCATCTCCACCTCTACTACCTGGACTATACTCTCTTGCTTCTCCATCTGTTCTCTCTGTGGGCACCTCACCTTCATGTGGCCTTTCTCCCCACATGCAAAACATATAGGCTGCCTACCCTCCACTACCATTCTCAACCTCAAGTCGTCAGGTAGCACTATCTCCTCAACAATTCGATTTAAGTCCTCTATTGTTGCCTGGATAGGGAGCTCAACCACATATCCCCAGTAGTTGATTCTTTGTGTCCTTGTGGCCTTCAGTATCTTGGCCTCATCTTTCATGTTATACATTATGGCTGTCATCAACCATGTTTCTTTTAGTTCTGGGGGTACTTAGCCTACTTGCACTCTGGCCACATGTTTGCCACAGTAGGAAGGCAAAAGCACCCACTCCTCCGATCTTATTGCCTCCGTGGAGTGCATAATTGCTTCTACCTCTGTCGCAAAGTGCACCTCCATGGTGGCATAGTTCCTTCCTCTTGTTATGAATGTCGTTATTTTTTAATGCTTTTTAAACATTCATCAATTTCCTCCACTGTCGCAATCTCAATCTTTCTCGTTGCTATTTTCATTGTCTTGAATATAACAGTTCTTTTTGTTACATTGCCTGTCAATTCTGCAGGTGGTGTTAACTTCAACATATCTCCATTTTTCTCCAGCAACCTTTCATATTCCTTCATTTTCCTTGGTTCCTCCTTAATTTCAATTATTTCCAATGTTTCTGTTTCTATTTCTTTTACCAGTTGTGGCTGCATAACTGTGGCCACCCGCTGGTGTTTTCTCCATTTTTTCCCTCAATGGGAAGAAAAAATAGCAATTCACAATAAACAATTCAAACAGTAATAATCAGCAAACACATATTTAATGCTCTGACTTACGACAAAAGCATACCATTATCAATAACTCAAACCACCTGCAGATCTACGCGACTCTTCTACGACTAGCCATCATGTCCACTATTTATATGTATTGGACTAGCCTACTTAACATCTGGGGGCGTCATATATATATATATTTAGTGAAGTATACATATATATATATATACATATATATATATACACACACACACATATATATATATACACACACATATATATATACACATATATACATACATATACATATATACACGCACACACACACACACACATATATATACACACATATATACATACATGCATATACACACACACCACACATATATATATACACATATATACATACATATACATATATATATATACACGCACACACACACACACATATATATATACACACATATATACATACATGCATATACACACACACACACATATATATACATATATGTGTATATATTTATATATACACTTATATATATACATCTATATATATATGTATATACATTATGTATGTATATATATATATATATATACACTTATATATGTATATACATATATATATATATACACACACACATATACATCTATACATATATACATATAGATTTATATATACATATACACACATAAATATATACATATATATACATATAAATATATATATATATATATTGCCTAATAGTGGTTTTATCTCTAATTTATATATATATATATATATACACACATAAATATATTTAAAAATATGTATATATTTATACAACTGCATAAGCATCTTTAATCTTCCACTTGTTTCAGTCATTGGTGTTCTGCATAAAAGGGTTTACGCCGAACGAATCGATCCCAGTACTTAAGACTGGTACTTGCACATATATATGTGTATGTGTGTTTATATATATATATATATATATTATATATATATATATGTGTGTGTGTGTGTGTCTGTGTGTATTTTAGGACAATTCAAAGGGAGCACAAATTATGTATTATGTGCGCGCGCACAAATACACACGCTTTAAATTGTCCCAAAATGTACGCACATTTTTTTTTTATCTAAATCAACCAACCAATTCTGCACGCTTTCACTATCAGTGTCGCGTGCTCGTAACATATATACAAACATAGAGACGAATTGCCCGAAGCAGCCAGCCAGCCAGACCTACCCCTCTCTTTAAAATAAAGGAGGTTAATTTTGCATATTGTTGTCCCTGAAATGCAAAAAAACTGAGATGTTCATACATGCACAGGTCCTCGTATTAATTACAATTGCTTATACCCAATCTAATACCCGTTTTATTTTTCAATAATAATGAACAAACATAGAAGCATACGTAGAAATACATATTGTACATGTTTGTCAGATCAAATCTCCCTCCATTCAACACATTCATGGACACATGCGCTTATGAGTTAATGTGATGCACACACGTATTTTTATACACACTGTTTCCTTGGTGAGTAAACCGTTATCTTACAATTTCTAATAAAAAATGTATTCGAAATTCCGCTGAAATCCTAAATAAATGTTATGTTCTTCGTACGGTCTCATATATTTGCATTGTCATCATTACTAAGAGAGCATCTCGCGATGATTTTCGTTGTCTTCAGTGCAGACTGATTTGTTGAGTGCGACTGGGCTGATAATTATCGAAAACTGTTGCAGCTCTAAAGATTCTGCAGAGTGACAGAGACAGAGAGAAAGCGAACGAGAGAGAGAGAGAGTGTGTGTAAGGAGGAAAGAAGGGAGAGAGAGGGAGAAACTGCTACAAGAAAACACCAATATATATATAGAGAGAGTATCTTGTAGTGCGGAGGGGAAAGCCTGCCTTGCCATTACAATAGAAGTGCTTACTATATAACGGACCATTATTTATTGTTACTCTATACCATTTTCTTTTATTTAAACGAGGGTTTTTTTTAATGTTTTCTTCAGATCTATTCATTCATTATTTATCCCTGTGGAACTTAAATTAAAACAATTATTAAAAGGTAAGTCCTTAATTTAATTTAACCTATCTTATTTGATATATATATATAATTTAGTTTTATTTCATTCTATATACGTATATCTCTGCTTAGTCATACCTTTCAACGTAGAAAAGAATTTTCATATATTACCAATACAATATTTTCTTCGAAACACGGCTTCATTTTTGGTTGATATTGGCAAATGTTCGATTGTCTCAGATTTTCTATTTCTCTGTATTTACTAGTGTAACACGCACACACACTTATATGTACATGTACTCACACTTACACACACATCACTTCAAAGAATTTCTCTACCTTTAATAAATAAAGACCCCTTAGTGGTAATTATACCTCGTTAAATTACTTCTCCTACTAGAACCGAACTACTGTTGCTGCTGCTATCTGTTGGACGTTCTGGTTATTTATTTTATTATTTATTATTAACAAGCTTTCTTCCACTTGTTAGTATCCGAACCGTCAGCGTATGTATGATGCACCTAGACTGCTTCACTTCAACGAACAACAACAACCTGTCTCTTCCGTCATTTACTTTCACGATGTTGCAGCTTTATAGCTTTTATTAGTCTGCCCGTCTTGTTCTATCTTTAGATTGGTGACACAAAAACATACAGTATACTGGTTACCGATCTCTAATCTATTGATTGATCGATCTTTCCGTCTACCTGTCGTTTCCTATTTCTCACTTTTATAGTTTCATATCTATCTATCTATCTATCACTCTTATCTATCTATCTATAACTCTTATCTAGCTATCTATCTCACTCTTATCTATCTATCTATCAATCACTCTTTTCTATCTATCTATCTATCAATCACTCTATCTATCTCTCTATCTATCAATCACTCTATCTATCAATCACTCTATCTATCTATCTATCTATCTATAACTCTTATCTAGCTATCTATCTCACTCTTATCTATCTATCTATCTATCAATCACTCTCTCTCTATCACTATCTATTTATCTATCCATCCGGTATATACACTCGCTATATAGTCTCCTCTATCCCCCTTTTTTAGCGACCAGTAGATTCTCTCTCAGCCAGCTTCCTACGCACTCATCCCGACAAGATTTGTCATCATTTATTCAATGAAGAATCAATGCAAGAACATTTATTTCCATACGTACGAGCCTAAAACCACACGCACATTGAAACACTCTGAGTCTGCCTGTCTCCCCCCCCCCTCTCTCTCTCTCTATATATATATATATATATGTGCATATATTATGTGTGTGTGTGTGTTTACGTATGTAACT
Source organism: Octopus sinensis (assembly GCF_006345805.1). Taxonomy (NCBI): domain Eukaryota; kingdom Metazoa; phylum Mollusca; class Cephalopoda; order Octopoda; family Octopodidae; genus Octopus; species Octopus sinensis. The sequence goes on along the minus strand of NC_042997.1, from coordinate 159,467,059 downwards.
CGTGTGTCGGCAACGGTGTGTCCTGAACGTTCTGAAAATCCGTTTGATGCTGTCGCTTCTACTTTGTTTATGGTGGAGCCAGTGATGTGCGAATGTACATTTCTTTCTGTTAAAGGTTTGTACTCGTGATGTTTGCTCACGTTTCACATATTTTCTTTCTTCTTCCTCTTCATTAACACATAATACAAACTTCCTTCTTTCATTATTTTATTTCTCGCACGCTCCCTCTATTCTGTATTTGAAAAAAAAAATAATAATAATGGGCAAGCGTTATTCATAAATGAATTTATAAAGAAAATATCTTTACATTTAACAAGTACCATAACGGATAAATCTGTGATTATGTTTTTCTCCTGTTGAATTTGCAATGCTTAAATTGTTAGCCTACGAAATAGCACCACATAATCAAACGATGACAACTCCCTCCTATGAAGAACCTGACAACTAGGGAGTCGATAGAAAACGTACACTTAAGACTAACATATTCTGGCAATGCATCTACGATGCGAAGGGAGTTTATGATAAATAAACATTTTCTTTATATTTATTTCTTATGTGAATTATATTTTTTATAGTTGTGCTGCCTTGTGAAAATAGAACAAACAAACATGCCAGTACTGTCAAAATTCTATGAAAGTGTAGAGGTACCAAGGTCTCTCAGTCGCTCTCTCTCTCTCACTCGCTCAGCCCGTTTCTCTCTTTCTCACTCGCTCTGTCTCTCTCCTTATCTATCTATCTATCTATCTATCTATCTATCTATCTATCACTCTTATCTATCTATCTATAACTCTTATCTAGCTATCTATCTCACTCTTATCTATCTATCTATCAATCACTCTTTTCTATCTATCTATCTATCACTCTCTCTCTATCACTATCTATCAATCACTCTCTCTCTATCACTATCTATCAATCACTCTATCTATCTATCTATCTATCACTCTCTCTCTATCACTATCTATCAATCACTCTCTCTCTATCACTATCTATTTATCTATCCATCCGGTATATACACTCGCTATATAGTCTCCTCTATCCCCCTTTTTTAGCGACCAGTAGATTCTCTCTCAGCCAGCTTCCTACGCACTCATCCCGACAAGATTTGTCATCATTTATTCAATGAAGAATCAATGCAAGAACATTTATTTCCATACGTACGAGCCTAAAACCACACGCACATTGAAACACTCTGAGTCTGCCTGTCTCCCCCCCCTCTCTCTCTCTCTCTATATATATATATATATATATGTGCATATATTATGTGTGTGTGTGTGTTTACGTATGTAACTCGTGTGTCGGCAACGGTGTGTCCTGAACGTTCTGAAAATCCGTTTGATGCTGTCGCTTCTACTTTGTTTATGGTGGAGCCAGTGATGTGCGAATGTACATTTCTTTCTGTTAAAGGTTTGTACTCGTGATGTTTGCTCACGTTTCACATATTTTCTTTCTTCTTCCTCTTCATTAACACATAATACAAACTTCCTTCTTTCATTATTTTATTTCTCGCACGCTCCCTCTATTCTGTATTTGAAAAAAAAAATAATAATAATGGGCAAGCGTTATTCATAAATGAATTTATAAAGAAAATATCTTTACATTTAACAAGTACCATAACGGATAAATCTGTGATTATGTTTTTCTCCTGTTGAATTTGCAATGCTTAAATTGTTAGCCTACGAAATAGCACCACATAATCAAACGATGACAACTCCCTCCTATGAAGAACCTGACAACTAGGGAGTCGATAGAAAACGTACACTTAAGACTAACATATTCTGGCAATGCATCTACGATGCGAAGGGAGTTTATGATAAATAACATTTTCTTTATATTTATTTCTTATGTGAATTATATTTTTTATAGTTGTGCTGCCTTGTGAAAATAGAACAAACAAACATGCCAGTACTGTCAAAATTCTATGAAAGTGTAGAGGTACCAAGGTCTCTCAGTCGCTCTCTCTCTCTCACTCGCTCAGCCCGTTTCTCTCTTTCTCACTCGCTCTGTCTCTCTCCTTATCTATCTATCTATCTATCTATATAACGAACTACATCACCCCCAATACTTCTAACACACACACACACACATATATATATATATATACTTATATATACACATACACCCCGACATATACACGTGTATACATGTAAATATAATATATGTATAAACACACTCGTGTGCGTGTGGGGGTGCACGCGTGTGTATTCGCACACACGTATGTACACATTTAATATGCAGTTATGGGTAACTTCTACGTTAGCTTTCGTTAACTTGTGCCCAGGTGGGGGAAGATTCCTGATTAATACCAAGAATTTCCTAACCACATATGTTTCCATATTTCTACGAGATGTGGTGGGTTGAACAAGCTGATGTAAGGTTTATGAATAAAAAAAAAGGCATTTCGACTCCTGAATGCGATTACTTGACATAACTTATTTTATGTATTTCATCTTTTTTTGTTTCAAAATTGAAAAATCCATCACTTTCTTCCTATTTTCCACTCTAAGGGTTTTTCTGTTGAAAATATATGGATCAAAAGATCCTAAATATTTACGTAACACATATGAAATAAAGGAACTGATTCCCGTGTGAGTATTTTGCTTATTCTAAGTTAGTCACTGATTATTGATATGGTACAACATAATATACAGGACAATAGTGGTGATGGCGAAAGTCATGAGATAAAATCGTCGGCTGCACGTGAGTTCAAATCACGCTGATGAGAGAGAGAGAGAGAGGGGTAAAAGTGACTGATCAATTTTTAGTTTTAGTTTGCATCCATCTCAGCCAAGCCGGTACTTGAGTACTCCCTTCAGGTGAATATGATAAAAATATAATGTGAAAACAATCTCGTAAAGATACACAGAAAACCATATTTCCTCTTTTAAATCTGAATGTTTAAGAAATAACTATTAATTTTATTATGGGGTCAATAAAATGAGTACCAGTTGAGCACTGGAGTAGATGTGGTCGATTAACCCCATTTTCTAACAAATTGCTGGCTTTGTGCCCAGTAGATCGACAGGATCTGTCAAGCATGGGATGAGCTTTTGTAATGTCTATCTCTTCTTAATGGGGGAGAAAATGAGCACGGCACAGAATCGAGCCTTTTATCTATTTATTTTCATGTTTTATACATTTATTTACGTTTTTAGTATTCATTCGCTAGGAATTACAATTCCAATTGAATTTTGTTTTGTTTTTTTTTCACAAACATATTTCAATTTTCATTCCCCCCCACTCCGTGTTTCCTTCATTTTCACTATGAGGTATAGCTAGCTCTGTCAAATCTCCGCTAAGTATCGGTCAAAAGACCTTGTAATATTTTAAGGTCAAGCTGGTGGTTTGGCAGAAACGTCAGTGTCGGGGAAAGTGCTTTGTACTATTTGTACCAAGTTAAAGCCCAGTAGCAGTTAACTTTTCCAGTCATCCTTTCGGCGTCGATAAATAAATATGTCAATTACTAAAGTCAATGATATCGACTTAACTCCGTACACTCAGAGATCAATTCTGAGTTAAGGTCTTTAACGTTTTGGGTTTTACATTCGCCAAGTTCAACTTTTACCTTTTACAATACCAGGATCGATAAAATAACGCACCAGAAAGTTTATTGAGATCAATATAATCGATTATACTCTTCTCCAAAATATTTGGCATTGAGTCATTGCGAATATTTATTCACTTTTAGAGTTCAAATCCCGCCCAAGTCAACTTTGTTTTTCATCCTTTTGTGCTTGTTAAAACAAGTCTTTGTTAAATTATTGGTGTATGCAACCCACTTCACATTCCAATTTGTCACACCATGACTACATTAAAAGTCATTGTTAGATCAGAAACCATTATTTTTCTTCTAGAAAGTGGCATTTTAAAAAATATTTTGTACCTGTCGTCCCGGCTGGTGTCCATTTGCAGTTTGATACAAGGGAATCACTATCTAGTCAAAAAGCATACTAAAAGTAACGATCAAGTTTCTATCAAATTACATCCCACTTTCAAAGAAAAACCAAACAAACGAGACGTTAAAATAATGTAGTTCTAGGTTTACGACGTCTGAACATATACACGCACGAAAACGAAGGATGATCAAGCTTGGTTTGAAATTTCTTAAATCATAGGCTGATCTGAACAATAGTGACTAGAAGTAATTCTCTCTCCCCCTCTCTCTTTCAAGGTGGGTGTCTGTACCTTTCGTATCCGAACGTTTCCTTGGTAATAGTTGACATCAAAGGCGGCGTGCTGGCAGACTCGTTAGCAAGCCGGGCGAAATGCTTAGCGGTATTTCGTCTGCGTTACGTTGTGAGTTCAAATTCCGCCGAGGTCGACTTTGCCTTTCATCCTTTCGGGGTCGATAAATTAAGTACCAGTTACGCACTGGGGTCGATGTAATCGACTTAATACCTATGTCTGTCCTTGTTTGTCCCCTCTGTGTTTAGCCCCTTGTGGGTAATAAAGAAATAGGTATTTCGTCTGCCGCTACGTTCTGAGTTCAAATTCCGCCGAGGTCGACTTTGCCTTTCATCCTTTCGGGGTCGATTAAATAAGTACCAGTTACGCACTGGGGTGAAATGTAATCGACTTGAACCGTGTGTCAGTCCTTGTCTTTACCTCTCTGTGTTTGGTCCCTTGTGGGTAGTAAAGAAATAGGTAATAGTTGACATGATATAAATAGGGTACCAATGAGATTTTCTTCAGTTTTTGTCCTTTCAAAAGTTAAAATCAGATGAAACAGAAAATTATCCTTGAAAACATTCTTTAAATCAGCAGATTAAAAAAAGAAGAGAGTTAACGAACGTGTGATTCAGGAAAGGAGTCACAAAAGTTTTCATTTCTCCTCCCATCGTCTTCATTTTCGTGTATCATTTGCAGTTGGTATGCTTCTCTATATAATCTAATCTTACCTTACTTTAACCATCTAATCTCCTCAATGAAGGAGCTTCAACATTGTTTGATCTACTAGAAGTAGGAGCCCAAACTTCCTTAAAGCACAATGTCAGTTCTTTATGAAGAGATGACATTTGGATAAGGTTGTCCTGAATTATATGTTTGAAAAAAGAGAAGAAAGACAAATGAGTCATATTTGGAACGTCTTTCCAAAGTCTGCACTATCGGTACCAATATTATGGTTAAACAGCCTCTATATTAATGAATCTTTGAAAGTAGTGTACAAGATGTTAGTATCAATTAGTCATTTTTTAAATATATACTGACCATTTATTGATTATTTTTTTTTGTTAATTCCATAGATTCCTTTCAAGAATTCCTTTCGAGAATTTAATTAGTTTTTTTTTTAAGTACATTCACACATTCTGTGGTGTGTTTGCACGTGTATTTACACTTATCAGTATACACACTCCACATACGTCTACTTACATACATGCGTTTACATACATATATACGTACGTATATGCAATACATACAAAGACACGCACACATACATACTGTTAGATAGCTATTCACTCTTTGACGCTCAAATCCTTATTGAGTTATGGTGTGTTTTAGGCATTTTAAACCTAGCATGGCCAATCATTCAAACTCGAGGATCGGCCATGATTTCTTCCGATGAGAATGAAAATAAGTCGTCCCTTGTACTGGTACTTTATTTATCGGTCCCGCACAGAAATTCACACATTCATTCACTCAAGATAAGAGGGGGATTGCTTATGACCTTTGTAACTCGCGCCGCACCAAAAATAGAAAAAAAAGCAGGCGATAGTAATATTGTTGATGTTCAGCTGGAACATTCGTAGCTAGGTGTGTGGCGGTTGGAAATTTCCAGAGGTTTTTTTTTTAAATTTTTAATTTAGAAAAGAAGAATTGGATAAATCACATCAGTATATGAAATGAATTCGTACACGATTTAATTCATCACCCTGTTTAACACCACGGTCTAGTCTTTGGGTGTCCTTGTTGGCTGGAGTCCACCCTTTTGCAATAATCTTCTGTGAGAGCATTGTAGTAATACTGTTTCCTATATGACTCGTGGTTTCCTTTTTCCTGTCTTCCTCCTCTGTACCAATCTCAAGTGTGGTTGCAAAGGTCATGAATGCTGCTTTGAGTAAACCACACGCGCACACATACATACGGATGCATGTGTACGTATGTATATTCATATATATGTGTGTGTGTGTGTATATATATATATTTATGTATATATATATATATATATATATATTATATATATATATTTATGTATATGCTTGTTCATATATATATATATATATTTATGTATATGCTTGTTCATATATATATATATATATATATGTATATACATATATTACTGGCGGTGCTGCAGCATGGCCACAATCAAATGACTGATGCAAGCAAAAGAATGTGTGTGTGTATATGTATGTATGTATATATATATATATATATATATATAATATATATATATATATATAGGTTAGGTATGTATGTGTGTGTATATATAGGTATGTATGTATATATAGGTTAGGTATGTATGTGTGTATATATAGGTATGTATGTATATATAGGTATGTATGTGTATATATATATATATGTGTAAAATCAAAATAAGCAACATGATATCCAGATGTATGTATATGTGTATGTATATATATAGGTATGTGTGTATATATACGTATATATATATATATATATATATATATGCACACGTATTTACATAATGTAAAAATATATATATATATATATATATATATATACATACACACACACACCATGTACACGTGAACCGGCATGTTTAAGTTACTGACTAGATGCTTCTTCAGTCATGTGGACGGGTATCCTATTTTCTGTTTAAGCAGGTGAATCTGTTGTGTGCATGTGTATCTGTATTAAGCTTGTATTCTCATACAAACAACACCTACTTGTCTCTATGTCAACTTTTCCCAGTTTATCATCTTTCGTCCGTTATATCTCCATCAGCCCCCGCAGTTTTACCCCGCAGCGACACTAATAATTTTTCTCTGTATTCCCCTACTTACTCCCCCAATATACTATACCTACCTCTTGTACCATCACAACATACTATTCTCGTACAAATATCTGATGATGTCATCGGTTTTCTCCTCCTCCTCCTCCTCCTCATCACCCTTCTCTCTCTCTCTCTCATACTGTCATACCCTCTCTCACTCTTTCATACCCTCTCTGTCCTCTTTGTAATGAAACGAAGGCGGACGTCTTATATGTTGCTGGTTGTGTGTCTATGGAAACCTAACCAATTCTTTTCTGACATTCATCTTTACTGTATTTTTCTTGTTAGCCTGACACATTCTCTGATAATAATTACCTCTATTTTCTTTCTTTCTCACCTTTTCACTTCTCTCTCTTCTTCACTTTATTTTATTTTTTCGTTTCCTTCTCTTTCCTCTAACCACTCTGCACTATATGTATAAATGATGTTTCTCTCTTTCTTTCCTTCTCTTTACCAATATTCTTTCTTAATTGGTTTTTTCTCGTTCACTTCTCCTTTTTCCCTCCCTGCCCTCTGTATTCCTTCCTTCTTTTCTCCCCCCCCATTTACTCCAATTAATCCTTTCTTTAATCCCACTCCGGTCCAATTGTATCTCATTTTATACATCCATCTCGAATTCTCCCTCTGTCTTTCTTTTAACGAAGGGGCTTCTAAATTGTTGGTCATTCTAGAAATAACAACCTTATTCTCTCATATATATCCTATTGTCTTAGCAAAAATAGACAAGATGGTCATGTAAGGAATAACATTGATCACGAGTTTATTCAGAGCAAACCTGGTGCTAAACAACAATTTGCTCCTGTCCTGTTTCTCCCACCCGTAGATCTCTATATTATCTGACCTTTTCTGATTTCCTTTCCTCTTACCTTCCCGATTCTCATGCCTCACCACCCTTCATTCATTTCCAAATACTCACCCACCACTATAGATTAGCTTTCTTAAGGAGCTTCTACGTCAATGATGGACATGTTGCGGCCCGCTGTACTCAATGAATGACACGCCTGACGAAAAATTCGAATTTTTTTAGTCATGTGGTTCACCTGATGATGACCCACGTCTAATGTCACTTCTCGTAAAAGATTTTCCATGTCTGCTCTGCGTGTTTACTCGCAGCTAGAAACAGTAGCTAAATTTTCAAATCGTGTTAAAATATGAATGACACATGTAGTTTTAGGTATACTATGTATGAAAATAGAGTGATATGGGCATAAGTGGGACACCTTTGCTCAGGGGCGGACCTAAAAGGGTGCCTGAAGGGCACGTGCTCCCTCAAGAAAAAAAGTACACCCTTCTAAATAATCTTATTACGATCGTTTCTTCTGGAATTGTATTCCCTTTTGACCTTGTGCCCTTCTTTCGAAAAATTCCTGGGACCACGCCAGTTTGCTCATACACAGCTGTGCTTGACCAGGGCAGACTTGGAGGATAAACAAGAGCAATTATTTTCTTTGTTCCAACTAACAAGTGAGCTTCATCATTGGTTGAGCTGCTAGAAATAGCAGTAGATGTTCATCATGTCACACACCCTACTGTCTTAAAATGAATTACATTTTTAATATAGTCTATACACTATAGTAAACAGGACTGTTATAGCACTGTCTTCTGCTCTGACCACTTTGCTCATTTTCGGTAGTTTATTCTATAAACCAGTCACTACATTTCATCCTTACTCTCTTTGAATTCTAATTTCTCAAATTTCTTTGTATCTTCATTTCTTTCTCTCCATCTCTCCTCTGTTTTTCTTTTCAACACACCTTGTATTCCTTTTACTTTCTTACTTCAGTCTTTATGTGTATTGTGGACTAGCTCTTCTAAAGTACCACCACCACCATCTTGATCACATTAAGCCTAGGTATGAGCTTCCATGTGGTTACTGAACCTGCTAGAAATAATAGCTAAATCTTGTGCAAATTGCTACTTACAGAAAGGAATACATCAGATAGTGTAATCTTAGATATATAGAAAAAGATGAATTGGTCGCAGTTGGAATGCCTTTGACGACAGATAAGGCATTTTGCCTGATATCTTTCAAATTCTTCCAGTCTACTCTCTCTTTTTCAACCTGCTAGAAACAACAGTTGAATTTCCTTAAAATCACACCCTCGTATCAAAAATAAAAAAAGAAAGACAGACAGGCTGGATGTTATGGTCCTGTATATTGAACCTCAGAATAGAATGTTCATGGTTTGAACATCTGTTATCATTTGTCTGCCTGATCAGAGCTGATCTGAGGCTAAACAACAGCCTGAAAATATGTATTGAAAATTTCTTCTCGATTTTTAGTCCATAACTCCAAGTGCATCTGCTATTCCAGTGCATTTGATGTACCAGTTATTGTTGCCAGTGACATGTATAAGGCACCCACTACAACTCTTGGAGTGGTTGGCATTAGGAAGAGCATCCAACCATAGAAGCCAAGCCAAACCCGACTGAAGTCTGGTACAGCTCTCTGGCTTACCAGTTCCAGTCAAACTAACCCATGCCAACATGGAAAACGGATGCTAAATGATGATGATGATGATGATATATATTTATGGTTCACTTTTCTATGCTTGCATGGGTTGATGGAATTTGTTGCAGTGCATTCTTTATGGCCTGTTACAAACCCTCACCTGTTTCCAAATTATGGTAATATTTCCCATGACAACACGTGCTTTCCTGTAAGATTGGGAACAAAAGACTCTGTGTGCATGATGGTGACACTCATAACTATCACTTGATGTCAAGCCAAGGAGACAAATGCACACATACATATATATATATATATATATATACAGTGATGGCGATGTTGGTCACCATCTTTCTCTCTCACTTTCCCCCTTTCTTTCACACCTTTGTTTACCAACTGGGTAGCCATGTATCTCCTCTACAGCAAGATACCTATCTTTGTTCTTCTATTATGCTTCTCATCAACTGGCACAAAGCCACTTCTCTCAATACTTCTCCCCCTTCTAGTCCAAATGTCTGTCTTGCAAGTTACGTGGTAACCCTGACAGTGCTGGTGCCACATAAAAATCACCCTGTACACTCTGTAAAGTGATTGGTAATAAGAAGGGCATCCAGCTGTAGAAACCATGCCAATGCAAACTACACAGAGCTTTGTGTTGTCATCTGGCTTGCCGACTCTTGTTAAATCATCCAACCCATGCTAGCATGAGAAAATGGTCATTACACACATATATATATATTGGAGCCTGGTGCAGCCTTCTGGCTTCCCAGAACCCCGGTCGAACCGTCCAACCCATGCTAGCATGGAGAACGGACGTTAAACGATGATGATGATGATGATGATGATATTATTTAATAAACACAGTATATATATTTTCTAGGAGCTACCAATAGTTTCGTGTGATGAAAACTACCCTGACACCAGATGCTGTTGGAGTTGTTTTCATTGCATGAAACTATTTGTAGCTCATAAAGAAATAGTTTGTTTATTAAATAATATTTATCTCTCACCAAATGGAGTACTTTTTTGTTGATCTTACCACCATGGAACAGTATATATATATATATATATATATATATGATAGACTTCTTTCACCTTCCATCTACCAAATCCACTCAAGGCCTTGGTTGACCTTGGGCTATAGTAAAAGACACTTGCCTAAGGTGCCATGCTGTGGTACCTAACCCAAAAGCAAGTTTCTTTACCACAAAGCCACACCTATCTGGGCGTGGGGGAGAAGCAACTTATTAGCTGGAATGCTTTTTTGATCATAGCTCTACTTGACCAGAAAGTGCATAAAGATCACTGCTAAAATTAGTTTCTGTTGATTGGATATTTGGCTTTGTTTTTAGGGCAAGAAAATAGTCTTCTTGTGTGCTAATATTGGATTTTTTCTTGACAAGCCAGCAAAGGAGTATCTATATTTTTGTTTGTCCTGCTAGTATATAGCTGCCAAATCTCTCTCAAATCACACACTACTGTCTTAAATAAGGAAAGTACACTTTTGATAATATAGTCCTAGATACATCTAGAAGGTCACAACTGAAATGCATTTAATCATTGGTCTGCTCAATCAGAATCGATTAGGGACTAAGCAATAATATTTAGCTTGTATATTGCCATAGCAATCTGTTGAGATACTCAGTGATTCATATATTTTTCATGCCTTGTCAATTTATGGAAGATGGGATGGTGTTAAAGAACTTTGTAGATCAACATGTATTAGGTAACCAGATATTTTGGAATTGTTTCATCAGAAGTATAGAATCTATGGTCCCATTATTTTTATATGCTCACAAACTCAAAGTCAAATTTATCCAATTTGTACTTCACTATGATTATTTCTACCAATACCAATTCTCTGACCTGTATTATTCACTTGGTACTATCAAGTTTAGCTTGATAATAGCTGCATAATCTTCTGTGAAGTTTCTAGATAATCTGTTGTGTAGTAGCTGGATAATCTGCTGTGTAGCAGCTGGATAATCTTCTGTGTGGTAGCTGGATAATCTTTTGTATGACAGCTGGATAATCTTCTGTATGATAGCTGGATAATCTGCTGTATAGTAGCTGGATAATCTGCTGTATTGTAGCTGGATAATCTGTGTAGTTGCTGAATAATCTGCTGTGTAGTTGCTGGATATTCTGCTGTGTAGTTGCTGGATAATCTGCTGTGTAGTTGCTGGATAATCTGCTGTGTAGTTGCTGGATAATCTGCTGTGTAGTTGCTGGATAATCTGCTGTGTAGTTGCTGGATAATCTGCTGTGTAGTTGCTGGATAATCTGCCGAGTAGTTGCTGGATAATCTGCCGAGTAGTTGCTGGATAATCTGCCGAGTAGTTGCTGGATAATCTGCCGAGTAGTTGCTGGATAATCTGCCGAGTAGTTGCTGGATAATCTGCCGAGTTGTTGCTGGATAATCTGCCGAGTAGTTGCTGGATAATCTGCCGAGTAGTTGCTGGATAATCTGCCGAGTTGTTGCTGGATAATCTGCCGAGTTGTTGCTGGATAATCTGCAGAGTAGTAGCTGAATAATTTGCTTTGTAGCAATAGCAGCATAATGTGTTGTGTAGTAACTGCATAACAGCTGTTTAATCTGCAATATAATAGCTGTACATATGCTACGTAATCTATATAATCTGTGGCATAGTATAATAGATATATAACAGCTGTTAAACCTGCTGTGAAGCAGCTATAGAATAATCATAATCTGCCATAGAATATCTGAATTATTGATGTATAATAACTGTATAATAGCTCTGCAGTACAATAGCTTTATAGTCTGCTGTATAATTCCTATATGAAAGTTCTATAATCTGCTGTATAATAACTGGATGAAAGTTATATAAACTGCTCTATAATAGCTGTATAGTCCGTTGCCTAATAGCTGTATTATGAGCAGCTAGTGCAAAGAATAATGCCACCAGTGAAGCAGTACCTAGAAGATAATCTTCTTGCTGTTGTATAACATGGTAAAAATAGCAGCCAAATCTTCTAATTAGATCCCTCTAACATCTTAAAGAAAGGAAGGGATGAAAGATAATGTCTTAGATATACTATGCTTTAAAATTGTTATATTTTGAGCACCTTTTGATCATAAATTTGTTGGATAAAGTCTGACCGGGGCTAAACAATAACAAGTCAAATGGGCTCTTGACAAGTGGCTTTCAACCATTTTTTTGCTTATCGGCCCCTTTGATTCCTGTTTTACTCTACAGGATATACATAGCCATTTGCTGTATATATCATCATCATCATTTAGCGTCCGTTTTCCATGCTAGCATGGGTTGGACGGTTCAACTGGGGTCTGTGAAGCCAGAAGGCTGCATCAGGCCCAGTCTGATCTGGCAGTGTTTCTATGGCTGGATGCCCTTCCTAACGCCAACCACTCTGCGAGTGTAGTGGGTGCTTTTTATGTGCCACCCGCACAGGTGCCAGACGGTGCTGGCAAACGGCCACGAACGGATGGTGCTTTTACGTGCCACCGGCACGGAGGCCAGTCTGGGCAGCGCTGGCAACGGCCATGAACGGATGGTGCTTTTTACGTGCCACCGGCACGGAAGCCAGTCAGGGCGGGGCTGGCAACGGCCACAATCAGATGGTTCGCTTACTTGTCACCGGCACTGGTATCAATTTCCATTGATGTTGATCGACTTCGAATTTGTATATATATATATATATATATATATATATATATATATATATATATATACAAATCTTACTTTATTTTTATAATTACATATTAAGAATTGTATAAAAGAAATTAAAATATTGCACATAAATTTTAATAATAAAATTTTATATGGATCCTGGTTGAAAACCACTGATTTAGGTGGTAGCTCATCCTGCTACATATAGCAGCTAAATCTCTCGTAAATGAGATCCTTTTTTCAACTTAGTAAAAGACAGAGACATCAAATAATGTGGTTTTAGATAAACTATATCTGAAAAAAAAAATAGTGATAACTTTGACTGGCATGCCTTTGTTCATAGGTCTGATGAATTATGGCTAACATAGGGTTACAACTTACTGTTAGAAACAATAGTCAAATCTTTCCTAGATCATACTCTACAATCACAAAAAAAATAAATAAAGAGAAAGACACTTGGATAATGTACCTCTTAAAAATAAAATGGAATGGTCATGGATGGACTGCCTTTGACAATAGAAGCTAAAGAACAACATCCTTGACAATAAAGGCTAAAGAACATAAACAAGAGCAGTTATAATATTCACATGATCACCTCTGTGGTTGCTGAATCTGCTAGAGATGGCAGCCAAAATCCCTCAAGCCACTACACTTCTCCCTGTTCTTTTTAAGATGGAAATAACACATCAGATAATGTAATTCTAGATACAGATAAAATAATGACAGGGTGGTCAAGGTTGGATTGCTCTTGTTTATAAGTCTGCTCATGAAGGTTGACGTGCAGTTAAATGGCAACAAGCTCGTCAAAAAGATGAAAACAGCAATTGCCATTGATAATTAACTTCAAAGAGAGTTTGCATTTCTGCTAGTATTCTAACAATTGATGTAGCTGCTGCTGCTGCTGTTATCATCATCAGGGAATCATTTTCTTGAAAGCTAAACAAGGAACATCAACTTAAAACAGATGTTTCTTTGTTATTTCAGCAACTGTTTCCTAAAATTTCAGTAGCATCTTCTGTCTTTTTATTCTTACTGTCTAGCATCTGCTCTCTATGTCTACACACAAATACTCTCTCTCTCTCTCTCTCTCTCATATACATACTGACTCATATAGATATACATAAATATATATATCTCTCTTTACTCTCTTTTACTTGTTTCAGTCATTTGACTGCGGCCATGCTGGAGCACCGCCTTTAGTTGAGCAAATTGCCCCCGGGACTTATTCTTTGTAAGCCCAGCACTTATTCTATCGGTCTCTTTTGATGAACCGCTAAGTGACGGGGACGTAAACACACCAGCATCGGTTGTCAAGCAATGCTAGGGGGACAAACACATACACACACATACATATATATATATATACATATATACGACAGGCTTCTTTCAGTCTCCGTCTACCAAATCCACTCACAAGGCATTGGTCAGCCCGGGGCCATAGCAGAAGACACTTGCCCAAGATGCCACGCAGTGGGACTGAACCCGGAACCATGTGGTTGGTTAGCAAGCTACTTACCACAGCCACTCCTGCGCCTGTATATATATATATATATATAATATATATATATATATATATATATATATATATATATATATATATGAAATTAACAAATATTCAATTAATTTAGCAGATGCTAGTCATAGTTAACCTGACTGTAACATGGATTTCTGTTTATGCATCACAATTGGAACTAGTGAGCAAAAGGATCAGTTCTATGAGGCTGTCTTGCAGACTACATCATCATCATTTAACATTTACTTTTCCATACTTGCATGGGTCAGATAGAATTTGCTGAAATGGATTTTTGTACAGCTTGATGCCCTTCTTTTCACTGACTTTCACCTATTTCCAAGTAGGGTAATATTCCCCATGACTTGACATGTTTTCACAAAGCATTGGAAATGAAGGATACCACTTGCATGATGGTGACATTCATTTGCAACCATTGCATAAAATCAAGACATGGAGACAGTAATACACATGCACACATACATATGTATACAACAGGCTTCTTTCAGTTTCTATTTACCAAATCCACTCATGAGGTTTTGGTTGACCTGGGGATATAGTAGAAAAGACTTGCTGAAGGTGTCTCACTCATGATCATCATCATTATCGTCATTGTTTAATGTCCGTTTTCCATGCTGGCATGAGTTGGATGGTTTGATGGGGCTGGCCAGCCAGGGAGCTGTCCAAACTCCAATTTTCTGTTGTGGAATGGGTTCTACGGCTGGATGCCCTTTCTAATGCCAACCACTTTACAAAGTGTACTAGGTGCTTTTTCCATACCACTGGCATGGGTGCATTTACATAGTGCTAGCATGAGTGTATCATCATCAGCACTTCCTTTAGGAAACTGGTCAGTCACCTGATCATTTGCTAATTAGGTGAACACACAAGCCATAAAGGCTTCATATTTACCTATTTCTTTACTACCTACAAGGGGCTAAACACAGAGGGGACAAACAAGGACAGACAAACGGATTAAGTTGATTATATCGACCCCAGTGCGTAACTGGTACTTATTTAATTGACCCTGAAAGGATGAAAGGCAAAGTCGACCTCAGTGGAATTTGAACTCAGAACGTAGTGGTAGATGAAATACTGCTAAGCATTTCGCCCGGCGTGCTAATGTTTCTGCCAACGCGCCGCCTTATTAAAGCTTCATATTTACCATGAAGTGGAATAGAAAACTGATTCCAAATACTAAGTCCTTTCCCAGTAAAGAATGTATCTCTCAGTGTACTCCTGACTTGTAAGATCATTAGAGGAAGGAAGGTATGGAAGCTGAAAAATCCTTCAGTAGTATGTAGGATCCAGGAAGTGCTGGTTGATATGTATGACAAGAAGGGTAAGGAGGTAAAGACTTATTGGCAGAGGAGTTGCTATGGGACTGTCTGCTACAATCTACAGGTCAGATGTCTGGTTGGAGCAAGGCTCCAATTAGACAGAAGGTGACATGGTGATGGAATGGTATAGTAAAAAGAGACATGAAGCTGAAAGATAGGCCTGTGGATATGTGTGTGTATAAATATGTGTATTTATATGTGTGTGTGTATAAATATGTGTATATATGTGTATATACTTGTATGTAGATGAGTGTGTATATGTGGTTATCTATGTATGTGTATAGATATGGGTGTGTTTGTGTGTATGTAAACATAAATCTATATCTATCATATATGTGTGTTTGTGTGTTCAAGCATATATATTTTCCTTTACTGCTATGTGATAAGTAGCTTGTAATATTCAATTTCCAGCAATTATTCTTGAAAGCCTCAAAACCGAATTTTTGTAATGTAAATGCATTTTCTAAAATGGTATCCATATTTTCTGGCTATTTTTAACTTGAGTTTGTCTTTTAATAGATGCTGATGGTAACATTTGTGTCAGATTGTTTCCTATTAGAAATTAAAGAGTTCAAGACACCTTCTGCATTCATCTGAAAAGCAAGAGGTAAATTTTAGTGTTAACATATGTGAGCAATAATACTTCATATGTTTAAATAAGTTAACAGTAACCTACCAGTTGTTTTCCAGGTGGATGGAGTCTTTGAAATATTAAATCTTTAAACAATTCTATTTTGCTTTGTTAACAATATATACAATATTGTACATTTATTTAGTGGTTCTTTGCAAAATCTGTTCCACTGAGGAAGTCTTCTTAGACCAAAGTGTACTCCCCACTTTAAATATGTTCACACTGATTTAATTAGTGTTTTTCATGCAGCTGACACCTCTGAGTAATTATTCTGTAATACATCAAAATAAATATTGAATGGAAATTGTAGTTGTGATACCTGTGCTGGTGGCACGTAAAAAGCACCATCCGAACGTGGCTGATGCCAGTGCCGCCTTGACTGGCTTCTGTGCCGGTGGCATGTAAAAGCACCAAACGATCGTGGCTGCTGCTAGCCTCCCCTGGCACCTGTGCCGGTGGCACATAAAAAGCACTCACTACACTCACAGTGGTTGGCATTAGGAAGGGCATCCAGCTGTAAAAACACTGCTAGATCAGACTGGAGTCTGGTGCAGCGTCCTGGCTTCCCAGACCCCGGTCGAACCATCCAACCTGTGCTAGCACGGAAAATGGACGTTAACCTATGATGATGATACCAATTTTCTCCATTGATTAATGTAGAATATTGTAGAGTTACTATGTGATTACTTCCCTACTTTCGCAACTAGGCTTTATCAAGAATAAGACTGAAATATGCTTGGAATTATCTTCCTTGTTCTCAATAATTGTTTCTTATTTAGGCACAAGGTGAGCAGTTTTAAGGAGAGGTAGTTGATTAGATTGATCCCAGTATTTGACCAGCACTTTATTTTGCCAACCCCTGTGGAATGAATGTCAAAGTTGATCTTAGCAACATTTGATCTTAGAATGTAAAGAGCTAGAGTAATATCATCAGATATTTGTCCAATGCACTAATAATTCTACCAATCTAATTATCCTCTTGTGCTCAATAAAGGGAAGAGGTTCTATTTGTCATTGACTAAAATAGTTTTTTGTTGATCTTATGGATATTTCTAATAAGCTTTTTAATTCTCCACTTATGTTCAATATATTAATATTTACTTGACCATTATAGGGTAGTAAGCTAGTAGAATTGTTAGGATACCAGACGGAATGTTTAGTAACATTTCATCCGTCTTTACATACTAAGTTCAAATTCAGCTGAGGTTGACTTTGTCTTTTATCCTTTTTAGGGTCGATAAATTAAGTACCACACAAGCACTGGGATTGATGTAATTTATGTGCCCATCTCTCTCAAAGTTTCCAGCCTTATGCCTATAGTAGAAAGGATTTATTTAACTATTGTACCTGTTTCTCATAGCAATACTATATATATATGTTTATCAAAAATATACATGCGACTTCTTATTCATGCTATTTGTAACCCATGCTGTACATTCTCTGTAGTTTTTAGACTTCAGTTGTCAACCATGTACCATTATTTAAATGATTTTTGCCAATCACAATCTTCATATTTTTATTAAGATGATTGTTAGTTTTCTTCAGCAGTTTGGGAGGCAGAGGTAAGCGGTCCCTGGTGAGTTTTAAATGTAAGATGAAACTAGTTCATTTGATCATCAGTTCAGTCTGCCACTATAGGACCTCATTTATTTACTCGAGGACTATATTAATTTATGTTGTAGATTGGAATGCTCCTAAGCTTGTTGTTTATATACATAGGCTTTTGTATAGCTAAGACTAAATAATGTAATACGTTTCCCTCATTTTACTTGTCCCTACTTCATCTCCCAGCCTAGAATCATTGCACACCTTCTCTTCTGTTTTCACTTGGTTTTAGGAACATTTTAGGCTCTTCTTCTTGCACGTTACAATGTGGTCTTTACTCGTACAAGTGCCCTGAAAAAGGCAACCGGCACACTCTGTAAAGTGATTGGCATTAGGAGAGGAATCCAGCAGAAGTAGAAACTATGCCAAGCAGGCATTAAAGCTCAATGCCATCCTCCAACCTGTCAGATCCTGTCAAGCCATAAAACTCGTGTCAATATGGAAGCCAAACATTAAACAATGAAGATGATGATGTCCACCTTTTGTCAAAACCATAGTGTGCAATTCTGAGGAAAATTTGACTGCTATTTTTAGCAAATCAAACAGCCATACAGTTTCCTTCATTGTGGAGTTGTTTGATGTTATGACATTCTAGTGTGTTGTGGTTTAACCACAGGTCAGCTTTTGGTGAATTTATGACCAAAGCTGTTCAGGCTAAGCCAGAAATTATTTTTCTTACAGACATTGTGTTTAGAACTCTATCGATTAGTTCCTTTCCTTTTTAATACAAAAATGTTGAATTTTATGTAAAATTCTTAGTTGCTATTTCTAGTAGGACAGGTGACTGAATAGAGGCTTTGGCATTGGTTTGTGTTTTTGATGCTGTAATACCTACCATAGCAATTACAGTAAAAGCTATGACAAGTTAGCAAGGAAGCCTTGATGTGGTTGCTATAACTGCTAAAAGTAGCCACCACATTATATCTGTTTAAAAAAAGTGTGGGACACATTGCACAATGCAGTCTGTAAAAGTAAAAAAAAAATTTCAATGGACTGTCTAAGCTAGCATAAGTGCCTTTAATTATATATCTTTGTTCATTGTAAACCTAGGGCTAAAAAATAACATCTACTTTAACAGAAACTGCTACTGTAATGAGTCTATAGTGGAACATCAGTATGGTTGCTTGACCCGCTGGAAATAGCTAGCAAATTTCTCCCTTAAATGGTACCCGACTATCTTAAAAAAAGACATATTGGACAATGTAGTCCATATGATATAAAAGAAATTGGATTGCCATGGTTGGAAAGCCTTTGATCACAGGTCTGCTCAATGAGAGATCTAGCAATAAACAAACAACGGACAGTTGCTACAGATACAAAGGCAACCATTACCACAGTCGCTAGGATATCAGCTATAACAGTTGCTATGATAGCAGTAACATCACTGCTTGCTTCAGTAGCTCTTCAGTAGTTACCATAGCAACAACAATAACAATCACCTCTAGAGATTGTAACTCAAATAAGTAAATAAAATGCTTTCTTAATTACATTTATAAAATTGAATCTGTAAGAATTATTAAAAAAAACAATGCATGAGAGTGTGTAGTTGTTTGACCTGCTAGAAATATAGAAATAGCAATCAAACTTCCTTTAAATCATTCTTGACAGTCTTAACAATAGAAGGACAATGAATGATTTAATCCTACCTAGATACACAAAAAGATGGCATGGTAATAACTTAAATGCCTTTGATGTTTGCTTGATTAAACCTGACTTGGAGCTAAATAACAAGTTACACACACACACACACACACACACACATACACACACACACACATACTTGTGTGTGTGACAGAGAGAGAATAAGAATTAATGAATGAAATAGTTTATTAAAAGCTATATATATATATAATCAAAAGGCAAACTATTAACTGTTTAGGAATATTCCAGTCTATTAAGTAAACTAAAACTAACAATAAATATATACTGTCATATTCATGTGTAATTATATATATTTAGGCAAGCTGTAAAAATACTATAATGTGTATACTTCGAGAAATTTTGATAAAAGAAGTCAAAAGTGGTGATAGTGGTGGGATTTGAATAGCATTATACTCATGCATAAAATAAAAGATAAGAAGATAAAACTGATTACTGGTTTTTAGGTACAAAATATAGGGTCATATTATATTTGAGGTCACATTGTACTTGAGTATATACATTTAAGTCCAGTGATTACATCATTAAGCTTTTGTCAGCCTAGAGTGACAATCAAACAAACTAGTTTCATCATATCTTAAAACTCATCAGGGATCTCTTACCTTGATTTTTTTCTTTTTTTTTCTTTCCTAATTTATCAATATTATTATTGATTTATCAGGACTGAAAATGGGCAGAATCTGCAGAGGAGAAAAAAAATGCATCAAAGTGTTTAGTTGCAGTTTTATGATTTGTGTTCACATCCTGCTAAGGTCAAGTTTGCTTTTTATTCTTCTCAGGTTGATAAAATAAGTATCAGTCAAGTAGCTGGATTGATTAAAATAGTTGTGAAAATAATTAATATTATCAAATCCTGTCGAGGTTAACTTTACCTTTCATCTGTCCGGTAGGGTCGATAAAATGAAGTATCAATCAAATACTGAGATGAATTTAATTGACTATTCCCTATTCCAAACGGTGTGGCCATGCTAATGTTAGAAATCAATTTAAAATTATTGATAAAGATGGTGGATTGTCAAAATTGTTAGAGCACTAGACAAAAATATATGTTATTTAGTTATGGTTTTTCTTTCTGAGTTCATATCATACCAAGGTCAACTTTATTTTTTATCTCTCTCCAAATGAGAAACTATAGCATCAGTTGAATATTGAAGTCAGTTTAGTTTATTAACTCCCTCCTCTGAAATTTCTTAGCCTTGTACCTAAATTAGGATTTTTTTAGGTTGGTAGATTGAAAGAATTGTTGGACGGTCACCAAAATGCTTTGCTGTTTTTATTCTGAATCGTTACTTTCTGAGATCAAATTCTGCCCAGGTCAGTTTTCCCTTTTGTCTTTTGGGTGTTGATAAAGCACCAGTTGAGTCCTGGGATCAGTGTAATCAACTAACTCCTCCCCACAAATTTCTGGCCTTGTGCCTATAGTTGAAAGAATAATGATGATGATGATAATAATAATGTAAGGAAACAAAAGATTGAAAAATACCAGCTACAGTGGGATGAGATAGGAAAGTTATGGGGCATGAGTAAAGTAATGGTGATACCGGTGGTAATTGGAGCATTAGGAGCAGATTACAAGGGCTTTGAAAAACATATTAAGAATATTGGAGCTGCTGTGAGGCTCGAGATGATCCAGAAGATAGCATTGTTGGGTACAGCTCGCATTCTAAGGAGAGAATTGTCTCTTTGAGTCACAGGAGAAGGCACTACTTGAAATCTTTGGTGATTTGTTACTGCCTGTTTACAAGTAAAGAATAACTGGTAATTAAGAACTATCCGAGAGTCTTTTTAGAATAATAATAATAATAATAATAATAATTATTATTATTATATATTTCACTTTTCAGAGCTCTTGATTTCACTTTCTCTGGCTAATTCTCTAAGAACAGACAACAACCTGTTGCCAAGGGACTCACAAGGTCTTCTCCCATGATACTTAACATCCAAGCAACATATTATTATTATTATTACCATTATGGTCGTAGCTGGCAGAAATGTTAGAGAGTTGGACAAAATACTTAGCCATATTTTTTTGAGCTCTTTACCTTCTGATCCCAAATCCTGTCAAAGTCAGCTTGCCTATCATCCTTTCGGGATTGATAAAATAAAGCACCATCCAATTACTAGAGTCAATGTAATTGACTTCTCCTCTGCCTCTAGAATTGTTAGCCTTGCCACATAAAAAGCACCAGTGTTGGTACCACATAAAAAGTACCCAGTATGCTCTGTAAAGTGGTTGGTGTTAGGAAGGGCATCTGATTGTAGAATCCATGCCAAAGCAAACAATGGTGCTTGGGGCTATTCTCTGGCTATCAAACTAGCCAATCCATGCCAATATGGAAGATCGAGGTTAAATAATGATGAAGGTCATTGTTGTTGCTCTTATGGTGATGGATTGACAAATTATATGTCTTGAGATATTTCACTATGTCCTTATACATTCTGAGCTCAAATCTTACCAAGGCTAACCTTGTCTTTCATCCTTCTGACTTCGATAAAATAGATTACTTGTCATGAACTGGGATTGATATAATCTATAATTGTGTCCTACTCCCCAAAGATTGAGTCCTTGTACCTGTGTTAAAAATGATACTTATTTATGCTGTTAAAATAAATACCAGTTAAACCCAGAAGGTCAATGCAATAACAATAGCCACTTCCTTCAATTATTTACTGCCTTATCCCTATGTTAGAGATTAGAATATTTTTAAACTTGTGTGTGTGGGAGTGTGTCAAAAGTATACCAGAAAAATTACCTTGCAGCACTCGTGTATTTTTACACCTAGAGAGGAAGGTGAAGGTTGCTGCTCTCTAGTTAATTAGCTGAAAGGTGTGTAAATGTAGTGAGACTGGTATGGGTGAATGGACTTATTCTATGCATGCACTTGTAGGCCTAACAATACAACTGGAAGGTGGCAATCATCCTTGGTAGTCAAGTAATCTTGGATCTCTGAATTTCTGAAGTAATTTTAGGCATTTGCCCCTCTATTTGAACACCTCATTTTATTTCTTTTGTGTTCTAGCTTTTGCAGTACATATACAAAAATTGGAACAGTACAGAGAAGATTTCTTTTGGGTACTATTTCCCATGCCTATTTTCCATAATTGATTTTGTATAAACTCCCACCATTTTTTGTCATTTCTCTTAATGATGTATCCTCATCCATCATTCCTGTGGCTAATAAAAAATTCTACTCCTTGGTCAGACTAAATGAATACTTGTTTGAGCCATGGTTGCAGATCCCAGAGGCAGTAGCAAATATTTTGAACTGTACACCTTGGAGACCTGAACAATTTCTGTTGTTTGGGGGTATGTTTGGTCTGTTCCTCCAGGTAGATCATAATTGGGACAAAGTTATGAACTGGATGGCCAGTCTCACTCAGATATAGATTGAAAAGACATGATCCCTGAGAATGTGGCAGTGATAACAAATATTTGTATCACATTTCACCCGATTGTTGTGCTATACCTCTTTATCTCCTGACTACATCAAAGCACTTTTTACTTGTAGATAAGATGTAGTCCACTGTTCATGTGGTCTGTCTGCTGGTACCTCCTCTGCTTAGAGAGTTGGGTAATATGAACATGCTGGGTTCCTTGATTGACTCTTAGGAGTGGTTCTGTACTCTTAGATCTAAAATACACTCTTGAATATTGCATATACCACTTTTCCCTCTTTTCTTTCTTTTTATAGCCTGTCTTTGTAATCTCTCATCATCTACCACTTTTTTTCAGGTGGAGTGGGGTACTCCTTGAGTTTCCCCCTCACTCTGTTATATAATTCCCCTCAAATTATAACACGTCCCTGTAATGTCTTCTTTATCTGTGGCAAATAAAAGAAAATTGTTGCTGTCATTGCTAGTTTTTACTGTATTTACAAAATTCCACAACTTCCACAAATAATTAATTTCTAATGTTTGACTATTCACTGACTTCTTTTTGAAGTTCAATTTCCACCAAATTAACTGTATTGCAAGTCAACTTTGGTAAATGGTCCATTGTAAAGAGTGGGATTTAGTTTAGCTGATTAATGAACAATTCTTATTTGCTTTCTTCTAACCATATAGCTAACCCACCAAAATGTAATTTGCTGAGTTTGTACTTGTGTCTAATTAAGAGCAAGGCCAACCATTTATATAAATAGCCACTTGCTCTTGTGAAAAGCCTTCAATGTTTGTATTTTTCTTTATATTTTTTTCCTGTCCTGTCTATTTTTTCTTTTAAGAATTTTCTTTATATTTTTTCATGACATTATTTATCCTATTATTTAATTATGAAGTTCAGAATATTTGCTTCCAAATTGTCAAGTGATAGCTTGTGTGTGTGAGTGTGTGTCTGAATGGGTGGGTGCGCAGTTAAGAATGTATGTGTGTATTGTCAGTATTGTTTATTTCCATCTCAGTCCTGACCCTGCAGACCTATGATCAAAGATATTTTACCCATGGCCAACCTTTTTCTTTTTTCTTTTCCTATGCACAGGGAACATAGCATTATGTTATCCAGCTTGTTCTTTTTCTTAAGATGGTATTGTATAATTTGAGGAAGATTTGACTATTATTTTTAGCCAGTTTGGTTTGTGGAGTTGATGATATTGTGATGTATAATTGTAACAATAAGCAGTCTGATGTATATTGGATATCTTGTCCTTCCCTGAGCATCTGCTAATATTTCACATGTATCGTGTCCTCGCATTGTTGTTTTTTTGTGTTTGTTCTTCGTTTTTTGGATTTTCTATATATATATATATATATATATATATATATACATACACACACAGCCACAACAGGAGATGTATTAGGACATGAAATGTAAAAGCCGGACTAGATTATTTTATGCACAACTCCATTATCTCCCAAGACAAAAATTAGTACCTGGATGGGACACCGGTCCATCACAGGTGAGCTGCAAGATGCAAAAGTGAGAGAAAGTTGTGGCGAAGTTCGCCATTACCTTCTGCTGGAGCCGCGTGGAGCTTAGGTGTTTCGCTCATAAACATACACATTGTCCAGTCAGAGATTCAAACCTGCAATCCCTCGACCGCGAGTCTGCTGCTCTAACCACTAGGCCACGTGCCTCCACTACACTGCAGCTCTGTGCTGACCAAAGCCTTGTGAGTGGATTTTAGAGACAAAAACTAAAAGTAGCTCATCATATGTGTTCATGTATGTGTTTATGTCTCCTTGTCTTGACATCATGTGATGATGAATGTCATTCGTTTCCAAAATTCTGTAAAAACATATCAGGTCATGGAAAAATATTGCTTTGCTTGGAAATAGGTAAGCATCGATGAGAAGAGAATCTGGTTGTTTAAAATCTACCACTAAAACCTCTATTTGCCTCATGGAAGTGGAAGCTGAAATGATGATATACATGAAGCAAAAATAGCACTCTTTATAAAACAGTGTTTGTATATTTGTTACTCTTTGTACTTTAATTCTCCATTGTGTATAGCTAAGGTTAAATGTTGGTCAAACCTGCAGGTCATAAATTCAAGCTTGATTAATTGTTTCACACAAATCTTCCTTGGCTCCATCTGCCTGGTTGGATTCTATTCTTTTTGTTTCGCAGAAAAAAAAATGTTATTAATATCTTGCATGAGAATAGGTGTAGCAGGGTGGCTAAGAATTTCATTTTGAACCACATGATTCTAAGTTCAATCCCTTTGCTTAGCCCCTTGGTTAAGTGTTCTCTTCCATCACACCAGGCTGACCAATGCTTTGTGAGTGATATATTATTGGCTAATAAGTCCATCATGTGTGCGTGTCTGAGAATTTTTAAATTTCAAGCAAATCTCTTCATCAAACAGAAAAAAATTTGCTAACTTCACTATACTCACTTAGCAACCACTTGAATTTGGTAGATGGAAACTGTGGTAGTTGTTAGAGAATTTGCTAGAACCAGAGTTCACTTGATGCTCAGGTGTCTTGGACTAGCAGCTAAGGAGAGAAAAGATGCTGCCTAAAGATTGTTAGAAGCCACTGAGAAAGCAATCCATTACATCTTGCTCAAGAAAGAGAACAAGTGGTGTAACAAGACTGAATATTTGAGGATGGAAGAAACATCTAGCCCAGAGCCACATCATCTGACTCAACAAAGCTCATGCTGGTGTTTTGTTGCCTACATATTGGTGGGTGGCCCCAAGAAGGAGTCAACTCACCTAGAAAGCTGCTGCACCTCCTGGTGAGACATTGAATCTAGAATTCAGAGATGGAGAATAGCAACACCCTCAGCACATAAGTGGCACCCTAATATATGTGTGTGTGTGTGTTTGTCTCCCACTGCTTAATGGCTGGTGTTGGTTTGTTTACACCCCCAGTACCAGATTAAAGAATAAGAACTGGGGTTGATTTTTTTGTTTATCTAAACCCTTCAAGGTGGTACCCCAGGATAGTAGAAGCCCAGTGGATGAAATAAGTAATAAATAAAAATATGATGGTATACTGAATTATAAATGTATAGAAACAAGATCTTTTTGATATCTGAAGAAATGTAGTGTGAGAAACTCAGAGTAGCAATAGTGAATCTTCAGGTTTGAGCATAAATCTGTCGGTCAGCCTGCTTGCATGTGTGTGTGTGTATTGTGCCATTACAAAAAAATATTCACATTTTACATTTGTGTAGGTCTCTGTTTATGTAACTAAAATTTTTTTGTTACATTCTCTACACTTCTACCTGGTGATATTTCTTTTCAATTCCTTTCACTGGGACATATATGTACTTCACCTCAAAATTGTGTGCCATTCTGTTAAAGGTCAGTCAGCAAAATTCAAAGGTCATTTCTATGTTCACATCAAAGAAGACATGTGGTAAATTGTTTCATGTCACTGGGGTTTATCACTCAAGTGCTGGTTTTCTTTTCTGCCTCCCTTACTTTACTCATGTTAAAGAATGATTCAATCTGTACATTATTGTTGAAGCAGAATATTTGGAGATAAAGTTTAGACTTCCATGTATATATTTTTAGACTTGAAATTTTCATCTATATCTTGTGTGTTCCACGAAGTAGAAATTATGCAGAATATTTTTTCTTGTCATTATCGTCTTTGCTTTACTTTTTGTTCTGCTGTTCTTTTTTTTTTTTAATATATTATTTTTGCATGTCATATTTCCTGTTTTTGCATGGCTTTGCCATTTTTTTCCCCTTTTTGTTATTCCAAAAATTTTTATTAATATTTATTTTTTCTAATATTTCTTGATCTGTTTCTAGTTTTACTTCTTTTTTTTTATAATATGTATTTTATTTCTTTTACTTTTTCTGTCCTTGTTTTCAACTGATTTTCTTAATAATTTTTTTCTTCATGTATGGATGATAGCTAGAATAGCAAAATACTAGCTAATTAAATAAAATAAGATTCACATTAAATTTTGTTAGATGGGGGTACATTGAGTCTCTCAAGCTACTCAGGGAAATCACCTCTAGTATCTTACTGGTACTAATTTTATTAATCCGGGAGGACTAAATGCATTGCTGGATTTAGATTTGGTAAGCTCCTAAGCTATATAAAATTTTGCCCCATTTTTAAAAACATTAAAGGTTTTAAAAATTGAAAGCATATTTTCCCTCCTGTCTGTTAAAGGAGGCATAAACACTTTCTCTCACACGCATGCACATATTATGGAACTTTCAAAAGTTTTCCAGTCTCTTACTCATGACCTCTTTTATGCAGATGACTGTGATTTAGTCACTCATACAGTGGATGACATTCAAATACTTATTGTATTTCTGTTTCATTTGGACTCAGCATTAGTCTGGACAAGACTGTTGTAATGTTCCAGCCTGCACCAGGAAATCAATATGTGGAACTAGCTATCTTGGTTAAAGGAACAATACTCAAAGTGGTAGACAAGTCTGTCTACCTGGGCAGCACATTCAGCCATTCTTGCTCCCTTGATGATGAAATATCTTTCAGGCTGCAGAGTGAAACTGATTCCTTCCAGTCTCTTGAATCTCATGTCTGGTCCCAGCATGGCATCACAAGAAAAACAAAAATTGCTGTGTACCATGCACATGTACTGACATCGCTCCTTTACTTATATGAGACATGGACCCTTTACAAATGTCATGTAAAGATCCTTGAACAATTCCATCAGAGATGTCAGAGACACATTCTGAATATTGGCTGGACCTTAAAAACTGCAGGTCTTGAGGAAGCTGATATCTTGAGTATCGAGGTAATGGTGCACAAGCACCGGTTACGTTGGACTGGACACCCTATTAAAATGAAGGATAGCAGGATCCCAAAACAGATGCTATATGGGGAACTTGTTAGTGGAAAAAGATCCGGCTGTGATTTAAGGACTGTGTCAAGTCCTCATTAAAGGCCTCTGATGAGCAAGAGACCGATTGGGAGAGTAGTGCCTGTTATCACCACAGATGGAAGAAGCAGGTTAAGGAGGGGGTTGACATCTTTGAAAAAGCACATATTCTTCATGAAGAATTTAAGTGTCCTGCTCAAAGGTACACTGCTGGCATAGTGAATGGGGAAAGCTTGGTATGCAATGTTTGCAATTGTATATGCTTGTCAAGAACAGGGCTCTTTAGCCACTAACGGAGCTGCAAATGCAAAATATAAATTAGTTCTGGAGCACACAATGTTCCTGAAGGTCAGCAATGGTCTTCCTCAGTC
The DNA here is from genome assembly GCF_006345805.1 of Octopus sinensis. Lineage (NCBI taxonomy): Eukaryota > Metazoa > Mollusca > Cephalopoda > Octopoda > Octopodidae > Octopus > Octopus sinensis. Next base: position 159,438,641 of record NC_042997.1, on the reverse strand, counting down.
ATGAGTGTATAGCCATCATCATCATGTATGTATGTATATACACACACACACACATATATATATATACACATATACATGCATATGTACATACATCTTCCATGCTGGCGTGAGTGGAGCAGTTTGACAGGAGCTGGCCAGGCAGAAGCCTGCACCAGACTTGTATGACTGTTTTGGCAGGATTTTACTGCTGGATGCCTTTTCTAATACCAGCCACCCAGCACAGTGGACTTAGTGCTTTTTATGTGGCATAAACACAGGTGAGGTAAGTTTTGGCAAGATTTTTACAGCTGGATGCCCTTTCTAACGCCAAGCAATTTACAGTGTGGACTGGATGCTTTTTAAGTAACACCTGCACTGACAGGGTCACATCAGATGATAAAAGGTTATAGTGAAACAGAGAGACAGAAATGAGTATCTTGCTGTAGAGGAGGTACAAAGTTACCTGGCGAGAGAGAGAGAGAGAGAGAGAGAGAGAGAGAGAGAGAGAGAGAGAGAGAGAGAGATCAGGAATGAGGACAGAAACAGGTGTACTGCCGCAAAGGCGATACATGCTTACCCAACCTGAAGGAAGTGCAGAAGAAGGAGAGAAAGAGAGTGGGAGACATCAGGATAGAGATGGTGGAAAAGTGCCAGGCATACTCACAAGGGATCAGAATATAAATGGTATGGTCGAGTAAAGGCATAGAGAGATATAGGTGGAAAGTGCCAGGGCATATCCTTGAAGTTCGAAGGTCATAATATATAAGTGGCAAGATATTGCCAAAGAAGCATGATTAGAGAGTGGGGAGGGGAAGTGAGTGGTGAAAACCTGGGTATATAGAGTAGGGTGGGGGCTACCAGATAGCAATGATACAGAGAATCAGGGCTGTGAGGATAGGATTGGAGAGTGAGAAGTAGGCGTAGTACATGAAAGAGAAAATGTGAGGAAGAGAAGAGATGTAGAGATGTAGATTGGTTTGTTTGGGGTAGGGTATGTGAAAAGCTTTCTTGTTACCTGTGGATGGAACACACAGATTGGGGGCTAGCAGATAGCAGTGAGACAGAGGCAAGAGAACGGGATTTCGAGTGCGAGGTAAGCATAGTGCATAAAGTGGAAGTGTGAGGAAAAGAAGAGATGTAGTTTGGTTTGTTGTGGTAAGATGTGTGAGGAGTTTTCTTATGTGTGGGTGGTACACACAGCACTTCTAGAACTCAGTTTCGCTGACGTGGACAGGTCTTCTCAAGAACCTCCTGTTGCCAGGCATCTTGGTCCATTGTCATTTCCTCCATGGGGCCCAACATCCTGAGATCGGTCCTTACCACTTCACCCCATGTCTTCCTGGGTACCATCCACTTTCAGTGATTGATACTTCTTGAGAGAGAGAGAAATAACGGGAAATAGATAATGTGAGTGGGATAGAGAGAGGGGTATTGCCCATTAGACTTCTAACCTATTTTTACTGACATAACACATAGTTGCACAGCCTGCTCAAAATGGTGGCCAAACTCACAAATCACTTTTTCCTATCTTAAATAAGTTTATACTGAATAATATAGTTTTTGATATAGAAAATGATAGGATTGGTTTGACTGGAATGTTGTTTGTCTTAGTTTTCTTTGATTGTGATTGACTTTAGAACTATACAAGGAAGTTAACTTTGAGTCATCAAAAGAGGACTTTTGCATTGTCATTCAACCATCTAGAAATAGCAGCTACATTTCCATCATATTACACTTGAAGCTTCTTAGATTAGGACAAACACTGGAAAATGTAGTTTATACATACAAAAATATGAAATAATGTACTCACATACACAATTACAAAAGCCATTGTGACTGGTCTATTATAAATAACAGCCAAATTCCCATCAAATCCTACCATACCATCTTACAATAGGAAAATACAAATTGGACAAATCTGTCTGTCTGTCTGTCTGTCTGTCTCTCTCTCTCTCTCTGTTTGTCTGTCTGTCACTTTCTCTGTTTATCTATCTGTCACTCTCTCTGTTTGTCTGTTTCTCTTTCTCCCCCCCCTCTCTTCCTCTGTGTGTGTGTGTTACAATATGACTATGTATTACATGAAATAGCGGAAAATCTACCTGGAGGGTGCTGTTTCTGCTATTTTATATAATGGCATCATACATGGGAAAAAATCACGTTTTATTCAATATCTTAAATAAAAAACATTGAAAAGAAAACCCCATTAAACCAGTCATTTATCAAAGTTTTCATGTGGTTTATTGCCTGAAATCACTGGCATTTGCCATAAAACTTATCCAACTGAAAAATTGAGACAGTCAGTCTTGATTCAGGATTTAAATCCATTTTTACTTCAGCTTTCTGACTGACAGAAACAGGTTTCATATTTATTTGCAATTTATTGTTGTGGTTTATTTTCAGATTACCATTGACTGAGCTTATGTTTAATCAAGGGATGATCCATCCACAACTATCCTATCTTAATTATCTATCTAGACTACATTATTCAATGTGTTCTTGGTTTTTTTAAAAATGGTAGGATGTAATTTGATGGATATTTGGTGTAGAAGTTGCCTTATTAACCCTTTTGTTACCATATTCTTGTCAACATCTGCTACCTTTGTTTCAATTAATTTTTAAAACAGTGATGAATTTATTAAAATAACTTTCTTATTATTAAGCTGGGGTCTGGAACAAATTAGCATAAAATTTTAATGGAAGATTATAATTTAGATAAATCTAAAATACTAAGTTGATGTCATGGGGTAGTCTCAGACAGATTGGTCTTAAAAGGGTTAATCTGTAGAGGAGTCCCTAGGGTTAAAGAGTATCAACAAAATGTGAGCTATGAATTTATAATGGTGTTGTCAGCTGTCAACACTTTGAGGCTTCACTAGAGAGTTTCTAGATTTAACTCTAGTGGCAGAATTGTTAGCATGCTGGATGAAATGCTTAGTGGTATTTCTTCAGGCTCTTTATGGCTGCAGTTTAAATCCTGCCAACCCCCTTTCAGAGTTGATGAAACAAGTGCCATTTGAGCACTAGGGTGAACTTACCTGCTCCCCACAATTGCTGGCCTTGTCCCATAATTTGAAACCATTATTATTATTGAGAGCGAGAGCAGCACACACCATCAAAGTGATACTGAGGTACAAATACATGAAGCCCAGTATACCCAACATGACTACCTGATTAGGGTACACCAGGCATATGCAATACAACCATATGTGCGCAACATGGTGACCTCATATCATATAACAAACAGCACATGACCTTGCAGGTGGGGCCCAGTTAGAATTTCTTCAGGTCAAGTAGCCCATCATGCTGAAAAGGCCTCTGAATAAGGGTTGTTTAAGAAAGATGAATGAAATACCCATGTTTCAAGGGATGAATTATTCAAACCACAAAGAATCCTTTTCAACACATGGCTGTGATGCTCCCCGACTACTGTATATACTCAACTATAAAATGCCCTTGCCTACAAGATTCACCCCCAATTTACATGGTTCAAATCGGGAATTTTATCAGTGACCTGACTATAAGTCACAGCGACTTTTTTGGCATTTCATAAACCTCATACACCAATGAGGGGATGCTTTAAAGTTGGATATACCATGTTCTTTAGTCATTTGGAGAGCCCACAATTTGATGATGTTTCTTGTGATGACATCCATTCGTTCGTAGTTCAGTCACATAGTCTCTCAAAATAGTCTCCATCTCTTCATTGGGACTCATTCCTATCCTAACTTTCTTAAACGATTTGATGTCATTTCATTTTCTCCTCTTTCAAACGCCAATCCCTGACTATTATTCTTCACATAATCAACAACTTTTGGCTTGAAAGTGATATGATACAAATTCCTCTTTCTGTTCATGTTAACAAATAACATGGCAACGAATTATAAAAGACAGGTACGGTACAAAAACAAACAAGCATTAAACTCACTTTTAAAAATTATTTCATACTAACAAAAGTGAAGAAATATATAAAGAAATATCTGAAGATCATATTCTGTGCACTTCATGGCTTTGGAATTAGCGATTCAGGATTTTATGGTTATTCCAAGTGTCAAAACTTCAGTCGTCGCTTGTACCTAGAAAATATCTGAAGATTTTTTTTTATAATTTGTGCTTATAAGTCACACCCCCAACTTCAGATGAAAATTTCAGGGAAAAAAAATGTAACTTATAGGCAAGTATATACAGTACATCTGTCATCAGCCACTCAGAAACATGCTCAACAGTTAAGGTCAAGCAACTGACAGGCAGATCTGTAGTATTGAGCAGAATATTTGTTGCATCCCATCTTTTACATCAAGGCAAAACATATGCATATTAACACTTCCAATAAGTTTAGATCAGAAGCCATGAGAGCCACTGCCTGGTATTGCATCAGGGCATTTATTATGCTTATTATTATTATTATCATCATCATTATTATTATTTATCATTAATATTTGCATTATTAATATATAAAGAGATTCTTACCATTTTAATGTTGAGGAATTTTTATCTTTCAACACGTCCATGCAAAAACACTTGATACACTTGTATTATTGACTGTTTCCATAATATAACAGGAAAGAATTTTTATATTTCCTCTTTCTACTAATCTAATAACACATCACTGCGCTAATGTGAATTTTTTTGTTTTGTTTAGTCTTTTGTTATTTATTTTTTTTTACATGCGTCTTGTATTCTTTCTGATCTTTTAGCTTCCCTTCTTACTTTGTTTTGGTGAGATGATCATGTTTTGGGGATAGGTTGGTGGATGGAATGGCATTCAGAAGCTTAAAGCATGTGGTGGGTGCATCAGAATGTGTAGGGGTTGGTGGGAAGGAGAAGAGAAGACACAGTTTACCCTTATAGTGTCCCTAGTTAACTGCTGCTCAGATGCATATTTCTTCTGTGAGTCACTGCAGCAAATACAAAAAAAAAAATAAATAAAGATAAAAATAAATAACAGCAACAAGAAAAATGCTGACTACTACAATTAATCAGTGCTGGAATTTCATAGTCCAATAATTTTCGATACAGTTACTACAAAGCTGCACTCTCCTGATTTCTGACTGCTGTGTGTGTGTGTGTGTGTATGCGAGGAGATGACATGGGGTAGAGGGGTTATTGAAAGAAAAGAGGACATATTTCCATAAGGAATCAATAACTGATACCGGAGAGGGAGAAAGACATGAAATACCCAAATTTTTGAAATACATTTTATTCATCCTCACTATATCGAAACCTTTATTATTATTATTATTATTATTATTATTATTATTATTGTTATTAGTCATTGTAGTGGTAGTGAGATATATTCTGAATGTGGGTATATTTTTACTATGCCACGAACTGTGTCTACAAGGATGTATCAGGTGTATATCTGCATCTAAATGATTTTGTGGGTAGTGTATATTGTGAGTGTGTATTTGTATCTAGGTGTGTATACATGCTCACCTATATATGTGCATTTATGTGTGTGTATGTATGTGTGTATGTGTATATATATATATATATATATATATATATATAGATATATATATATGCATTTGTATGTACATTTATTTATATGTAAAGACAAGGGTATGCAGATACTCATATATATAAATATGTGTGTGTATGTGTATATATATATATATATATATATATATATATATATGATGGCAGGCCTCTTCCAGTTTCTGTCTACCAAATCTATGCACATGTCTTTTGTTGGCCCAGGACTGTAGTAGATTGCAGTGGGACTGAAATCGAGACCACTTGGTTGGAAAGCAAGCTTCTCAGCCACACAGTCATGCCTACACTTACCTATCTGTGTACATATGTGTTTGCACATGTGTATCTATATTTATCTCTCTCTCTTTCTCTCTCTCACTCTTTTGCTCTCTCTCTTTCTCTCTCTCTCTCTCACACACACACACACACACACACACACACACACACACATGTTTCTTTTTATGTTCAGTTATGATAAAACAATTTAGCATTAAGTTGATGGGTTACTCCATAGAGTATGAATATAATTCTTTCACAAGAAAGTTGTGGACCATGTCTTCAAAGTTTTGGCCAATTAAGCTATCATCAGACTGTCAACGGAAGCTTCGCTGGTTAAAACTTCAGAGTTACTGTCAACAACATTCTTGCATAAGAATAATGAATATGGAAAGTGGCCATGGGTATGCTTAATGTCTGGAAATTGGCCATTTGCAGAAGAGGTGTTCAGTAGCAATTCCATATGGTGTAGCTGTTGTATGCTATGGGTACACAAAAGGTCTAGTGGGATCACAAGTAGATTGACAAAGAAACATAATTATGTAGAAGATGCACAGAAGTGGGTACTTGAAATTTTTGTTTGCCTAATTCTGTATTCATCAAAACATTTCAAACCCTACTGAACTGGAACAATTCCTTCCTTTTCGTTAAGATAATGACTGAGTTACAGGTATCCTAGCTGTTTACTAATTAGTTACAATTGAGTAGTTGTTTATTTGCAGGTCAGCATTATTTTTCAGACCTTTGCTCAACATTGTTCCACTTGTGACCATCCCATCTTTTATTCAAGAACAGTGTATCTAGGAATAGCTTATTTATACTTACTCTACTTTAAATAATAGATTTGAGGTAGATTTAGCTACTATTTCTATCATGCTAGGCAACCACATAGTGGCTCCCTATATTTTTGATTATAGTAGTTTTAGTTATTGGAGACAAAACAATGTTACTTACTATGGCAGCTGTAAATGTAGTGATTGATTTTCTTTTTTTTTTCTAGTGAATCTTTTTTTTAATCAACATATTTTCCACCAAGAACAATACTTATTTTCCTTGGTGGTGGAAAATAGCTTTGTTTCTACTATATATAGCAGCCAATTGATACTAAAAATGCCTCTAGTTAATCAGGCAATCTTTATTTATTCAGTGATTCTATTTTGGTTGCAACTGTTCTGCTATGGGTAATACTAATGGTTCGTGATTTGATTATCTCTATCACTGTTCTTTGCTTGCCAATCTGTAAATAAGCATAAAAATCAGATGATTAAACATACAGTTACAGCATGAAATGGTCAATTAGTTAGCGTTTAGTAAGACATTGTTGCACATATTACAGTATTTATTGCAGAAAGATAGAGTTGATCTATATCATTTAATATTACACGAACTGCTGATACCAGGGTATGCTACTTGAACTGGTTTAAAAAAGCAGCTAAAACCTGTAGAGAAATGGCATGAATTGTAATCCTCTAGATGGGACAATAGCTCTGATGTTAAAAAATTAGACTACTGTCTTCATAGTCAGGAGTTCAAATCATTATGGTTACAGTGATTTTTTTTTTCCTGTTTATGATTTTCTGAAAAAAAGAAAAAAATCATTGTGGTTATAAGATTTGAACTTCTGACTATGAAACCAGTAGTCTAATTAATCCCTTAACATCAGAGCCACTATCATTTTCTGAAATGAAGAAAACCAGCACTTATGATCCTTTTCAGCCCCTCAGAAAATTGGTTAGAAGAGATATATCACTCTAAGACCTAGTCTGAAATTTTGCAACAGAGTGAGGCAACTGACTTAAACCAAACAGCTGATTAAGCCTACCATCCAGTTTCTTGCTACAGAGTTTTACTGGAAAGTATTTAACCCTTTTGTTACTGTATTTATTTTGAGAGGCTCTGCATTTCTTTCAATTACTTTAAATATAGCAAAGAATTTAGTAAAATAACTTAGTTATCATTGAGCTTGTGTTAGGAACATAAATTGTGACTAAGGTTTGATGGAAGATTGTAATTCAATACTTATGAAAACAAGAGATTTGTGCTCAGCCAGAGCCGGTTTCAGCCAGGCTGGTAACGAAAGAGTAAATTGAAGATACTTGCTCAAAATGTCATGCAGAGAAATTGAAACTAAAACTACGTGGCTGCAAACCAAATTTCTTCCCCACACAGCAATGCCTGCACTGACTATGTTGTCCCTCCAGACACTGTATGACTGTCACTGCTTGACTGGACATTATAGTATTAATGGGTGCAAGTGGGAGTCCCTAGACAATGCCTATCATTAACTTCCCATAATTAATTGTGCATAAATGCAGGCATGACAAGTGTGGTTAAGGAGCTTGCTCTGAAACCACATGGTTTTGGCTTCTGTCCCACTGCAAGACCTTGGGTAAGTGTCTTCTGTTATAGCCCCAGGTTAACTGATGCCTTGTGAGTGATTTTATAGATGGAAACTATATGAAAGACCATCGTATATGTGTGTGTTTGTCTTTGTGTTTGTTGTCCCCACAATTTGACAACTGGTGTTGGTTTATGTCCCTGTAACTTAGCAGTTGGGCAGGTTCATTTATTTGGCTAAATTCTTCCATGTGGTGCAATGACAGAAACAAGTAAATGATAACAGATAGATCTGATATTTTGATATGAAATTCCTTATTGTTAGCTTGAAAAATTATAATGGAACTCAAGACATTCATGGATTTCTGTCTGTCATTAAAATCATAGTACAACAACCATAGGCTGGGACTGTTTGATAGGATCTGGTGATCCACAGGGCTCTGCAGTGTTCCACTGTCAGTTTTGGCATGGTTTCTATGGCTAGATGCCCTTCCTATTGCCAACCACACTAGTGTGTTGTGAGTGCTTTTTTTAAATACCACTGGCACTAGTGAGGTTGCTAAGTAACTTTCAGGATAAATAAAAAGAATAGGAAAAAGGAAATGCTCCTGCTACTAAGTGTGGGGAAGCTCAGGTGTCTTACTATGGATCAGATACACGACTATTCTGCATTATATAGGGGTGGGAGTAGTTGTGAATGAGGTGAAGAAGGTAGTGATTGAGTGCCAGGGAAAAAACTTGCTAATTACAAGAATATGAGCATACAAAAACACTCAAGGTAGAAAACTCAAACAGTATAAAGAGCCATGAATGAAGTGGAAGTGAGCATCTGGTAACTGGGATAGGAAATATTAGTTCATTAAAGGAAAACTTGCTTAGTAGAGATGTGAACATTTGAATGATATTCTTATTTGAAGTTACATTTATTGGTTTTTAACTTAATATTAGGTCTGATCAAGTGGACATGACCAGAGGCATTGCAGCTGTGACCATTTCTTTGAAGTATTGCATTATCTTATGTTAGTTCCTTATTCAAGCAAGTAGGATTAGGATATGATTCGATTAGGCTTCAGTTGCTAATTCTAGCATGGTGAGTGATCATGCTTAAAGGTTTCCTCGTTGACTCCAAGCATGGCTGTATCATTAAGAAGCTTACTTTGTAACCATGTGACTTAGAGTTCAGTCTTTCTATGTGGAACCTTGGGCAAATTTTTTCTTTTATAGCTCCAAGTCAACCAATACTTTGTGGGTATTGGTTGTTGTTGTCACTGCCACCTGTCTGTCTGTCTGTTTGTGTGCCTATTTTGTGTTGGTCTCCCGCTGTTACTTGATAACCAGTACTGGTTTGTTTATATCCTTGTAATATAGCAGTTTGGCAAAAGAGACCAAAAGAATAAGTACCAGGCTTAAAATAAGTCCTGTGGTCAATTTGTTTGACTAAATCCTTCAAGTTGGTGCCCCACCATGGCTGCAGTTCTGTGACTAAAACAAGTAAAAGAAAAAAAATAATAAATGTTACAGGTGGTGGTGGTGGGGGGTGTGAACACAGCTGGTGGTCTATTGAGAAAATGTGGAATGGTATAATTAAGGTTTATATAAAAAATATAATGGAATCAGGAGAGGAAGTGGCAAGAGTGAGAGAGAGATATGCACATGCATGCCTCACACCAACACTCTTTCTTCCCTCTCTTTCTCTTTTCCTCATGCACACACATACAGACAGACACAAGTGTGTTGATGATGGTGATAATGACCTTTAGGTAAAGAGAGATACTGAAATGTCATTATAAATCATTAATGTGTTGATATTCCCCATAGACAGAAAGATTCATCATTATTTCATATTGTATCTGCTTTTCCATGCTTGTTTGACTTTGACTGATTTGCCTTCCTCTCACATCTGTCACTAATCAGTCAACTATATCAAACTATCTAATCCACATCACGTCTATCATTCATCAAGCTTTTATCACCTACTCCACCATCAGTTTCTGCTTCAGTTACAAGTTATAATCCATACATTTATATTTTTACCCCCCCCCATCCACCTTTTGCCCTCTTTTCTTCCTCTTTTTCTAGGTAAGCATGGCATAAAAAAACCAGGAAAGAAGAATATCTGGAAATGGACATGTCTCTAACTGTCTCATCTCCTGCTGCAGTCCTTTATCATTAGGCGTGTGCATGCATGCAAGCGTGCGCACACATACATACACATGCACTGCAACAAAGAGGAAATAAATTGCCTTGTTTTTCTGATAAGCTTTCTACAGCTGATGCCTTTCCTATCACCAACCATTTTGCAGCATGGAATGTACGCATGTTATTAAAACAACCAACTGTAATGATGCTGTCTGTCAGGGTTAAACATTTCTGTTTCACCTGTATCGGAGTTTAATGTATGACTTTCCAGATGGGTTGTCTGAGTTGAGGCTTAAGGATGGAGTTCATACTATCTTCAATCACTCTGCACTGTTTTTTTTCTTCTTCTTCATTTTGTGCATGAATTGTCAACCTTAAATAATTTTTAACTGAAGGAAAATTATTTAACAGCTTTAGTATTCTTTATTGCTACTCCAGGACTGGTGTAGAAGTTGGCTAATTCGAAGCAAAAGAGATTTTAATTAATGTTGTGAATCTTAAATCACTTTCTTTTTTAATTTATTTCTATAATGGTATTCAGATGCAAGCATAGCTGCATGGTTAAGAGGCTTGCTTTGCAACAATGTGGTTTTGGAGTTCAATCCTACTGCATGGCATGTTGGGCAAGTGTAACCCTGGGCCAACTAATGCTAGAAATAATAACCACATCTCTCTTATTACATTATACTGTCTTAATAATGGTTAGGACATATTTATTGGTGAATGTAGTCTTATGTTGTCTGTACATGAAAACAAGTAGAATCTGAATTTTTTAATCAGCCAGAAAAAAAAAGGAACAAAGTTAAATGCCTTGTCCAAGGACACAATATAGTAAATGTTATAAGATTTGAACTCGTGACATTGTAGTCAGTGGTCCAACGCCTTAAACAAACATTGTATAAAGTAAACAAATTATAAAAAAGTCTGCTGTTTACTATTCTTTCTTTTAAAATTGCCAGAATCAAAACTGCTTCAGATTTAGAATTGCATCAATTTATTGTTGTTACCTTGGATCAGCTCTGACTGAGTAGACATTTGATCAAAAATACTCCGCCTATGACTAGTATGTTAGGAATTATGTTATCAGATGTATCTTTCTTTTTTAGATAGTAAGATATAATTTGGCTACTACTTTTAGCAGGTCAAGCAGCCACATAAGGGTTCTTTTGTTTTTTGGTTGGAGTGAACCATCCGATCTTGGCCGTTGCCAGCCTCACTTGGCCCCCGTGCTGGTGGCACGTAAAAAGCACCATCCGACCATGGCCGTTTGCCAGCCTTGTCTGGCACATAAAAAGCACCCACTACACTCACGGAGTGGTTGGCGTTTGGAAGGGCATCCAGCCTTAGAAACATTGCCAGATCAGACTGGGCCTGGTGCAGCCTTCTGGCTTCCCAGACCCCTGTTGAACCGTCCAACCCATGCTAGCATGGAAAGCAGACGCTAAATGATGATGATGAACTAGTGAATTCATAGAACTTACACTATTTGTGTCCATTTCTTATTTTCCTTCTTTGTTGTATGACCTAAAAGAAGCTAGACTTATAAAACAAAATGTTGGGGCACTGCCTTGAAGGGTTAAATTGAACAAATCAAGTTAATCTTAAATGACTGAAACAAGTAAAAGGATTTTAAATAATGTATCAAAATTTTTGTTGCATCTGCTGACAAATGAACAGAGAACTAAATCAATCAACCAGGAGCTGTTTGATTGGTTGAATATTAATAAAGATATTTTGAAAAGTGTCATAACACGTGTCAAAATGAAGGTGTATAGCCATGATGTCAAAACAAAAAGACAGTTGTTGCAACCAGGAAAAAAATAGCAGAGTAACGCAAATGTGAATATAGTGTCGATCATGTTTCTTGAGTGAAAGGCTGTTATTCATTGCGAGTTTGTTTCATGTGATCCGATGATCAATAAAGTGTTTTACACAAATGTGTTTGAAGCATTTGAAAGAGGCAGTGTTAAAGAAGTGATCTGCAGATATATGGACAGAGAAAATCTGCATACTGCACTACAAAAGTGCACCTGCTCATATAGTATTCTTTATCCATGAAACTTTGGCAAAGCACAAGATGACTCTCATAACATTGTATTCTCCACATTTGTCTCTTGTTGACTAATTTGTTCTGAGCTGAAAACTACCCTGAAAGGTCACCAATTTCAGAAAATAGTGATCAAAGAAAATTCACTACTCTGAAAAAGTTGTTCTAGGACATATTGCAAAACTGGGAAAAGATTGTGGGGGTGGTGTATCAACAGTAGTGGTAACTATTTTGAAGGAGACAAGTCTGATTGTATTAAAAGTAGAGTACTATATTTGTATTTTTTAAAAGTCCATTTTTCTTTTTGAACAATCTTCCTATTTATAAACAGATAATCTTGACATTTAATTACATTAAATGATATTAAAGTTCAGCTTATAAAGTTCAGCAACTTCTTTCAGAATTTATGGTGTGCCATTAACATGTGTGTGTGTGTGCATGCACACACACACACACACACACACAGATAAATTCACTCATTTATGAACGCATTCACACACCCAACATGTATATGACAAATATAATCAGACTGTGCTACTAATACACTGCTACACTATTTCTACCTATTCCACATTTCATATAGTATTTATAGTCTTTGTATACTGTTGTAAACTGTTAGGTCACCCCTGGTCAAGTAGACCCATGATTAACACGGTTCCAGCTGTGACCATCCTATCTTTTACTATATCTGTGTGTAGTTTTGTGGCTGAATTTTGCAGGTTGAATGACTGCAGTGAAGTTCTTTTGTCATGACCATTATTTAAAAATATACCATTCATAAATAACAATATTTCAGTATTCTCACTGTGTTTTAGATGTAACTACCTAGGATGTACTATTAGGGTCTACAGCTGCGTTTCCTAACCTTTCTACTGCTAAGGAACCCTTGAATTACATTACATGTTTCAAGAAGTTTCTGTATGAAAATTATCAGGTATTTTATTAATCTTTTTATTACTTTTTCATTAGAGATCAAAGAAATCCTAAAAAAAATTTTTTGAAATGTCTGGCACTGCTAAATACATTAGACATCTCAAAGAAGGTTTAAGAAACTTCATCTTACCCAAGACTGTTTAGATTAAATTCCCTTACAATTTCCCTGTCAAAAATCATTTTTCTTGTAGGTTCTCCTTACTTTGTACAGATATCAGGATTTCCTATCTTAGGAAATATGCTGTGTAAAAAACAAAATTATGAATATAGAAATAAAAGAAAAAATATTATAACATTTATTTGCATTTACTCTTTACTCCTTTACTTGTTTCAGTCATTTGACTGTGGCCATGCTGGAGCACTGCCTTTAGTCGAGCGAATTGACCCCAGGACTTATTCTTTGTAAGCCTAGTACTTATTCTATCAGTCTCTTTTGCTGAACCACTAAGTTACAGGGACATAAACATCACCAGCATCAGTTTTCAAGTGATGTTGGGGGAGAGACACAGACACACAAACATATACACACACATACATATATATATATATATATATATATATATATATATATACGATGGGCTTCTTTCAGTTTCCATCTACCAAATCCACTTGCAAGGCTTTGGTCGGCTCGAGGCTATAGTAGAAGACACTTGCCCAAGGCGCCACGCTGTGGTACTGAACCCGGAACCATGCGGTTCGTAAGCAAGCTACTTACCACACAGCCACTCCTTTGCCTTATTTTATCACTATTTCTCATGGAACCCCTATTAACATTTTACAGTATTCTAGGGCTCTGGTGAAACTCTGGTTGGGAATCACTGGTTCACAGACTTTATTTTAAGATAAGTCTACAAACTTTTCTTCAGGTCAGCATGAAGTTCTTGAAGAGCTGTGTGTGTGTATGTAGAAGTGAGTCCTCTACCTAATTTCTTCTTCAAGACAGCCTTACTGCTCATCACCCCTAATTATGACACTTCATTGATACCACTTGTTTTTCTTGATCCCTAGAACCGTTTTACCTGTTACTTATCTTTTAGCCATTAATGCTGTTCTCTCCACCCACATTTTACATTGATCACCCCCACCACTGTACCACCAAATTAACTTTCTTCCTCCATCACCATTATCAACATTTTTTCAGCCATCATGGAGATGTTTGAAATACATACACTCTTCTCCATACACTTTCTGCAACTTTGCATAGGCTCTGAGCAGATATCGCCATGACAACTTACTCTGTCATGGTCAATGCGACGATCATGTTACACATGTTACTGCGAAGCACTGCTGTAAATAGCAGAAGTGAGCTAGTACGTTAAATCTTGGTGTACATGCACAACAGAGGTCAAGGTCAATCTGTCCCAAATGGCTTCACTCTGTGTGCTTTAGCTTTGTTACTATGGCAACAGTCTGGATACTTAGTGATCAGACCTCGTATGTATAAGTATGCACTCATGAATATACACATATGCATATATATAATATATACATGAATATATATATATAAATTTGACATGGGCGATTCTTTCTTGTCTTGGGATTCATGGTCAAATGGCTGGGTGGAATTGCGCGAAAAATTACACAGATGTGTAGAATGATCCGGTAGTGATGCTGGGCTTTGTATTTTTTTCATAGATCCCATGGTTACCGAGATTATATAATATAATAGTACTCTTGTGTTTATGAATGAGAAACGAAGGGGTGATGTCATACAAATAAGTCAAACAGCATTTCAACTCAGTGTGAATATATGTGTGTGTATGTAAAAGGTGGAGTATGTGAATGTATGTGTGTTTTTGTGTGAGTGTGTGCATGTGTGCGTGCAATGGAAGTGGGATGGTTCATCTTTGTTCTCTTAGTATTTGGGTTTATTTTTTGATTTTGTTGAATCTTGGCTTTTTTTTGTTGGTCAGTTATTTTTAGCGTTTTGACAGAAAAAAGTAATTCTAAAATTGTTCTTTAACGTAAGCTTGCCCAAACAAGTCAAAGGCTTACACAGAGCAGGTTTTTCAGTCATATCATCTAAACCAACTGGGTGAAACCTGGCTTAGCTGCTAATATAATATATATATATATATTCCTTACCCAACCTTCCCCACTGGTGCTTCCCTATATTACCTGCACCCCCCCCACTATCTCTCCCTCTCTTTCCACTGGTGGAACCTTTCTCAGCTAGACCCCCCCCCAACTCAACTCTAAAAAAGCTCGAACCAATCGTGACCGATGCCGGACCCCCCGGCCCCTGTGCAGGTGGCACGTAAAAAGCACCCACTCCACTCGCGGAGTGGTTGGCGTTAGGAAGGGCATCCAGCCGTAGAAACTCTGCCAGATCAGACTGGAGCCTGGAGCGGCCTCTGGCTTCCCAGACCCCGGTCAAACCGTCCAACCCGTGCTAGCGCGGAAAACGGACGTTAAACGATGATGATGATGATATATATATATATATATATATATATATATATACATACACATGAGGAATTATGTACATTATTTACATTTGATGTTTGTTGTTAACACAACGTTTTGGCTGATATACCCTCAAGCCTTCATCAGGTGTCTCGGGGAAATTTTGAACCTGGGTTCTCATTGCTAAGGTATTTTTTGATGTTATTATTATTGTTCAGGTCACTGCTTGGAATCAAACTCAAAATCTTGGGGTTAGTAGGCCGAGCTCTTAACCGCTACGCCATATGCCCATGGTGAAGGCTGGAGGGTATATCAGCCAAAATGTGTTAACAACAAAGAAGAGAACAAATATCTGTCAAATGTAAATTATGTAAATAATGTATATAATACATATATATATACGGTAAATCCTTGAGTATAATCCGCATTTTTTCCCCCAAATTTAAAGGTCAAAATCCCTAGTGCGTACTATATACGAGGTTAGAAATGAAAATTATTTTCTAAGCAATGTCCGAGTCTCTATTTGCTGTGTGGCTATGTGTACTCAGATGCATTTTGTGATGTCGGGTGCGAAAATACCTTTAGCTAAGCCTGAAAGCAATGAAGTCATAAAAGGATCATCTATAATTTGCAGTAAGCAACATTTATTAAACGTTATTACTGTTATTTCTTTATTTTCTGCAAACAAAATGTACAAAAAAGCTACACGTTTGCATTATGTTATATATATACAATAATAATAAAGGACGTTACCGCATACATTTTTACAATCCAAGGACGTTATATAGACCTCCTTGACTCAAGTTAGAGAAGGGGTGCATATTATACACAAGGTTTAGGTTTTTCAGAGGTACAGCCCCCTAAAAATCCCCTGCATATTATACTCAAGGGCAGACTATACTCAAAGATTTATGGTAATATATATATAATATATATACATATAAATATATATATATATATAATATATATTATATCTATGGTTGAAGTATATGTATATATGTGCAGGTTGTGTTTCTAAATTTTCTCCAGGAGGAATTTAGTGTAATATGATATATTGCTCAATGTAATTCATTAAGAGATAATTTTTGTTAAGTGATCTTCCTGTGTTTGACAGGAAATCTCTTAGAGTTTACTCATGCTTCTTAACAGAGAGATGTCTGCTTCAAATAACTGTAGATTAGATGTCAATGTGTACTGTATCATATCTACCTGTAGGGTGCAGTTTTATAGACAGGATTTAAAGTTCATTTCTTTTTCATCTGTCTATATCTTGCTACTTGTTTCTTCTCTCTCTCTCCTTTCACCCCCTCTCTCATTCACTATCTTAGTTCTCTTTCTCTCTCTTCTTTCCCCATCTCTCATTCACTATCTTCGTTCACTTTCTCAGTTTTTATTGGTTTGAGATATTGAGCAAAACCGATAATCTCTAAGTGCAAATATCTCTATTTGTGTCTTTTATCTTTTAGGTTTTTACTTGTTGTTTCTGTCATTTGACTGTGGCCATACTGGGGCACCACCTTGAAAGGCTTTCAGTTGAACGAATCAACCCCAGTACTTATTTTTTTGAAGCCTGTTACTTATTCTGTTTGTCTTTTTTTCTGATTTATATTATAGGAACATAAGCAAACCAACACCAGTTGTTAAGCAGTGGCAAATGA
>NC_042997.1:159416394-159418894 GCF_006345805.1 Octopus sinensis | reverse complement strand
TATGTCTCTGTGTGTATATATATATATATTTGTATGTATATATGTGTGTGTATAAATGTATATATGTGGGTGTGTATAAATGTATATATGTGAGTGTGTATAAATGTATATATGTCTGTGTGTGTATATATATATGTGTATATATGTCTGTGTATTTATATATGTGTATATATGTCTGTGTATTTATATATGTGTATATATGTCTGTTTGTGTATATATATATATGTGTATATATGTCTGTTTGTGTATATATATATATATGTGTATATATGTCTGTGTGTGTATGTTTATATATATGTGTATGTATGTGTATATATGTCTGTGTATGTGTATATATATCTGTGTATACATGTCTGTGTGTGTATCTATGTATCTGTAGCTATGTGTGTGTGTTTGTGTATGTGTTATAATTATGTTAGTCTGAAGAAATAAAGAAATAGTTATATGCATGTACAGAAAATCTTCAAATTTTCCTAGGAAATGAAATGAAATAACCTAAGATATTTATATTATTATGTTTAAGAATGTTTTGCTAGATTTGCACACATACACCCTTTCATATGAACATGTCAAATAGATTCATATATATATATCATCATCATCATCATCATTTAACGTCCGCTTTCCATGCTAGCATGGGTTGGACGGTTCAACTGGGGTCTGGGGAGCCCGAAAGCTGCACCAGTCCAGTCAGATCTGGCAGTGTTTCTACAGCTGGATGCCCTTCCTAACGCCAACCACTCCGAGAGTGTAGTGGGTGATTTTATGTGCCACCGACACAGGTGCCAGACGAGGCTGGCAAACGGCCACGCTCGGATGGTGTTTTTTATGTGCCACCGACACAGGTGCCAGACGAGGCTGGCAGACGGCCACGCTCGGATGGTGTTTTTATGTGCCACCGACACAGGTGCCAGACGAGGCTGGCAGACGGCCACGCTCGGATGGTGTTTTTATGTGCCACCGACACAGGTGCCAGACGAGGCTGGCAGACGGCCACGCTCGGATGGTGTTTTTATGTGCCACCGACACAGGTGCCAGATGAGGCTGGCAAACGGCCACGATCGGATGGTGCTTGTTACGTGCCCACAGCACGGAGGCCAGTCGA
Source organism: Octopus sinensis (assembly GCF_006345805.1). NCBI lineage: Eukaryota > Metazoa > Mollusca > Cephalopoda > Octopoda > Octopodidae > Octopus > Octopus sinensis. The sequence continues at coordinate 159,417,789 of NC_042997.1, read as the reverse complement.
TGCGGTACTGGCTACGGCCACGTTCGGATGGTTTTCTTATGTGCCACGTGCCACCGGCACTGGTACCACAAAGATACAAATTCCATTGATGTTCATCTATTTTGATTTGTTTTGATTTGATTTTCACTTGCCTCAACAGGTCTTATATATATATATATATATAGTTTACATACACATTCATATATGCATACATTCACATATATATGTATACATATATGCACACATACATATATATATGTCTAGGCCGAGGTTGTTTGATACTAAAAAAGGAGAACCTTTCTGCTAATTAGATTTAATTATATTCCATAACTATGCTCAGGCTATTCTATAGCCTGTGGCTATTTAAAAATAATTAACTTTTCTTCTCTTGTATTTTTGCCTTCTTCGTTTCCCTCTTTCTACTCTTCTTTCTTCTTGCACCTCATCCACCTGTTGTTGTTGTTTGGCCTTTCACTCTTGAAATATATAAGGTACTGATCTTTTTCTTCTTAAATGCATTATAAAAATAGATTGGCAGTATCTTTTCAGCAGTGGTCAAAATGCTTTGCAGCCGTTAGGTAATCTGAGTTCAAATCCTCTCAGGATCAGTAAAATAAAGTACCAGCTTAGTACTGGAGTTTCAGTAATCCATCTCCTGCACCTCCACTGATTTTTAAAATTTTTTTATTTTGATGTCTGTTTTTTTTTTTAACCAGTACTTTGTTATTGTCATTGCCAAGTGTCCAGATTTCATCACTGGTCAAGTTGACCTCGGATGCAATGACAAGAAGTCAAACAATGTATTTAGATAATCAGTTGCTTCCTCTTTATTTTTGGTACATTTTCAAATTGATAAGATATTGTTGTCACTATTTAGTTGGTGCTGTTTAAGCAGATCTTATGCTGGATAATGTAATCTGAATTATATTATGTGGGACTGAAAAGCAAGGTGGTTGAAGCTACATTCTGCTTTGACATGTTTTGACTATGGAAGTTATGCAAGAAATTTGTTCTTACATAACTATTTGAAACATGTGTATTAAATGTATTCAAGATATCACCATTTCGTTTGGCTTTATTATATATTATATGATTCCATACCATTTCAAGTTAGCTTGGTCTTGCTTCATTTACACAGTTAATGTAACAAGGATTTAGGAGTGAAATACTTTACTGGATCTGAGTCTGAAATCTCTGGTCAAGTGTATTGCCTCAAAGCATAACCCTCAATGTGTATGTGTGGTTTGCATATATACATATTTCAGTTGTGTCTACCAGATCCACTCACATGATTTTGGTTGATTTGTGGCTAAAGTAGAATACACTTGTTCAAAGTGTCACACAGTGGGACTGAACCTGAAACTATGTTGTTGGGTAGCTAAGTTCTTACCACACAGTCACATCTGTGCCTCTCCA
>NC_042997.1:159138894-159411394 GCF_006345805.1 Octopus sinensis | reverse complement strand
TGGTTTAATATTACCACCTAAACTTTGGGAATTTATTGTGGAGTATCCTCTGTTGTAAGCATTTAAGCCTTATCTCTCAGTTGAGCCACCAGTCTTGGTGGCTTTGTACAGAGTCATAGGTGCTGTTCATCTCCTGTTTGAGCAATAAAAATCTTTGCACCCAGGAAAAATTTTGTTTACTACCAAATTTGAAACTACTTCTTGACCAAATCTCAAGAAAACAATGCTCATAAGAGAAAAACTGTTGAGGCTTTCAGATTAAAGCAGTAATTTAATAAGTTGTATAATTATGAATTTATAAAATTTCATTCATTATTTATATTAAAACAAGAGTACAGTCATGTTTTTAGGCACTTGAAATTTACATTCATAAAAAAGTTCTATCACTCAACTTGACATGGTTATTTGATCAGCTAGAGATATATCATATTTCTTTTAAACCTTACCTTGCTGTCTTAAGAAAAGAAGGACTCATTAAATAGTGTAGACTTTGATGTATTGTCTGAAGATATAAAATGGGTTGCTCATAAATAGAGCATGTTGATCATAGGTCTGACCAGGCATAAACAAATTTAATGTGGTGCTAAATAACATATATAAATAATGGACAGTGTAATGGTACCCCATGCACCAATTGCAACCCTATGCTGCTTACAATTAAGCATAGCATATCTGTCTGTGCAGTATAATCCTCAACTAAGCACAGATGTAGCATATCAAGAGCTGTGGATTTGGCACAGGAGTGGCTACTAGGCGCAGGAGTGGCTGTGTGGTAAGTAGCTTGCTTACTAACCACATGGTTCCGGGTTCATTTGCACTGCGTGGCACCTTGGGCAAGTGTCTTCTACTATAGCCTCGGGCCGACCGAAGACTTATGAGTGGATTTGGTAGATGGAAACTGAAAGAAGCCCATCGTATATATGTATGTATGTATGTATGTATGTGTGTGTGTATTTATGTGTTTTTGTTTGTTCCCCCAACATCGCTTGACAACCAATGGTGGTGTGTTTATGTCCCCGAAACTTAGCGGTTCGGCAAAAGATACTGATAGAATAAGTACTAGGCTTACAAAAAATAAGTCCTGGGGTCGATTTGCTCAACTAAAGGCGATGCTCCAGCATGGCCACAGTCAAATGACTGAACAAGTAAAAGAGTAAAAGAGAGTCATTTAGCTATCTACTTACATGACCATTGGTCTATTTGTTGAAGGCTAACTGGGGGCTATATGACTACAGAAAGAACAACAATGATGACAGCAACAATGATGGCAACAAGTAAAAATTATAACTTAATGTTTAAGGCTATATTTGATTCTTTCAGATTTATATTTAATTAATTTTAATTAATTTACATTCTGAAATTTCCTTGAACAGAATCAATCATGAAGATATTGATTTTTGTTTTGTTATTGCTCTAAGTGTAATTTTAATTAACTAAAGTTTATTGGCTAACTACATCAAAAATGTTGGCGACACTTTATTATGAAATTGTATTCTTTGTACTCAGTACTTGAATGTTCTCGTGCTGTATATTATCTTGATGTTGTTACTGTTTAGCTCCAGGTTCTAATTGAGTAAGCAGACCTGTGGTGAAAGGCTTTGTAGCTGTAACCATCCTGTTTTGTATTTCTGATACTTAATTTATCACCCCCCCCCTCTGAAAGGATGAAAGCCAAAGTCGACCTCAGTGGAATTTGAACTCAGAACATAAAGACAGATGAAATACCACAAGCATTTCACCCGGCATGCTAATGATTCTGCCAGCTTGCCACCTTTGATAATAATAGTAATAATGATAGTGTGTCTGATTTAGGCACAAGACCAGCAATTGTGAGGGGAGGGGGCTTGTCCTTACCATTGACCTCAGTACTTGACTAGTACTGTATTTTATCAACCCTGAAGAAGTGAAAGGCAAAGTTGACTTTGACAGAATTTGAACTTCAGAGATCAAAAGCAAAGGCACTTGTTCTGACATCTGCCAGATTTGCAAACAAGTTTGTGTGTGTAGATGTGTGTGTATTGAGGGTGATTATAAATCCTTGTACAACAGTAAACCTTAAATGTCTTTCAGTGTTATATTGAAAGTTAAACTATTTGTTTACTACTTTGTTTAATGATTGTAAGTACAGCTTTTCAATGGAAAACTTTAGTGCCCTATCACATGCATATGAAAAGGGCTTTAATTAACTCTTTTAACACTAACCAGCTTGAACCCTTTTTGTTCCATGAAAGAAAGACTCAGTTTTAAATTGTTCATATTTAAATAATGAAAACAACTCGCCATAATTTTGAATAAATCCTTTTATTTAACTACATTCCCAACACCAACTTAATAATGAAAATTTAATTATTTTAGTAAATTCTTCTGAATTCTTGATTATTTTCAAAATTAATTAAAAAATATAATGGCTGTGTATTCGTGTAGGAGGTTTTGTTGTGGAATGGTTAATGTCCTGAAGGTTTCATAATCATTCTATGCTTTTGAGTTTGGTGGACAATACGACTCTATAGCTAGAAGGTCTGCATACCAACTCTATATAGTTTCGGATTCACTTCTGCTGCACAAGATTTGGGGCGTGTGTGTTCTGCTATAGCTGTGGCCTAACCAAAATCCTGTGGTTAAAATTTGGTCAACAAAAATGTGGTGAAAGCCTGTTGGAGGCACCTTTCCTATTTTGTAGGTAGTAGACTTAATGTGATGCCTGTTTAAATACTACTGTTTAGCTTGTGTTGGGTCTGAAGAAATCTTTCTCCTTCCTTCCACCAGTCTCTCAGAACCATGGACACTGAATCACCTCTTTTGCTTGTGCTGGCCTCTTTTGACTCTTTTGTTTGTGTTGGTCATCAAACTGTAGTCATACTCGAGCTCTGCCTCAAGGGCTTTAGTTGATTATAATAGCTCCAATTCTACTTATAAAGTCTGGTACTTAGTGATTTCTGTTTGTTGAACCACTAAATTACAGGATGTAACCAAAAACACCGTCTTTTCAAGTTGTGTGAATTTATATCTATTATGTATATATATATGGTTCAAATGAACAGAAAACATAAGACAGAGATAGATATGGGAACAACAAGCAGGTGTATTAGTCTTTACATTTCAAACCTATGCTCTTTGACAGAAAGGAATGAGAGGGAAAAAATGGCCAGAGAGAGAGGAGAAGAAAGAAAAAAAAATGCACATGCACATGCATACACACATACACACACACACACTATATGACTATGCTTTAGGTCTGCACTTATGATCATAAGATTGTTGTTTCAATTCCTTGACCAAGTGATGTATTGTATTCTTGAGCAAAACAATTTATTTCACATTGCCCTACTCCACTTAGTTGCTAAAAATAAAAAAATCTTGTGATGGATTGGCATCCTGTCAAGGTGTGTGCGTGTGTGGGGGGGATATATACTCTACAGAATCTGGGAAACCAGCCTTATAAGCTTACATCTTGAGAAGGACCTTTAACCCTTTTGATTATACTATATGTATATAGATGCAAGCGTGACTGTGGTAAGTAGTTTGCTTACCAACCATGTGGTCCCAGGTTCAGTACTACTGCATGGCACTGTGTCTTCTACTATAGCATCGGGTTGACTAAAGCCTTGTGAGTGGATTTGATAGATAGAAACTGAAAATAAGGATGTTATCTATATATATGTGTGTGTGTGTGTGTTTGTTCCCCCACCATTACTTGACAACCAATGTTGGTATGTTTACATCCCTGTAACTTAGCAGTTCAGCAAAAGAGACTGATAGAATAAGTAGTAGGCTTACAAAGAATAAGTTCTGGGGTTGATTTGTTCGACTAAAGGTGGTGCTCCAGCATGGCTGCAGTCAACTGACTGAAACAAGTAAAAGAATAAAAGAATATATATATATATATTGTGTGTGTATGTGTTTATGTGTACCCTTGTTTAGACATCACTTGATGGTTGTAAATGAGCATTATCGTCATACAAGCAAGGCTGTTCATTTTCAGTCTTCCATGAAACAAAAAAGCATGTGTAGCTATGGGAAAATAATTTGCTTGGAAACAGGTGAGGGTTGGCTACAGGTAGGGTATCCGACTGTAGCAGATCTGCCTCAAAAAATTCCATCTGAGCAACGCAAGCATGGAAAAGTGGACATTAAATGATGAGGCTATCCCAGACTCCTGCACATTTTCACCTACCGGTTTCACTTATGCAAACTATTAGCAGCCTGAGACTGTAATAGCTTTTGTCCCAAGATGCTACACAGCGAGAACAACAAGGAAAGGTTCCTACATGACTCACTAGTATATTATAAACATTTCACATTGTTTATAAACAAAGCAACCTATTATTACCTTCTCCCATTCTCTACATATTTAGCTTGCTGCTTACTCTACTACATTGATTACTGTAACATTGCTGTGTGTGTGTATGTTTATTTGTACTAGTGTGTATATATTTATGTATGTATGCATTTCTGTGTATGTGGTGGTGGTGGTGTAAAACTTAACACATCTTTATAATATCCTTATACAAAGTTTAGCTTACATCCATTCAATACAGTTGTGTTCTTTTCCACCTACATTGTGATTTCTTCAACCATCTCTTTTTTTTTTTCTTACAAAAAAATAAACAAACTCACATGCAGATCATGCATGAATGCTTATTTTTCTTGGAAAGTCTTCCTGCATCTTGGTTCTATTCTACTGAGCATTAATTACTATCACTTGAGATTTCAATATTGGACAGAGAACACCTAAAATAACTACTGTGAAATAGATTGATTAAAGAAACATTATCCGAAGCTTCATTCATTATTGCTTTTATTTAATTAATATTTTTTTTCTCATCTGTATATTTTTTGTTCTATTTTTATTGAATTTTCCATTTAGATGTGTGTGTGTATGTGTGCACATATATATATATATATATATATATATATATATATAATATATATATATATTTCTTTTCCTTTTGGTTTCTGTCTCATTTCCTTGCAATTTTTCTTTGGTTTTGGCATCTTTTACATTCTTTATTTTGATTCATTATTGATTGTCTCTAGGTTATGTGTAATATTTATTCCAATGTGAAACACTACATCTTTTGGAAGCCTCAATCTGCTGAAAAATAACTGCTAAACACTGCTTAAAATCGTACTCCACTGTCTCAAATTGTTGGACACACTGGATTATGTAGTCCTAGATACACAATCATAGAGAATAAAATAACCATCTATGTATCATATTTAATGCATATGCCCTGCTGACAGGCACATTACTGCAGTTTTTGTCTGAGATAATATCTCTTATAGATGTGCTGTATTAAAAACTCAGTACATATTGGAAGAAGATGAAAATTCTTCCCAGCAGTGTCCAGTGAAAATGCAAGATACATTTCAGCCTTGTTAAGTCTTGTCAGTGATGTGTAGTGACAGCCAGCTACATGCTGAGATGAGATTTGTCACATCTGATTTAGGATACAGTGAATAAAGCATTCACTGGTATTGTGAACAGCTGCTGGGCTGAATAAATAATTTGGTGTATGTTAAACAGCTTATCTCAGATGAAAACTGCAGTAACTTTCCTGTTAGCAGTGATTTTTTTTTACGTTAAGTATGACACAGAGATGGCTATTTTAATGTAATACCACTTCAGTTGCATATACCAGAAATAAAACATTTTGTTCTATCTCTAACTGTATATGTCCTACTTTTAGGAAAGATATACCATTTCCATACATGAATAAAAGGCAGCTAAAAGGATAGCCCTCAGGAAAAGAATTTGACCATAAAATACTACTTCGGAAAGGAAATCATGATGAGTACAATCATTTGCATAGCTGGGGTAGGGGCAGTCCACCCTGGGCAGCACTTTTGGGTCTGCTGTAAGCAATATATGTCTTTTTGTGGGGTCCAGGGGCAATAAACGGAAGGGCCACCCTGGGTGGCACACACTTTAACTATGCTAGTGAGTACAATACAAAATGAGGAAGACTGTCATAGGTCCTACAAAGCTAATTCCTGCCTTACAAAGGAAAATAGCCAAAAATATTTGTTTTGTTGCTTTCTCAGACAGAGAGTTTATCCTGAATTACCAGATTTCTCTTTTCCCCTGCTGTATATGAATTCATCCAAATTGACGAAATTCCTTGTGTCATTGTTACTAGCATAGGCCACTACAAGTTTCCTCTGACATTTAAAACATTTTTTATTATTAGACTGAATAAAATACTGGATGATCTTTTCATTACTGGTTAGGACTGAGAATGATCCTTCAAACCCAAATTGAATACATCTATTGTTGCATGTCAAGAGTCTGGTTATTATGTTGAGATACAGTTTATTACTAGCTAAGATTGAATAATGTTTCAAAGCTGCTTTCAACCTAAACAACAACCAACATTCTTGAAACTGGAACCATGAATATTGCATCAGAATATTTCTCAGGTGTCATGTTAACAATCAAGATAACTGACTAACGTTTCTCTAAAATGATTTCATTTTCTTTTATCTTTGCAGCAGACTTGCTGTGGTAATATTCTTAAATTAGCTCTGAACAGCTTCAGTTACTTCTGCCATATTAGCATAATTTTGCTACAGAAAAATTAAATTAGAAATCACTAATTCTATTTTAAACTCATTTCTTTGTTGTCTGAGTAGATCTTTAAAAATAAAATTTTATCATTTTTATTGATATATTGATGATGTTTTCTGCTGTGAAGATGAAGTGTCAAAATTCAGTGTAGCTTATTTTTTCAGTGCTGCTGCAACCAGCATATAATACAGATCACACAGAAAGTACTAGAGCTTTCTTCTAAAAGCTATCAGTTGTAGCTGTTTGTTCAGTATGTAATCTGTGTAAACTTATAGCTAAGTGTAGGCTATCATCATAATAATAATTATTAATCAGTTAAAATTATGACTGCATTTGTAACTACAGTCTAACAAAAAGAAAAAAAAAAAGATTCCCAACCACTATTGTGGAATATACTCTTGTAGACTGACAGAGACATAGAAGCAAGCTGCTTATACATGGTAATCAAAGATTTACATGATCTCTGATAGATATTTTGATCTGTGCAAACATTTCTCTGAAGGAAGTTGAAGAGCTATAAAAATTCAAGAAATAGAAATAAGATGTTAAGCATGAGAGTAAGGATGATGATCATCATCATTGTTTAACGTCTGCCTTCCATGCTGGTATGGGTGGGAACAGTAGTATTTAGTATGATGAAAAAAATTCTAAGGTCTATACTAGATCTCTTCCTACCCTTTCTCCCCCACTCTCTCTCTCCTCTCTCTCTCACACACAGTTTAAAAGAAATTTAGTAGGCATAGCACACATTCTGCTTAATAATTTCAATGTAACTACAAAACTCTTAAAGTACATATCATCATACAAGTGATTTTTTTCAGTAAATTAGTACTACACAACATGTTCTCTACAAAAATTACTTCTATTATTATAAATGCTTTCATAACAAGTTGGAAACTTGAAAATCCTTACTGTAGTATATGTTAGAGTTTAAGTATTTTTACTTTTATTTCTAAAATTTTATTCCAATTTAAAAACTTCTCTACAAAAAAAAAAAAGTATGTAAGATTCTAGAACCAATATTTTTGTTAAATACTATTTCATTATATCCCACATTTGTAGGTGGCAAACTGGCAGAGTCTTTAGCTTAGCTTAGCTGCATTTCATCATTCTTCACATTCTGAGTTCAAATTCTGCCAAGGCTGACTTTGCCTTTTATCTTTTTGTGGGGGTTGATAAAATTAGTACCAGTTGAGCACTGGGGTCAGTGTAATCAGCCAGACCCCCTCCTATGAACTTGCTGGCTTTGTGTCAAAATTTGAAACCAATGTATCCCACTTATATTCTTTTACATCTCTCCCTGTCAGTTGACTTCAACACACATACACATATTTCAACCCTTTTGTTACTGTATTTATTTTGAGATGCTTTGTGTTTCTTTCAATTACTTTAAATATAATAAAGAATTTAGCAAAATAACTTGGTTATCATTCAGCTAGTGTTAGGAACATAAATTATGACTAAGGTTTGGTGGAAGATTTTAATTCAAAACTTATGAAAACAAGACAATTGTACTACAAAGCCAGAGCCGGTTTCAGCCGGGTTGGTAATGAAAGGGTTAACTTACAACCAACTACAAACTAATTACTCAATCACATGGCTGAGTGCCTTGATCTTTTGTTATAGTCATTAAATGATCAGAAAATCTTTAAATGACTCACAAATTCAAATGACTCAAATTCTTACAATTTCTGTTTTATATTAATTTTTAAAAAAAGTCTAAGAAATATGTGTTATATTTTATAATCAGCTTTCCTGATAAATTATTTACTATTTCAATGAATCTCACTTTATGTTTCAATAATCCTACCATTACTACTACTTCTTTAATACAACAGTTTCCATTTCCCTGATTCATCATAATTGTCAGTTTTCCCTCCTACTGTCTTTGCAATGACAGCTATCTTCTGATTTACAACTTGTTTACATCAACATAGTAAAATCTGTGTTAAGTATGGCAGTCATATTTTCTTGCTTGTTTTTTTTTTTTTTTTCTTATAGTACAGAAAAACAATCTTCTATGAGTGTTGGACTCATTAGTTTAACCCTCCTTTTCCATCCAACAGACAACACCTTAGGCAAGTGTCTACCACTAGATTCAAAACCTATTAGTTGAAACTGCAGAAATCTTGTTATATGTATAATTGATGAAACTTAACAGGCTTCACGGTTTGAGACTGAAAAAAAAGTTAGGTCTATGATCTTGTTTAACTCCTGGCCAGCTGTGATTGACTTGGCGTTCCAGCTTTGTACATCTCATTTTCTCTCAGACAGTCTCTCTTGAACTACATTTTTATTATCCAATGTGTTAATTTTTAAGATAGTAGGTTTTAGTATAAAGGAGTTTTGGCTACAATTTCTAGCAGGTTGAGCAGCCTCATAAAAACTTTGTCACTAGTTTGTAAGGAGTTTTCTTTTTTATGTGTTTGGAGGAATTGATTGGACTAAAGTTAGGATAATCTGAATAGAACATGTCTTATCAACGACACCTCTAGTATGAGATATTGCTAAATTTTACAAAATAAACCAGTGTCAGGAAGAGCATCCAACCATAGAAACCATGCTGAAACAGACACTGCAGCTCATCACAGTCATTTTATTCACTGGATTCTGTCAAAACTGTTTAACCTAAGCTAACATGGAAGATAGATATTAAATAGATGATGATGTTGATGATCATGTTAATGGTGAACTAACCTTGTGTGTCATGAGAAGAAAGTTGAAATGTTTAGGGGCAGGGACATCATCAAAGTATAGATGTGTTTGAAGGGTTAATTTATGGTTACAGGTATAAGGAAGGTGTAAAGGAGAAGACCTGGTAGTATTGTTGCTACACACAAAAGCATCTTAGACTATATCCAAAAAGGGGTCTTTTAACTGAAAGGTAAAGATGCACTCATTGATCTACACCAACCACCAAGCTTTTGCTACTGACAAGAAGAGTTAATCTCTTGTGAGTACCTTTACCAAAATCTTTAACTTTGTGTTTAGTTGAGTAATGGGTCTCTTATTGTCAACTACATATACCTTGTATGGGCTTATCTTAGCAATGTCACCACTTCTCAGTTCTATCCAGGTCTAGAAATATCCTCTTTATCTGGAGATTTACCCCTTTTCAGAACAGTGCCACTTCATCAATCTGGAATGATTGCATGAAACAGAAATCTTGTAGTAATTCAAAAGGAGGGATTATAAATTTATTTGGGTTTATTTGGAGTAGTCTTTTTCTCAGGAATTCACTTTATGCCACAACCTCTCATGATAGTATTTCTGTATCCCACTTTGTATAACTTTTCTTACAATGATAGCCAAAGTTTCTATATTCTAAATATCAGAAAAATTTGTTCACAGTGAGGAGCAATATTTAGGGTGAAAACATTGATCATGTGACTATATCACCAACATTGTTATTTTAATGTTCACTTTTCCATGCTTGTATGGGTCAGACAGTTTATTGAGGCAGATTTTCTATGGCCAGAAACCCTTCATATGGCCAGCCTTAATATGTTGCTAAGAAAGGTAATATTTACCTTTGGCTAGACATATTTTTGCATAATATTGGAAATGGCTTACTTGGCTTGTGTGACGGTATTATTCATTTATAACTACTATACAACGTCAACATACACGTGCACACGAGTGTACAACAAATGTCTTTCGGTTTCTCTGTCGGTTCCATACATAAATCTTTGTTTGACCTGGGGCTGTAGTGGAAGACACATGTCTAAGATGTGTGGCTGGGAAGCAAACTTCTTCACTCCGCAGCAATGCCCATGATCATATATAGAATCTTATTTTATATTTTAAGAAGTAAAGTTGATTCAGCTCCAAGCATCATCAACAATAACACATGGAGCAACTATTGTTATATTGTTTAGCTATAGTTCTTCACTTCTTGAGGAGATCTATGATTAAGGTGGTCTGTTTTTACTTTTTAATTTTTTTTGTCTTGGGCAAGTGTCTTCTACAACAGCCTTGGGCCAACCTTGTGAGTGAATTTGGTGGACAGAAACTGAAAGAAGCTCATTGTATCTGTGGATGTAGGGTGTATGGATGCATGCATGCATATGTGTGTGTGTGTGTGTGTGTGTGTGTCTTTTTGTCTGTTTGTCCCACACCACCATTTGACAACCAGTGTTGGTGTGTTTACATTCCTATAACTTAGTAGTTTGGCAAAAGAGACTGATATAATTAGTACCAGGCTTAAAAAAGCAGTATTAAGATTGATTCAGTTGGCTAAAAATTCTTCAAGCATTGCTGCATAGCTGCTGGCTAATGACTGAAAAAAGTAAAGGTAAAGGAGAGTGTGTATCAAGTGCTAAAAATAGTTGGGTGAGTTTTAAGGGAGATTTGGTGGCTATTTTCATTTTAGCTGATATCTAGTGACCTTGCAAAAATTTCTTTATTTGCTCATTTGTTTTGTTATTGTTGTTTTGTTCTGTGTATAATTGTATTTGCGTCAAATGGAATCTTCAGGTTACATTGAGATAATCTCAGGTTAGTGAAACCTCTTTCAGAAATCTTTTTTAATGCCAGTCATGTGTATTAAGCTTGAACACATTGAATAGTATAAAAATATCTTATCACACTTGAAGTTATTGCATATTTGGAATTTTATAAAGCAATTATTTTTCTAAATATAGTTTTATATAAAAAAAAAGAGTATTATGTTTTGATAATTTATATCTTCAAAAATATATTAGAAAAAAAAAAAAAATGAAATGAAAGAAGTTTTCTTCCTCAGTTCAGTATATTAGTTTCATAGAAAATATTACAATCTGATAAAAGTTTTTATCCTCAGAGAAAAAAAAAACATAACAACTATGATCGAGAGCATTTAATTTAATCTGCATCTATCTTAGACCACATAATTCAATATATTTTCTTTTCTTTTTAAAAAAAAGAGAGTAGGTATGATTTGAGAGAAATTTGGCTGTTATTTTTAGCAGGTAAAATAACTATGTAGAGGCTTCCTTCTTACATTGGTCAAAATGGTTTTCTTAACATTAAAAATGGATATTGCCAATATACCAGAATGACAGAAATTCTAATATTTTAGGGAAAGGAAATTCTTCATAGAACTTTTTATCAAACAAGTTGACCCTAGTACTTATTTTAAATATTTTCATTCTCCAGGTCTCTTTTGCTGAACTGCTAGGTTATGAGACATAAACAAACCACTGTTGGTTTCCAACTGATATTGGGGGATAAACACAGGTACAAAGACATACATGCATACATCATCATCATCATCGTTTAACGTCCATTTTCCATGCTAGCATGGGTTTGACGGTTCGACCAGGGTCTGGGAAGCCAGGAGGCTGCGCTGGGCTCCAATAAATATAAATATATTTGATGGGCTTCCACACAATTTCTGTCTACCAAATTCATTCACAAGACTTTGATTGACCTGGTGCTGTGCAGTGGGACTGAACCCAAAACCATATGGGTGCAAAATGAACTTCATAATGACACAGCTATGCCTGGATAACATCTTATCAAAATAATCTCAGAAAAAAAGATCTCTGTCTGAGATAGAAGATGGAACCCCTGTGGTCATGAATGCCCATGGGGTTGCACTTACAAAGTTCCCCTCTGAGGCACAAGTCCAGACAAGGTTGTTTATGGAAGACCAGCAGTTGCCCATGCATACCAGCTTTTCCTCTCCTTACCTCCAATGTTATCCAAGGGAAAGGCAAAAGTGGATACAGCTTGACCCCAGTGATGTCACAACTCATTTCTGCAGCTGAGTGAATTGAAGTAATCTGAAATAAAGTGTCTTGCTCAAGAACACAATACACAGCCCGGTCCAGGAATCAAATTCACTACCTCATGATTGTGGGCCCGCCACTCAAACCATTAAGCTATGTGCCTTCATGTGATATATAGTAAAAGTGGGTGTAAACATACCTATAGTGACCCATGATGTTTTATTCAGTTAAAATTACATATGTAATGAGAATGTATCATTGACTTAATGACTAATTCTAGGAAAGGCAGAATTAGTCTTGAAGTCAATGACAAGAAAAGCAAGGAGACAACAGTGGAATTTAAATTGATTTATATTGTCTCTTGTGACATTCTTTAACTAGTCTTAATCTTTGTTAATGCTTTTGATACGAATCCACTTAAACCTGTCTTTTGTTCTCCGAAACAAATTTCCTCCCTGTTTTTATGTGATCCAACTTAAAACCTTACGTTTAAATTTTTTATGTTAATTTATGTTCTAAACACCTGACTAATAATGACAAAGTTATTTTACTAAGTTCTTCATTATTTTCAAAATTAATTGAAACAAAGGCCATATATTTTAATATGAATGTGGTAATGAAAAAGTTAATATTCTATTACTATTGAGCAATAATAGACAACGGTGCACCACATGAAATACACTGACATAAAAGTAGTTGATTGCTATTGACAATTTGCATTTTCTTCATTATCATCATCATCATCATCATCATTGACATCATCTCATATGTGAGAGAAAAAGAGAGAGTGAGAGAAATCATATTTTGACATTTCAGCCAATATATCACTCCTACGTCTTTGGCAAAGAATTAAAAGTGTATCTTTTATTATGGTGGTTTTGTTATATTTCTTTTATCTTCTACTTGTTTCAGTCGTTGGGCTGTGGCCATACTGGGGCACTGCTTTGGAAGGTTTTAATTGAACAAATCAATCCCGGTACTTGTTTTCCTTTTTTTTTTTTTTAAGTGTGGTATTTATGCTGTTGGTCTCATTTACTGAAGCACTGAATTAAGGGGATATAAACAAACCAACACTGGTTGTCAAGCAGTGATTGGAGAGTGTGACACAGACAGGAACACACACACACACACATACACACACATACACACGTATACACACACATACACACGCGAACACACACACACACACTAGCCTTCCCAGTTTCTATCTCTGCAATTCACTCACAAGTCATTGAGTGGTCTGGAGCTATAGTAGAAGACACTTGTCCAAGGTGCTGCACAGCAAGGAAGTTACATGATTCAAAAATGAGCTAATTAACTATGCAACCATGCCTGCACCTATAAACAGGTTTTTTTAATCTATTCAAGCACAATCCCAAGTATCAAATTTAGATAAGAATTGTATAAACATTGTTTCTTCTAAATTTTATCTCCCATTACTCCAGTTCATTGTTACTTTATATCTTTAACATACATATTAGCGAAACAGTGATTTTGTTACTTATACTTGTATCAGCTTGCTTCTCCAAACTAAAAAGTACAGAGTAATATCCATCTAAATTTAGCCTGACACCGAAGCTTATGCTAGGAAGGTTGTTTTGGCAGTTTGAAATGAGTATCAAAATGACTGATTTTGATGTTTTACAGGTCATAAAGTATCACTTACCTCTAATTCCCAAGATGTTGATATAAAATAATGGGAGCAGTTACTCTATTAAAGTGTAAAGTAAACTGTGCCAGGCATGAGAGGAAATACGCTTATGACACTGTATTGGCACCAGTAACTATTATCAGGTTGCCAAACTTGTACCATTATGTAAATGAATTGTGGAGTTGTACTGACTTAGGGTTGGGAGGGCATGTCATTGATGAGGTTGTGAATGGTGATGAAAGGACTTTAACAAACCCTGTTTGATTGACTAAATGATGAAAGGGCTTTGACAAACCCTGATTGGTTGATTGACTAAATGATTAATCAAACTATGTTTTACTTAACTGGTTAAATGTTAGCAAATTGATTAATAATAATAATAATAAATAAAATAATAATAATAATAATGAATAAAATAATAATAATAACAATAATAATAAATAAAATAATAATAATCCGCCTTAGCTGGCTTCCGTGCCGGTGGCACGTTAAAAGCTCCAACCGATCGTGGCCGATGCCGGACCCCCTGGCACCTGTGCAGGTGGCACGTAAAAAGCACCCACTACACTCGCGGAGTGGTTGGCGTTAGGAAGGGCATCCAGCTGTAGAAACTCTGCCAGATCAGACTGGAGCCTGGTGCAGCCCCTGGCTTCCCAGACCCCGGTCGAACCGTCCAACCCGTGCTAGCGCGGAAAACGGACGTTAAACGATGATGATGATGATGATGATGAAAATAATAATAATAATAATGAATATAATAATAATAATAATAATAAATAAAATAATAATAATAATAATAAATAAAATAATAATAATTATAATAAATAAAATAATAATAATAAATAAAATAATAATAATAATAAATAAAATAATAATAATAATAAATAAAATAATAATAATAATGAATAAAATAATAATAATAATGAATAAAATAATAATAATATAAAATAATAATAATAATAATAATAATATAATAATGAATATAATAATAATAATAATAATAAATAATAATAATAATAATAATAATAATATAATAATGAATATAATAATAATAATATAATAATATAATAATAATAATAAAATAATAATATAATAATAATAATATAAAATAATAATAATGAATATGAATATAATAATAATAATAATAATAATGAATAAAATAATAATAATAATAAATAATAAAATAATAATAATAATGATAAAAGAAGTGAAATAGAATTTGTGTGAAATTATTGGCATAATGACCCGCCCAAGATACAACTAAATCTGTTTCAACATAAGTTCATATCAAGAGTCTTACAAACCAAATACAAAAATGAAATATTTAATAAGTAACATTCTGCTATTTTACCTTAGCATCTTGGGAAGAAAAGTGATTGGTTTGATACTAATCTAAATGACTCCATATATTCATTTATCCATTACCAACATTGTATTGGTTCTCGAAAGTTTCAGGACGACATCTCTTACCAGTTTTACAAAAAGTTAAGGGGTCCATATTGCCTTGTGGCCACTGTTTAGTTTGTGCCTATGAGTAATGCTGGTACCACAATGAAATGCACCCAGTTCAATCTATAAAGTAACAGGCAAAAAGAATGGTGATGATGTAGGGTTTAGAATACCTATTTCTTTATTACCCACAAGGAGCTAAACATAGAGGGGACAAACAAGGACAGACATAGGTATTAAGTCGATTACATCGACCCCAGTGCGGAACTGGTACTTAATTTATCGACCCCGAAAGGATGAAAGGCAAAGTCAACCTTGGCGGAATTTGAACTCACAACGTAACGACAGACGAAATACCGCAAAGTATTTCATCCGGCGTGCTGACGTTTCTGCCAGCTCGCCGCCTAGGTTTTAGAATACCATTTTCTTAATCATCTTAGTGATATGGCAATCTTTTGAGTACTGGTGCCATAAAACGTACCCAGTACACTGTGCAAAGTGGTCTGTGATAGGAAAAACATATGGCTATAGAAAACAAAACAAAAATGAAATATTTATGTTTCACAAAAGCAAAAGATAAATGCAGTATTTTCATCTGTCTTGGAGGGCTGAAGCTCCAGTTAAGAACTGGCTCAGGTTATGACAACTTGTTCAGTTGTAGCACAGAAAGTAGATAGAAAATAATGGGGTGTGTGTGTATAATATATATCTTTTATTTTCTTATACGTGTTTCAGTCATTAGACTGTGGCCATGCTGGGGCACTGCCTTGAATTTTTAGTCGAATGAATCAACCCCAGTACTAAATTTTTTTTGCTAAACCTAGTACTTATTCTATCGATATCTTTTGTCAAACCTCTAAGTTATAGAGATGTAAACACACCAACACCAGTTGCCAAGCAATGGTGGGGCACAAACATGAGCACAAAGACACACAGATAAATATATATATATATATTACGGGCTTCTTCGAGATTCTGTATAACAAATCCACTCAGAAGGTGCCATGCAGTGAGACTGAACCTGGAACCATGTGGTTAGGAAGCAAGCTTCTTACCACTCACACATGCGCGCACACACACACACATATAATGAGAGTGAGAGAAATGATTTTGTATGTACATGTAGGTAACTGGACCATATACTCTTTTGTTGGCCAATTTAGGAATATAACATTAGTAAACAGTAATATACTAAGGATAATGTTCGCATTGATCATAGATGTTTTGTACTGACATCAATAACTCAATAAAGGTTAATTGAAAGGTGATTTTTCTATCAAAGAGATTTTAGTCGGACAACTACATATGCAAACAATTTATGAGCTGCTATTATCAGGAGACATTCTATAGTGGAGTAGTCTCTAAATGGAAGTTTTTCTTTCTTCTTTAACAATTCATTACAAATAATTTTCTATGAAATGCTGTTCTATTCAGAAATATTAATTTTCTCTTCTTTAGAAACTTGAAATATTTCTCGTATCACTTATCATGCTATGTATGTTGGTATCATTTATTATAAATGCTTCTGAGGAAATTCTTTGAAATACTTGTCACCTAATATCATATAAAAAGTACTCGTGAAACACACACATGTGCGCGCACACACATGCACTCTCTCTCTCTCTCTCTCTCTCTCTTTCATGCTCTCACACTAGACTTCTCTCTCTTTCCATCTTCCTCTCTCTCTCTCATACCCTTGCTTTCTGTTTCTCTCACTCTACCCCCACCTTTCTCAATGTGTATTTAAAAGTCTGCCTGTGTCTCTCTCTTTCTCTCTCTCTGATCCTTGCTTTCTCTTTCTGTCACTCTCTCTCACTTCTCTCTACGTATATCTAACTCAGTCTGTCTGAGTCTCTTCTCTTCTCTTTACTCGTCTCTGTTCTACCTCTCTCTATTTTAATATCCAGTTAGTGAAAGAAGAGAAAGAGAAACAAAGTCTTAAAACCAGATTAAATATCTGAAGTATATTACATAAAAGTAAATTATTTGAAGCATTTTATTTATTTTTTTTTTCTCAAACAATACTTTCTTGTTGCTGACATTAGTATTTGCAATGTTCAGCATGAAATACCAATAAGACTTTCTTCTCAGATGTAAGTAGCTTTAAGCAAATAGAATGCTATCACAAGACAGCATGCTATTTGTCCGGTATACTTTCTCATATATCACGAGGATTATAACTTTTTTGTCACGTCATGCAATATCTTCAAATATATTATTTAGTTATAAAACCTAATTTCATTTGGAAACATTCTTAAATATTTTACATGCTTCTAGCTAATCAAGATTTTAATATTGTCTTTTATCTAACAATGATATTTAATTTATAGGGGGTGATGGTGACTCCTGTTGTACTCTTTTGTCCCAAATTTCTCTCACTCTTTCTTCCTGTTTCTTGAGTAATGCTGCAATGGACTGGCGTCCCGTCCAGCTGGGGGGAACACATAAGCCACAGAAACCGGGAAACCGGGCTCATGGGCCTGGCTAGGCTTGAAAAGGGTGCATAAATAAAAAAAAAAGTGGCTTTGTAGTTAGGTTGTTTGGCTCACAATCATAATGCCATAGTCATTTCCTGAATTGGACGGCACATATGCCCTTGAGAAAGGTTATGCAGCTCTCTCTCCCCATCCATCTGTCACACCTGTTATACACTGTTGGGTTTAAAGGGTGGAAGAAATGAGAGCATGTCTGTGTTTGTTCATGGTTGTAGAAGCACCTAAAACAATTAATGAAAGCATGGTACTTGTTACCAAGCCATACTCAGCTTCTAGTGATGACTGGCTCTTACCGTCAAGGGAGGAAGGAAAGTTTCCATGTTCCTTTTCAAGATCTCTCTGAATTGTAGGAGGAAGTTACCTTCAGACTAGAGTCTTGGCTTGGATGCTTGCTTGAGTACTTATAACCAAATCCACAGAGTGGAGTTGGTTAACAGTACTCAAGAGCCAGGTGTTGGCATTAAGCTTAGTTTATTACCCCAAAACTGGAGCAATCGCTTCTAAGGTATTTTGACTTTTGAACAATTTTTGTGTACCAAATTTCACTTGCAAGGCTTTGATGTACTTAAAAGCTATAGTAGAAAAAAACTATGGTAGAAGGCTGTTACAAAAAACCACTTGCTGAAGACACTATGGAGTAGGATTGAACCTAAAACACAAGGTTGCAAAGTAAACTTTTTAACCATGCAGTTGCTTCTACAGCCATTAATTATCATTATCATCATCATTGTAATATTTAAACCACAATAATTTAACACTACTCATCACATACCTTAAATGATACTATTGAAGAATGAGTGTTTCTCAATATAATGAAAGAAGAGATAAAGAACAGTCTCTGTGGAAAATGTAGTTGGGATGGTCAAAGGCTCAAATGAAGTCAAAGAACTGAAACAAAAAAATATACTATGGTCAACAAAAGAAAACAAAAAAAAAAAGTTTGGTACGGAAAAACACCAAGACATAAACATATTCAACATGAGACGGTGCACTGATATATGGCTAAAAGGTACTGGAAAAAGACACAGAAACCAATTAAAGAAGAGATTCATAGAAAATGAACCAAACAGATTATAAGTACCTATGGAATTGCTGTATGATACATTTCAGGTACCAACACTGTTACAGGTGGTTGACTATGTGTACAAGTGGAAGAAAAAGGAAGAACTCAGAGTTCCTAAAAATAGATGCCAAAAAGAAAAAAAATTATAGTTCTATATTTAAGAGATGAGGAATTATGTACATTAATTGCATTCGATGGATATTTGTCCTCATCTTGTTTGTTGTTAACACAATGTTTCAGCTGATATACCCTCCAGCCTTCTTCAGGTGTCTTGGGGCAATTTCGAACCTGGGTTCTCATTCCGAAGGTATTTTTCAATACTATTATTATTATTATTATTATTATTATTATCATTATTATTATTATTATTGTTCAGGTCACTGCTTGGAATCAAACTCGGAATCTTGGGGTTAGTAGCCCGCACTCTTAACTACTACGCCATATACCCGTGGGCAATTATGGAGTGAATTTTAAGGCTTATAAATCTAATATTCTCCTATCATTCCTTAATACCGGTTCCCATATGCTGCTCATAACTGCACTCGGTCTGCTTAGGAGGTTGTTGTATCCTAGCATATGTGCTGCTTCTTTTAGTTTTCGTATTTTCCAGTGGTATTTTCTGTCTATTATTTTAACTTCATCCCACAGGAGGAGGTGGTCTCCATTTTTCCACACATGATCAGCTATACCCGATTTATCAATATCTCCTTGTGTCACAGCCTTGCGAGGTTTGTCTACCCTTATTTTGAGGGGGCGACATGTTTCACCTTTGTATAACCTACCACAGCTGCATGGGATGGAGTACATGCAGTCTTTGGTCATATTCTCTTCTGTTGGTGGTTTTACTCGAAGGAGATATTTGTGAAGTGTTGTATTACTCTTGAATACTGTCCTGATGTCATATGGGCTGCATATCTTTTGTATCTTTTCGGAGAGGCCTTTCACATAGGGTAGACAGACTATGGACAGTTTATTTGCCTCATCCTCTCTCTTCTTCATAATTGGAGTGGATAGTGAACTTTTGGGGTACTTGTTGTTGCTTAACAGATCGTTATTGAGCTTGATCATTTCTTCGTGGTGTGTATCATGATCGCTACTTATATTCTTTGCACGATGTTTGAGGCATTGAGCAATCCCTCACTTTACACTGTATGGATGTTGGGAATTGAAGTTGAGGTATCGTCCAGTAAAGTTTGGCTTGTGGTATACGGATGTCATGAATCCATACTTGGTGCGTGTTATTAATAAGTCCAGGAATGCCAGCTGATTGTCTTTTTCCTTTTCCATTCTGAATTGTATGGATGAGAACCTTAGGAATGAGAACCCAGATTTGAAATTTCCCCAAGACAGCTGAAGAAGGAGGGTATATTAGCCAAAACATTGCGTTAACAACAAACAAGATGAAGACAAATATCCGTCGAATGTAAACAATGTAAGAAAAAATTAAGTTGTAGAAAAAAAAAAAAAAACTCAAAGGGAGGTGGGAGGGGCGATAAAATAAAATAAAATTACTTGCTTCCCCAAAAGCAAAAACTAAAAGGGGAGATGTTGTAGTGGAAATGGTTCCCACCCCATGGGATATGTGGTATGAAGGAGCCACTATAAAGCAAGACTATGTCAACCAGTACAGGGAGTTGTGTGTCAGTTGTTGTAGAGTTGTCGTACAAGTTCTCAGTTGGAGTTAAGTGTCACTTATGTGTTATAGTCGAGTTTGAGTTACAGTCAGTTCAAATTTGGTGTCTAGCATTATAGACGAAGTGGTGTATTACCATTCCGGAATAGAAGAGATACACTGTATCTGATACTAAGAAAATATCATGGCTACAGTCACAACAGTGGCCACATATATAACTGTGGAAAACACCAAATCATAACATAAAGCATATTTATTCATATTATTTTGAATTAATCATATATTATCTCATAGATTTGATATTTTGATGATGTTATTGTTTATATATGTAGAATGACATTGTAGTGTCGGTGTGAGAGATTAGATCTGGCCAGTTTGAACTTAAAACAAGGGCATATTTTGGCCAGATGTAACTGGTTTAAATACTAAGGGGTTAAATAGAGTCCCAAATTTTACATACAAGACTTTCGCTGCACTGAGGTTATGGGTACTTATGACAACATTAATCCAAGATGGGTTGATCTTTCTCCAAACTAAAAGTTCACCATGTTCCTCATGAATGCTGACTACATCCAACGGTCAGCCAATAGCCATAGCAATCATTTACTGTTGAGGTGTAGAGTTCATGTTTGAATTATCAGTAGGCATGCAAGTTCACCTGTGGTCTTTGGTCACATGCATGAGACTATTGATAAGAACAGTTATCCAAAGTACAATACAGTGGAAATGAACATAAAATCATTTAGTCGTAAAACGAACTTATTAACTGCATAATTATGCTGCTACTCTGTTGCACACATTTGGGTCAGGTCTTTGATTCTGAGAATAACTGTCTTTTGTCCTCACACCATCCTCAGAGGCTTTGAAAAAAGGTTATGAGTACTGCCTTTCCTTTTTTGACTGAATCATATTAAAAGAAGTGATTATCAAACTCATTAATATGCTATTTAATACTCACACTAAGACACTAATACACATACACACACGCACACACACGGAAACTCTATATTTATAACTGAACACAAGCACTAAGAATATAACTGTCTGCCTTCTTTCCTTATGGGATCTATATATATATCATCATCATCATCATCATCATTTAACGTCCGCTTTCCATGCTAGCATGGGTTGGACGGTTCAACTGGGGTCTGGGGAGCCCGAAGGCTGCACCAGGCCAGTCAGATCTGGCAGTGTTTCTACAGCTGGATGCCCTTCCTAACGCCAACCACTCCGAGAGTGTAGTGGGTGATTTTATGTGCCACCGACACAGGTGCCAGACGAGGCTGGCGAACGGCCACGCTCGGATGGTGTTTTTATGTGCCACCGACACAGGTGCCAGACGAGGCTGACGAACGGCCACGATCGGATGGTGTTTGTTACGTGCCACAGCACGGAGGCCAGTCGATGCGGTACTGGCTACGGCCACGTTCGGATGGTTTTCTTGTGTGCCACCGGCACTGGTACCACAAAGATACAAATTCCATTGATGATCATCTATTTTATTTTGATTTTCACTTGCCTCAACAGGTCTTCACAAGTGTCACAAGAAGGAAGGTATGCACAGGTGAACTGACTACGTCCCAGGTTGGGACCACGGATTATGGCCTGACTAGTCTTGCCGGGTCTTCGGATGATGTTTTTATGTGTCTCCACACAGGTGCCAGATGAGGCTGGCGAACGGCCACGCTCGGATGGTGTTTTTATGTGCCACCGACACAGGTGCCAGACGAGGCTGGCGAACGGCCACGCTCGGATGGTGTTTTTATGTGCCACCGACACAGGTGCCTGATGAGGCTGGCGAACGGCCACGCTCGGATGGTGTTTTTATGTGCCACCGACACAGGTGCCAGATGGATGGTGTTTGTTACGTGCCCACAGCACGGAGGCCAGTCGATGCGGTACTGGCTACGGCCACGTTCGGATGGTTTTCTGTGTGCCACCGGCACTGGTACCACAAAGATACAAATTCCATTGATGTTCATCTATTTTGATTTGATTTGATTTGATCACTTGTCTCAACAGGTCTTCACAAGTGTCACAAGAAGGAAGGTATGCACAGGTGGACTGACTACGTCCCAGGTAGGGGCCACGGGTTATGGCCTGACTAGTCTTGCCGGGTCTTCAGATGGTGTTTTTATGTGCCACCGACACAGGTGCCTGATGAGGCTGGCGAACGGACATGATCGGATGGTGTTTGTTACGTGCCCACAGCACGGAGGCCAGTCGATGCGTACTGGCTACGGCCACGTTCGGATGGTTTTCTGTGTGCCACCGGCACTGGTACCATAAAGATACAAATTCCATTGATGTTCATCTATTTTATTTTGATTTTCACTTTCACTTGCCTCAAAAGGTCTTCACAAGTGTCACAAGAAGGAAGGTATGCACAGGTGGACTGACTACGTCCCAGGTTGGGACCACGGATTATGGCCTGACTAGTCTTGCCGGGTCTTCGGATGGTGTTTTTATGTGCCACCGACACAGGTGCCGGATGGGGCTGGCGAACGGCCACGATCGGATGGTGTTTGTTACGTGCCCACAGCACGGAGGCCAGTTGATGCAGTACTGGCTACGGCCACGTTCGGATGGTTTTCTTGTGTGCCACCGGCACTGGTACCACAAAGATACAAATTCCATTGATATTCATCTATTTCGATTTGTTTTGATTTTTTTGATTTTCACTTGCCTCAACAGGTCTTCACAAGTGTCACAAGAAGGGAGGTATGCACAGGTGAACTGACTACGTCCCAGGTAGGGGCCACGGGTTATAGCCTGACTAGTCTTGCCGGGTCTTCGGATGGTGTGTTTATGTGCCACCGACACAGGTGCCAGATGAGGCTGGCGAACGGCCACGATCGGATGGTGTTTGCTATGTGCCCACAGCACGGAGGCCAGTCGATGCGGTATTGGCTACGGCCACGTTCGGATGGTTTTCTTGTGTGCCACCGGCACTGGTAACAAAGATACAAATTCCATTGATGATCATCTATTTTATTTTGATTTTCACTTTCACTTGCCTCAACAGGTCTTCACAAGTTTCACAAGAAGGAAGGTATGCACAGGTGGACTGACTACGTCCCAGGTAGGGGCCACGGGTTACGGCCTGACTACTCTTGCCGGGTCTTCTCACGCACAGCATACTTCCATAGGTCTCGGTCTCTAGTCATTTCCTTGGTGAGACCTAAAGTTCGAAGGTCGTGCTTCACCACCTCGTCCCAGGTTTTCCTGGGTCTACCTCTTCCACAGGTTCCCTCAACTGCTAGGGTGTAGCACTTTTGCACACAACTATCTACAGCCATTCTCGTCACATGACCATACCAGCGCAGCCGTCTCTCTTGCACACCACAATTGACGCTTCTTAGGTTCAACTTTTCTCTCAAGGTACTTACACTCTGACGATTATGAACACTGACATTACACATCCATCGGAGCATACTGGCTTCATTTCTTGCAAGCTTACGCATATCCTCAGCAGTCACGGCCCATGTTTCACTACCATGTAGCATGGCTGTACGTACACATGCATCATACAGTCTGCCTTTTACTCTGAGCGAGAGGCCTTTTGTCACCAGCAGGGGTAAGAGCTCTCTAAACTTTGCCCAAGCTATTCTTACTCTAGCAGTTACACTTTCAGCACACCCACCTAGGTAGCGGAAGCTATCAACTACTTCTAGTTTGTCTCCCTGGAACGTGGTAGAAGTTGGTCTCTGCACATTTCCAGTGTTTATTGCTCCTGAGCATCTGCCACAGACAAAAACTATTTTCCTAGTTAGCCTTCCTTTGACATTGCTGCACCTCTTATGTGTCCATAGCTTACACTTGGTGCACCTTATAGAGTTTCTACCTACACCTTTTTTACAGATCGAGCAGGGCCATCTACCTGAAGTCGTTTGTCATTGGTCCACCTTCCTACTTATTAGGACTTTGGTTTTGGCTAGGTTGATTCTAAGGCCCTTCGATTCTAATCCTTGTTTCCACACCTGAAACTTCTCCTCCAGTTCTGATAGTGACTCAGCAATTAGAGCAAGGTCGTCAGCATAGAGGAGCTCCCAGGGGCATCCTGTCTTGAATTCCTCCGTTATTGCCTGGAGGACTATGATAAATAGGAGGGGACTGAGGACTGAACCTTGGTGGACCCCAACCTCTACCCGGAATTCTTCACTGTACTCGTTGCCAACCCTCACCTTACTAGCAGCGTCTCTGTACATGGCTTGCACAGCTCTCACTAACCATTCATCTATCCCTAGTTTCCTCATTGACCACCAGATAAGGGATATATATATATATATACACACACACATATATATTTATTGCTACTTCTTCCTCATTTTTCTGATAAAAATCATGAAGATATTACTGATAAGAAATAAAAAATAGTCAATTACTCCTAATGAAGGGTAATTTGCTAATGTATCTTTTGCGATCAATTTTTCTTATCCTGACCGATTTTTAATGAAACAACGAAACAAAAGTAATAATAACCACTTCCAGTTAGTATTACCTGTTATTTCTTTTACAAGACAAAATTGAATGATTAATTTTAAGGCTTATAAGTCAATGTATTGTTAGTAGGAAGACCAAAAAAAACAACTAAAAAAATATACACCAATTCATTCTTTGGCAGTTCCTCATTACCAT
Source organism: Octopus sinensis (assembly GCF_006345805.1). Taxonomy (NCBI): domain Eukaryota; kingdom Metazoa; phylum Mollusca; class Cephalopoda; order Octopoda; family Octopodidae; genus Octopus; species Octopus sinensis. Next base: position 159,386,186 of record NC_042997.1, on the reverse strand, counting down.
CCTCATTGATACAGCAGCACCGCCTATTATCATCAGGATTGTTGCAATCCTCATCATCATTGTCATATATATATATATATGTGTGTGTGTGTGTGTGTGTATATATGTGTGTATATATATGTGTGTATATATGTGTATATATGTGTGTGTATATATATGTGTGTATATATATGTGTGTGTATATGTGTGTGTATATATATATGCGTGTATATATATATGTGTGTATATATGTGTATATATGTATATACACACACACACACACACACACACATATATAATTTTATTTGTGTGTGTATATGTGTGTTAATTTAAAGGTATTGATTCTTTAATGTCTGTTTATATTGCTTTTGGCTGTGCACTATTTAGTTAATGGCAATACACTTGTGTATATTTAGTGATGTTTATCTGTTTGGTGGCAATCATCATTTAAGCAGCAACACCACCACCACCATTACCACAACCTCCAACAAATTGATTTCACCAAAACTGATCTCCTTTATAGATAGGACGTCCTTTGGTAATATCCACATGGCCTTGGAGTTCTACATGCATACATCCTTGTGTATTTGTATGTGTACGATTAAAACAAACAAAAAAGGCTTGTTTTGTTTTCAGTTTTGATGCCAATGTTGCATGTGTATTTAGTGTACTTAAGTACTTTCTCAGCATCTGTTCTCAATGACAGGGCTCTCATGTGGTTAATCAAGGGTATAGCTTCCCATCTGTTCCTTTTAACAGCCGGACTTCTTGTCCATCTGAAAGCTTAGATTGCAATGGATAAGTGAAGAGCAAATGAGTTACTGTAATTTGTCTCTGGGTGGTCGTTGGTTTGACTACTCGGAAATTGATAACATTTCAACTGTTATATCATCTCATCATCATCAGCAGCAGCAGCAGTAGTGACATTATCATTATCAGTGATACATCATTAACAACAACACTATTACTCTTGACATCAACCAGGGACCTAATACATGGTTGTTCAACCAGCTAAAAATAGCTGCCAGATCTCTTTAAATCATACCTTACTGTCTTTGTTTCACCTGGGTGGAAATGACAACAACAACAACATCGTTATAATCATTATAATTAATTGTTCAATCAACTAGAAATAGCAGCCAGATCTTCTTAAATCATGCCTTACTATCCTATATGGTCATTGTTGTAAGCTCCAGGTCAGCCCTGATTGGGGAGATCTGGAACTAAACAACAATGATGTCATTACACTAGAAATAGCAGCCAGATCTCCTTAAATCATGCCTTACTATCCTATATGGTCATTGTTGTAAGCCCCAGGTCAGCTCTGATTGGGGAGATCTGGAGCTAAGCAACAATGATGTCATTACACTAGAAATAGCAGCCAGATCTTCTTAAATCATGCCTTACTATCCTATATGGTTCATTGTTGTAAGCCCCAGGTCAGCTCTGATTGGGGAGATCCGGAGCTAAACAACAATGATATCATTACATCTTGATAATCATCTTAATTGTCATCATGATATTTGTTTTCTCAATGTTTTCTTTACATTGTAGACTTTGATCAGATGTATGAATTAACAAAGCCATCCGTAACCACCTTGTTCTACTCAATACATTGGTCATAGTGTCAAATGCTAGCGCCATAAATTTAACCAACGCATCTTTTTGGACACACATTCCAGCAATTGATGATCACTCTAAATGACCCGTCGAACACTTCATCATCATCATCAGTTAATGTCTGTTTTCTATGCCGGTATGGGTTGGATGGTTTGACAGACAGGATCTGGTTAGCTATGAAGCTGCATTGCCCCTCTTTGATATCAACCCTATTTAAATTTATGTAAGTTTTACCCTTACCTATTCATAAGTTTGTGAACATGTATAACATGGTGGTTTAGGTGTTGGGCTCACGGACATAAGGTCATGAGGTCAGTTCTCAAAGTGTGTAGCATGTTGTATCCTTAGCAAGGCACTTCATTTCATGTGGTTTCAGTCCACTCAGCTGAAAAGCATTACAAGTGAAAGCTCAGGCATTAATAGATCAGCCTTTCAACAGACTGTTGAGTTACTGTAATTTGTCTCTGGGTGGTCGTTCGTTTGACTACTGGGAAATTGATAACATTTCAACCATTATATCATCTCATCATCATCAGTGACATTATCATCATCATCAACAGCAGCAGTAGTGACTTTATCATTATCAGTGATACATCATCACTTGTTGATGGGAGAGAATTTTGTATGTTCAGTTATGTAAGTACTATAGAAACTAAGGTCTCTAGCCAAAAAAGGCTTGTGGCTTGAGACAGAGTTTGACCATCAGCTTAGACACAAGATATGTATCAAATAAATCTTATCTGATGAATATTTGCAATGGAACTTCACTTCTTTGTTAGAAGCCAGCTTCTTCTTTGAAGGAAGAATTCAAATAATAAAAAAGAAAAAGATACATTCAGGGACACACACACACACACACACACAAACACACGTTCATACATACACTTATACATACATATGACCAAAGACATATGCATTCATTCATTCATTTATTCGTTCACTCATTTTCATTCATTCATGTATATAAGCATAAATTTATAACTGTTTATTAGGGCACTCTCTTATGTAACAAAATGCCTCAGAACTAAATTTGAGAAGCTGGGCCTTACAAACAGAAATGACATGGCTAATTAGAAAATTGCAATTACAAGCCATTAATGTAATTGTAAAAACATGTAAAGCATTCCCGATGTTTTACATATGTAGTAGGTACATACATGCATGTATGACATAGAAGTAAATGTGTATGTATGCATACATAAGCCAAAACATACAGATTCACTCTTACAATGACATGCATTCATGCCTACACACATACTCACCCCCTTCACACTCATTCACTCACATACAAACTCTGTCACACACACAACTTCTCTCACACACACAACTTCTCTCACACACACAACTTCTCTCGCACACAAACTCTCTCTCTCGCACACAAACTCTCTCTCTCGCACACAAACTCTCTCTCTCGCACACAAACTCTCTCTCTCTCGCACACAAACTCTCTCTCTCGCACACAAACTCTCTCTCTCGCACACAACTCTCTCTCACACATAAACTCTCTCTCACACACACAAACTCTCTCTCTCACACACAAACTCTCTCTCTCACACATAAACTCTCTCTCTCACACACAACTCTCTCACACATGCACTCAAACTCTCACGCACGCACACAAACTCTCACGCACGCACTCAAACTCTCACGCACGCACTAAAACTCTCACGCACGCACTCAAACTCTCACGCACGCACTAAAACTCTCACGCACGCACTAAAACTCTCACGCACGCACTAAAACTCTCACGCACGCACTAAAACTCTCACGCACGCACTCAAACTCTCACGCATGCACTCAAACTCTCACGCATGCACTCAAACTCTCACGCACGCACACAAACTCTCACGCACACACACAAACTCTCAAGCACGCACTCAAACTCTCACGCATGCACTCAAACTCTCACGCATGCACTCAAACTCTCACGCATGCACTCAAACTCTCACACTTGCACTCAAACTCTCACGCATGCACTCAAACTCACGCACGCACATAAACTTTCACGCACACACACAAACTCTCACGCACACACACAAACTCTCACGCACACACACAAACACACAAACTCTCACGCATGTAAACAAACTCACACACATTCACTCACACACAACATATACTCACAACACTCACAACACACAAATTCACTCTCACTCACACACACAAACACAATTACCTAATTGATGTTTTCGAAATTTCAGTGAAAGAACCTTGTTTCTGGATTGGAGACTTTTTTTTTTCTTGTTGATGGAAAAATTTCAAAACTGAAACCAGAATTATATATATGCATAAATTCCTCAAAAGTGGCAAAATAATAGGCTGTAGTTCTGGAATCCCTGTGTATTTTCAATGTACATACACTGTCTTAAAGCATTTGCACCATAGACACAGATACTTTGAAGAACAACCACTATGGGGATTGAACTTGCACCTCTTCCTCTATACTAATTAAATTCACTAGTGACTAAGGCCTAGAGGAATAGGAAGAAAAAAAAATCCTTGAAAATATCCCTGAAAATGAGAAAATGTGGAGAAAGAGAATTAACATAAACCTATAATTTGTAAAGGGTGATAAATTATCACCACTGAAAAAAGTCATCTCTATATATAGCATTAAAGGCAAGCTATTCTGTCTAGATGAATATGATATTGCAAACTTTGCTTGTCAGTAGGTAAAAAAATCAATCTGCAACACTTATGTAAATGAAGATTTCTTCTTTTTATAGCTTTATCATTAAAAGCTTTGTCTATGTTACTCATCACTAAATTATTAATGTCTTTTTCAACCACCACCAACTGTAGCTGCTGTCATCACTGTAGCTGCTGTCATCACTGTAGCTGCTGTCATCACTGTAGCTGCTACCACCACCAATAACCACCAGCTTATCTTCACTAGTAGCTGCTACCACTACCATACAACTAATGAACTAATGAAGTATCTTTTGATCATGTGTCTCTTGGATCTTTGTTGACCCTGAGGTTAAACAGCAGTCACAACTGTCATAACAACCACCGTCACCACCGTCACCTGCGACCACATCACCCTCACCATCACCACCGCAGTTGTCGCTGCCTCTAACACAGTTAAGTCAGTGCACTTACTAACAGAAACAGCTGACTGTTGTGACTTTTACTTCCAGTGTTAGCTAACTTCGTTTCTACATAAATTAGGAAGTTATTTATCTGTCAACAAAGTTGAAAGTGAGATTCTGTAGCATTCAAGCCTTTTTAAAAGATATTAGCGATATGTCAAATGACTTGGTTGTTCATGATATGCCTATATAATATAATGGATGTCAAAGGAAGAAAAAATATCCCTTCTATAATTTGTTACACATATAGGAAAGATGACTGTTGTTGTTTAACCACAAGTCAACCCCAGTCAAGGAGCCAGTCTACATAATAATCTCTTGTGTTCCAGGCTACTTAATAATCTCTGACTGCTCTCTCCCATAAGTAATGCATTCTGTTGTTACCTACCCCTAACCTTTTGATCTACTTTGATTTACAAAAGTTTTCTTCTTTATTCATGATGGGGTTATTTAGTAGGCTGTTATTAAAACTTATGTCAGCTTCTTACAAGTTGTTGAATAATAATGTCTCGGAAAGGTTACATGTTGTGTATATGAGATATTCAAACTTCATTAATTCAGTAGTTTATTTCATGTGATTCAATCTGCACATTATTTGGAAGATGGAATGTTTAACATTTTGGTTAAACAGAACCTCATTTTGGTTCTGGCTTTGCATGTTCATGAGGGGTTGTTGAATTTACTTTGAATATAATATTACTGCCTACTCCAAGCCATTATAAATTTTAAATTTTTGTAGCTTTTAACTTAAGTAGGAAATGTCACACTTGCTGCAGTCAGGTTTAAATCAATGACCCAACAGTCAAATTAGCTAGTATATTGATCATACAATTTCCATATGCCTGTAACATCTATTTAAAAATTGAATGAACAGAGACACTGTAGAGTGCTCTCTAGTTTTCTGATAGGAAAGAGTGAGGCTTAAGGTAACATCACTAGTGCTGGTACCATGATAAAATGTACCCAAGTTCCATCTTTAAAGGGCTTGACAAATGAGCAGAGACATTGAATGTTCATGAGGGCCCTTTAGCTTCACCAAGGGAATGACAAACTTTCTAGTGTTGGTGCTATGATAAAATGCATCCAGTGCACTCTGTAAAGTGGTTGATATTAGGAAAAACACCCATTCATACAAATTTTACCAAAGTGGAACATACTAACGAAATGTAAGGTCTTTGACCTTTCTAGAGTGCAATAATTCCAAATATGAACTGATTTAGACTGTGCCTATCCATCCAACCCATGCTGTCATGGAAAGTGGTTGTAAAATACTGTTGTTCATCTTTAGTTGTTTTATATAAATATATATCGAGTTCTACAAAATATTAGTCCTTTCTGTTTGTTTTGTAATTTGACAAGCAACTTCTGTCATGAAAATAAAAATAATAGATTATTTTTATTAGGTTACAATACAGAGACAAAGAAGTATAACTAATTGAGTCAAATTCAGCTTATTATTGGTGCTGTTACTTATTTCATTAACTCCTTGTTTGACACCTCACCATTTCTGACCACTCACTGCTCTGTGGAACTTGAAGTAAGGATTTCTCAGTTTAATATAAACTCATAGATTTATAAGAGTGTATTATAGTTATTTAAAGCAATGTCAGTATATGCCTGGTACATTTTGTGTTAACCCTTGAGTGATGAAAGTCAAATTCAATTTTGATGGGATTTGAACTCTTAATGCAGAAGAATATTTCATCTGGTCCTTTACCCTTTCTGCCTCTCTTCTCTCCTCAAATTTGAAGTAATGTTTTTCTCATTTTACTGATTATTTCAACAAGTATTAAAATGTTTTAATGGGTGCTGATGTGAATAATGAGATTTAAAGTCAATTAATTTTAATAGGATGTTCATAGAAATATTTGTGCTGCTGTTGCTGTTGATTCTGACAGTATTACAAAGTCTTGTGTTTTAAAAAAATACAAGTGAAGCAATTGGTGTTTCATAATCAGCAATATGAGCTCAACAATAACAGCAGCAGCAATAACAATATCAAGCCAGCGAGGGAGGCCTCTGCACGATCAGTTTCAAGCTAGAAATAGCAACCAAATCTTCAAAATTGCAACCCTTACTGTTGCAGAAAAGATTGAATACATTAGGCAATATAGTCTTAGATGCATTGTACCTAGGAAAAAAGACAAGATGGTCATTACTGAAAATGAGGTCTACAGAATCAGGGCTGACTTGGTCTTGAACAACATCCATTTTTTCTATGCTTCCATGTGTTAGAACTTACTTTTGTAAACAGTTTCAGCATTTGCACTGGTATTTTCTTGTCTCTGACAAAAGGCTGAGCCTCTTGAGATCATCTTTTGTTATCTAACACATCTTCAATCTTGCTTTTCTACAGGTTTCTTTCACTTGAGTCAGCTTTACACAGTTTTCACCCTCCATATGCACCACATGCCCTTAGTAGTGTAATCTTTTCTGCATGCTGTGTCTGATTCCTTTAATACAGCTGGTCTTAAATTCCTCTATTATGACCTATAATAAGCAAGAAGGGCCTTAAAACTGAGCTTTTCCTGCATGCTAAATTCTTAGAACTTATTGCAAACTCTCACTTTGCTGGTTGACATCTCTGTGGGCCTCTTGCTGGCCATTTTGGTACATTTCCTTTTTTGTTTTACTGACCACCACACTACAAATTATGGTGTCCTATCAAATGCCTTCCCTGGATCAGTTAATGCATAATATAGTTGGTCTACTCTAAGGTGAGACTCTCTTTGCGTCATTAGCAAGGGGCATTCTGTGGTACCCTATCTTGGCACGAATCCAAACTGCATTACATCTAAATGAATTCTCTTTTTAACGAGATATTATAATACTTTCTGTTACTTTCATAACCTGATAATTTGATGCCTCAGTAGTTGCTTGTTTTTAGTACATCTCCTTTGCCCTTATAGCAGTTAAGGGTGATACTTCCCTGGCCACCTAACTGACTATGTGAGTGATCAATGTACATCCTGCTTCACCAGATATTTTCAACATCTCAGTAACTATTCCTGATAGTACAGTTGCTTTTATTGTCATTGTATTGTTAATTACACTTTTAACCACATAATTGTCACCTTTAATAGCTATTCTACTGTTCCTTTGGACAAACCTTTGCTCACACATTCTCTTCATTCTGTAGCCTTTTCTAGTGACATGTAACATTGTAGCAACTTGTTTCTCTCTCTGCAGTATCTATTAGTGCAAGTGTGCTACTCATATTTCATTTCCAACAATGTCTTGATTCACACAGATGTATTATTTTGCTGGGGCATTTCACACCACTACTTACTTACTTTTACTTGTTTCAGTCATTTGACTGCGGCCATGCTGGGGCACCGCCTTTAGTCAAGCAAATCGACTTCAGGACTTATTCTTTGAAAGCCTAGTACTTATTCTATTGGTCTCTTTTGCCGAACCACTAAGTTACAGGGACGTAAACACACCACCTATTTCTTTACTACCCACAAGGGGCTAAACACAGAGGGGACAAACAAGGATCAGCAAACGGATTAAGTCGATTATATCGACCCCAGTGTGTAACTGGTACTTATTTCATTGACCCCGAAAGGATGAAAGGCAAAGTCGACCTCGGTGGAATCTGAACTCAGAACGTAACGCCAGACGAAATACGGCTACGCATTTCGCCTGGCGTGCTAATGTTTCTGCCAGCTCGCCGCCATCGGTTGTCAAATGATGCTGTGGGACAAACACAGACACACAAACATATACACATAGATACATATAGATATATACATATATACAACAGGCTTCTTTCAGCTTCCGTCTACCAAATTCACTCACAAAGCTTTGGTCGGCCTGAGGCTATAGAAGAAGACACTTGCCCAAGGTGCCATGCAATGGGAATGAACCCAGAACCATGTGGTTGGTAAGCAAGCTACTTACCACACAGCCACTCCTGGTCGTCTTTTTGCAAAACATTAACAAACCTCTTACTTTTAGCTTTTCTCCTTGCTACATATACCTGCCATTCTAGCTTTCTTTTTACCTGATATTGTTTCTTGTTCATGTCTTTCTTCCAATCATCCCATGTCTTGCTGGAACCTTACCCCCAACCACATAATTAGTCAGTGGAGTGCAGTAGGTTATCTCATATAATCTAATTGTTCTCCATGCCCTAACTCTTTTATGATACTTCTTGTCATACGCACCAGGTAATCATTCTTGGAACTTTCATCATATTAAGTGATCTTTCATCTTCCAGTAGCTTGTGTGTGTGTGTATGTGAGAGATTGTGTAAATGTGTATATGTTTGTGTGCACACGTATGTGTGTGCATGTGTGTGTGTATATATATATATAATATATATATATATATATGTGTGTGTGTGTTTGTGTGATTTAGTTGCAGAATCTTACATTGTCAAGGAAGGTATCTTATCTGCCACTGGATGGATGCTGATATGGAATTTGTTTAGTAGGGGATGACAATCTGTTGCACAGCAGCCTCTGCATGCAACCTGTTACAGATTAAAAAGAAAATTGAGAAAATTCAATAAAAATACAACGCTCACACACAAAAAGTAAGGTAAATTAAATTGTGAAAAGGTAACAATAGTTTGTAGTTACTAACAGTTTTTCAAAATGGAACAAGGTTTTCAAATGAAAAAAAAAAAAAAAAAAAGAATGAATCTACTGTAAGATTATAAACATAGTTTTTACTATCATTGTTGTTATATAAGGTAACACTACCCCCTGTATTTGCCCCACCTATATTTGTAACAATGCTTGTCTGTCTTAAGAATCCTAAGAGGCAACATCAAGTCGCTATGTCATATTGACTTCTGTTTTCAAACTTAACTCTGCTTTCATTTCTCCCCACAATAAATTGTTTTCAGTCCTGAACACAATAGACTCCCTTTGAAATTTATTCAGCATCAAATTCTTCAATGTCTTTTGAAATGTGGCATGTTTCTTTCCCTTTTTTTTTCTTCTCTTTTTCACCCCCATGTCCCTCTCTCCCTCTCTCTTTCCTTCTTTCTCTCTCTTTCTCTCTCCCTCTCCTTCTTCTCTCTCTCTCTCTCCCTGATTTCAACACAAGTTTTTGCAATGATACAGCTAGCTATTGTCTTCATTGAATATAATGCTCTTCTCCTATTCAGCTACATCTTTTATTTGCAATCAACTTCATCTAATTGTATACCACTGCTTATCTCCTTCACAAAAGCTCTGTAAAATTTTATTTTATTTTATTTTTCTTCTTTATTTAACAAAGAAAAGAAATAACATAAAAATTTATATTAACTGGTAAATAACAATAAAAATAGATCTAAAAAACATTTTAGTGTTTTTTCCCCCCATCTTTTTTGTTAGGCTTTATTTTTACATTTTTCTTTTATCCTTTATTATTCTTTTTTTTTTTTGGTTTATTTTATATTTAAATTTCTGAAGCCAAAGCATAAAGTGGTAAATTGTACTTGATTAATTCTCTATTTCACTGGAAAGAGGCTGTTAGTTTGTGGACCTTTCTTGCTTTGTTATGGAATCTGTTAGACATCTAAACCAACTTACGTTTGTATATAGCCACAAGTATGAATATTGAACAATTAATTTAGTAAAAGAATAATAAATAAATATACAAGAGCATGCTATTTTATTTTCTTTTTTTGCCTGTTTTTTTTTCTAACAATTTGATATGAACTTTTCTGACTCTAAAATTACAAACTTGAAACTTGTCATCTAAGCTGCTCAGGTGCTGTCTTCCAATACAGCAATCATCCAAATGGTAACAGGATGTTTAAGACAGGAAGCTATAACTCTAATTTAAAAAAAAATTATTGATTCTAAGTGTTTAGAATAAGTACACAATTTCCTTGTATCATAAAAGGTGATTAAAAAAGTTGGTGTCAGGAAGAATATGTAGCTATAAAAACACCACCTCACAGTCCAACTCATGCTAGCTTTCAAAGGTGGACATAAAAATGATGATTGTGTATTTTTTAAAAATTATTGGAATTATATGATTGGAGATGAAAGTTTCAAAGTCCTCCCTAATAGGGGAGATTGATATAAGTTCACCTTGTACTTCTGTCAGTTGATGGCTGTGGATAAAACCTGATCTGGAACAAGGCAATAATGAGAACTGCTGTGTAGTTATCTTTTGCCTTTTACTTGTTTCACTCATTAGACTGTGGTCATGCTGGGGCACCACCTTAAAGAGCTTTTAGTCAAATTAATCAACACTAGTACATTTTTTAAGCCTGGTACTTATCCTGTTGGCCTCATTTGCTGAACTGTTAAGTTACAGGGATGTATACACATCAACACTAGTTGTCAAGTGGTGGTGGAGGACAAACAGACACAGACACATGCACACAGATATATATACACACACGTGTATGTATGTATATATATATATAATATATATATATATATATATATATAGGGAGAGTTTACAAAAAAAAACATAAGACGAAGACAGGTGGTGTACAAGACAAACAGATGTATTAGTATAACGCTCATGAATAGAAAAAGTATTTTACGTTTCGTGCCTACGCTCTTCTACAGAAAGGAACACAGAAAAAAACGAGAGAAAAAAATGTGTGTAGTGGCTAACGATCTATCATGGTATACAGCATGTATATATACATACACACGATAGACTCCTTTCAGTTTCCATCTACCAAATCTACTCACAAGGCTTTGGTCATTCTGAGTAGAAAGCACTTGCCTGAGGTGCCACTCAGTAATACTGAACCTGGAAACGTGGTTGGGAAGCAAGCTTATTATCATACAGCCACGCCTCCGCCAATTTTTAAGCTTGGTGAAATAGCAACCAAATCTCTTTCATATCACTCCTCCTACTTAGGCACCACCTTTTATCAAAGCAGTTTATGTTCATGAGTGGAATACCTCTGATTATATGTCTACTTGACCTGATCTAATATGAAGTTAGTTAACAATATGAACAGGGGAAAGATTTTTCATGGGGTTGCAGCTCTGAGAAGGAATGATTGAGAAAAGTATTTCCTGGTGGTTGGCACTGTTAGACATAGTATGGATGACAAGAGGAAGAGAGAGTTTGTATCTGGTGATGGACCACAGCTTCTTAGTTCAAATGGTTGGTGATTATTGTAGTAGTTATAGAATATACCAAGAGAAACTGCTTCAGTAGGCTAGTGGGTGAAGAATATATATTAGTGGTTGTAGTGTATTAGTCAGAGGTGGTAGAATGGTTATACAGATCAGCATGTTAATTAGCAGTTCTATAGTATTAGTTAGTGAAGGCTCTCAATCATGAGGTAGTGAGTTCAATTCCCAGACTGGGCTGTGTGTTGTGATCTTTATTTCCTGTTGCTCCAGTTCACTCAGCTGTAGAAATGAGCTGTGACATCACTGGTGCCAAGCTGTATTAGCCTTTGCTGTTCCCTTGCATAACATTAGTGGTGTGGAGAGGAAAGTCTGGTATGCATGGGCAGCTGGTCTTTTCTACTCTAGGCACAAGGCCTGGAATTTTGGAGGAGGAGGCCAGTCGATTAGATACTTAATTTATCGACCCTGAATGGATGAAAGGCAAAGTCGACCTCGTAACAACCTTACCTGGATTTTCATCTAGGAAGGTAACTTTCTAGGTACAATTCCATGGTCATTCATGACCAAAGGGAGTCTTTACCTTTAGTATTAATTTAACTGTTGTAGTGTATTAGTTGATGCAGATAGTATGTAAGTGATAATAGTATGTTGTACTGGTTGCCGTGTGTTAGTAGTGGTATCACCTGTTTGTAATATATTAATGCTGGTAGTATGTTAGTAGTTGTTGTGCATTTGTAGTGGCAGTGTGTTAGAATGGTAGATTTTGTAGTGTATTAGTGATGATTAGTTAGTAATTATAGCATCTTAAGTATTAATAGTATTTTAGTTTGTGGTGGTAGTTTGTTTATGATAGTAGTGTATTACTTAATGGTTGTAGCATGTTAGTGTAGTGATAATGGTATGTTAGTGATAGCAGAATGCTAGTTAATTGTTGCAGCATGTTGGTGGTGCCAAAATGTTGAATATTCACTTCCTCATGTGCGATTATTTTTTGTATATTTTTAGTAACAATCATTTGACAAATAAAATGCTTCATCAGGTTTTCCCATTTTAATATATATCAATTAAACCTAAAGAAAAGAACAAATGATGCAGATAGCTATACATAGCAATAAGAATATGCACATACATACACATGGATGTGTGCCAGCATACACGTACACATTTGTATTTTCATTACTACTTTTTATACAAACACATAGAATAGAATGAGCTCAATCACCAAGGGCAAACACATGCACAAAATGTAAACAAATATGCAATATAAATGCACATGTACACATTAGATACAAAGCAAAATCAGAAATTATTCTGCTTCTATGATTCTGTATGTAATGCCTTCTGGAGCTGAACTTACACAACATGGGTTTAATATGGTTGATTGTAACACATATATAGAAGTTGAAAAGCAGCAGAAATAATGTCTGTCTAACATCAAAGTATTGGCTCTTTATTGAATTATTCACTGAATTCCATGCATTTAATTAGAAGGTTTTAATGAATTGGAAATCATCTATTTTTATATATTTAATAATTCATATTTATAGTTTTAGTCTGGCAGGCACTACCTATCTTATGCAGAAGCTGATCATTGATAGAAACCTTGATAGTTTACCGCATTAAAACAAAATTTTGTGATCATGGTGAGATAAAACGTTAAAGAATTTAAATCCTGATTTTAAAATTAAATTTACATTTAGCACTATTCCATGGCTTCAAACATCTGATGTTTATCATGTATCATCCTTACACTATGATCAACATGGGTAAGACTCATGTGTTTGCTAACAAGGGAGAACATAAAATTCCGGTCCAATCTGGAGAGTGACCTCAAAATATAGGAAGGGAGTATGAAAGAAACCAATGTCATTTACTTGATGCAAGTAGCTTCATCATCATTTGACATCCACTTTTCCATGCGTTAACCCTTTCGTTACCAACCCAACTGAAACCGGCTCTGGTTCTGAGTACAAATGTCTTGTTTTCATAAGTTTTGAATTAAAATCTTCCAAACTTTAGTCACAATTTATGTTCCTAACACTAGCTTAATGATAACTAAGTTATTTTACTAAATTCTTTGTTATATTTAAAGTAATTGGAAGAAACACAGAGCATCTCAAAATAAATACAGTAACGAAAGGATTAATGGGTCAGATGGAATTTGTTGAGATAGATTTTTTACAGCCAGATGACCTTCTTGTCACCAACTCTCACCTGTTTCCAAGTTAGGTAATATTCCCCATGACCAGATATGTTTTGCAAGATTGGAAGTGAAGGACATCACTTGCATAATGGTGATATTTGCTTTACAACTATCACATGAAGGCAAAGCAAGGAAACAGTAAAGCATTTGCACTATCTCTCTCTCTCTCTCTCCTCTCTCTCTCTCTCTCTCTCTCACACACACACACACACACACACACACACACACACACACACAGAGTTATATGTATGTGCTTATTAGCTATATATAATGTGTATGACAGTCTTCTTTTAGTTTCTTTTTCTTTATTGCCTACAAGGGGCTAAAAATAGAGAGGACAAACAAGGACAGACAAAGGGATTAAGTCAATTACATTGACCCCAGTGCATGACTGGTACTTAATTTATCGACCCCGAAAGGATGAAAGACAAAGTCAACCTCTGCGGAATTTGAACTCAGAACGTAACAGCAGACAAAATACCACTAAGCATTTTGCCCAGCATGCTAACGTTTCTGCTAGTTTGCCTTTCAGTTTCTGTCTACCAAATCCATTCATAAGGCTTTAGTTGGCCTGGAGCTATAGAAGATACTGGCCCAAGGTGCCACCCAAAACAATGTGGTTAGGGAGCAAATTTCATATCACACAGCCATGCCTTAAGCAATGCTATATTAAACTAATAGTGAATCAAGACTTCAGATCTGATATTGGCACAGTGGTAGCATTTGTTGCAGGAGGAGTTACGTAATGAACTCCATGAATTGCTCTGCTAGTTTACTAGACATAATTAATAGTTTCTGTTACCTACATTATGAAATGTGGTTGCTTACCCCCAGATCAGTCCTGATCAAGCAGACCTATTATCAGTGGCATTCCCACAGTAACCATCCTATTGCTATATTCAGTCATGGTGCATCCACCACTACAGTATCTAATGTAACCTTCCTTTATATGTGTTTGTGCTCAAATGTGAATAATGTAGTGATCATACCTACTGTTGCATGAAATCACTAGCATCACTACTCATGCGTGAACTTGTTACTGTTGTAGATCTTTTGATGCTGCATCCTACCCATCACTTGCATTTTCATCAAACAGCAGATGAATATGTAATATTCTTTCAATTTCTTCCACTTTATGAGAAATGCCAATAGCAGCAGATTCTTCGATAAACAGTGCCAAATATATTGAATGTAATCAAGAAAGTGATCTTAATCATGAAAGAACAGAGATTTTCTAAGATATGATGACACCTAAGAACTTACTAGCTCTTGATATTTTCTTATTCAAACTATCTTTGGATATATTAAATATACATAATATGAAATATATATTTTCAAAAAAAAAAATCTATCTTTGAATAAATATTTGTGTTTTACTGGCATTCAGATTACACAGTTTAACACATATTTGAAAATATCGTATGGAGTTGCAAAGAAAATATTATGGATATTTTATGTAAAAACACAAAATGTGGTTGTGTACGTGTGGAAAATGAAACGGCTGCTTGTATATGCCATTCCATCATCTGAGAAATATGGCATGGCTGTGTGGTTAGGGAGCTTGCTTCCTAGCTGCATGGTTTCGGGTTCAGTCCCACTGCGTGGCACTTTGGGCAGGTGTCTTCTACTATAGCTCCGAGCCGACCGGAGCTTTGTGATTGAATTCGGTAGGCAGAAGTTACTGCCGTGTGTGTATGTGTGCGTATAGCTGTTCAGTGCCTTTCCAAAAGAGAGAGAGGGATAATCATCATCATCATTGTTTAACGTCTGCTTTCCATGCTAGCATGGGTTGGACGATTTGACTGAGATCTGGTGAACTAGATGGCTGCACCAGACTCCAATCTGATCTAGCAGAGTTTCTACAGCTTGATGCCCTTCTTAACGCCAACCACTCCGAGAGTGTAGTGGGTGCTTTTACGTGCCACTAGCAATAGGGCCAGTCAAGCGGTACTGGCAATGGGCATGCTCAAATGGTGCTTTTTATGTGCCACCTGCACAGGAGCCAGTCCAGCAGCACTGGCAATGACCTCGCTTGAATGTTTTTTGCATGTGCCACCAGCACAAGTGCCAGTAAGGTGTTGCAGGTAATGATCACGCTCGAATGGTGCATTTTACGTGCTACCGGCACGGAGGCCAGTTTGTTGCTCTGGCAACGATCACACTCATATGGTACTGTCTTTATAATTTATATATATATATATATATATATATATATATATATATATATGTTACCTGAGTTAGAGGTTAAAATAACCCTTTAAGGGATAGAAGTATCCATTACACTACCGATATATTACCTATGTTTAACCATGTGCATACATACATACAAACATATTATGCTCATAAATTATAGGCAAAGACAAGGATAAACATGA
This sequence comes from Octopus sinensis, assembly GCF_006345805.1. Classification (NCBI taxonomy): domain Eukaryota; kingdom Metazoa; phylum Mollusca; class Cephalopoda; order Octopoda; family Octopodidae; genus Octopus; species Octopus sinensis. The sequence continues at coordinate 159,369,868 of NC_042997.1, read as the reverse complement.
GTTTACCAAGAATCAAAATTTAACAAACAACAGAAAATGGAGAAATACTGATGAACAACAATTGATTTCAATTATTATTTATTTAATTCAATATAAATAGACTGCATCCCATCTAACAGCTGTTTCTGCTTCCAATGTTTTATGATAAATATTTTTATCATATCAGTGACAATACCCTACAACATTGTAAGCAGAAACAGCTGTTAGATGGGATGCACTCTATTTGTATTGAATTAATAAATAATAATTGATGTAAGTCAATTGTTGTTCATCAATAGTTCTCCATTTACTGGTTTCTTTAAATTATATATATATATAGTGCGGGTGGCACGTAAAAAGCACCCACTACACTCACGGAGTGGTTGGCGTTAGGAAGGGCATCCAGCCGTAGAAACACTGCCAGATTTGACTGGGCCTGATGAAGCCTTCTGGCTTCACAGACCCCAGTAGAACCGTCCAACCCATGCTAGCATGGAAAACGGACGCTAAATGATGATGATGATGATGATGATGTGTGTGTATATATATATATGGCATTAGGAAGGGCATCCATTTGTTGAAACTTTGCCAGATCAGATGTGAAGCCTTCTCACTTTCCAACCGTCCAACCCCCATGCCAGCATGTAAAACGGATATTAAATGATGATGATGATGATAGGTGCAGGCTTGGATGTGTAGTTGAGAAGTTTGCTTCCCAGCCACATGATTTTGGGGTTTGGTCCCACTACTTGACACCTTGGGCAGATGTTTTTTTTTTTATTATAGCCCTGAGCTGACCAAGGCTTGACTGGATTTAGTTGGCAGAAATTGAAACAAGTCCATCATATACATGAGCATGTGTGTGTGTTTATGAGTGTTTGTGCTTCTGCCTCCTTGTCTTTAAATCACATGATAGTTGTAAAATGATTGTCATTGTCATACATGCAATGTCATTCATTTCCAGTTTCCATGAAAGCATGTTTGGCCATGAGGATATGGGAAGATGTTACTTTGCTTGGAAACAGGTAAGGGTTGGTGACAGGAAGGGCTTATGACTGTAGAAAATCTGCTTCAATAAACTTTGATGAATCAATGCAATCATGGAAAAGTGGATGTTTAAATAATATATATATATATATATATATATATATATATATAGGATGATATATATAGGATACATATAAGGATAATATTCTTCTTATGCCCTCTTTAATAAGAATAATATACTGTACCTATTGGTAGCTGATTCTTATGTGTATATATGTGTGTGTATGTATATATTTGTGTGTGAGTATATATATATATATATATATATAATCAGCCATCAGGAATCACTGCTGAGATGCTTAAAACATCTAGTGGTGTGGGCTATGGCTTAGTCACCTGCATTGTAAACCAGGTAGTTCATGATGGAGTCATACCCAACGACTGGTATAGCAGCACCATAGTCAACTGCTGCAAGGGTAAAGGTGATGCTCTAGATAGAAATAACTACAGGGGTATCAAACTGCTGGATCAGGTAATGAAGGTCACGGAGAGGGTCATAGCCCATCTCATCAGAGAGAGTGTCTGCTTAGATGAGATGCAGTTCAGTTTTGTGCCAGGTAGAAGCACAACTGATGCCATATTTCTAGTTTGACAACTGCAGGAGAAATACCTAGCCAAAGATAAACCCCTATACTTAGCTTTTGTGGACTTGGAGAAAGCCTTTGACAGGGTCCCTTGATCCCTTATCTTGTGGGCGATGCAGAAACTGGAGATTGACGAATAGTTAATAAGGGCTGTACAAGCCCTTTACAGAGAGGCTGTTAGTAAGGTTAGGATTGGCAATGAGTACAGTGAAAAATTCCAGGTAGAAGTTGGCGTCCACGAAGGCTCAGCCCCCAGTCTCCTTCTATTCATCATAGTCCTCCAGGCAATAACAGAGGAATTCAAGACGGGATGACCTAGCCCTCGTAGCAGAATCACTACCGGCACTAGAGAGGAAATTTCATGTGTGGAACCTAGGTTTAGAGTCAAAAGGCATCAAGAGGTGCAGCAACATCAAAGGAAAATTAACCGAGAAGATAGCTTTCGTGTGCGGCAGATGTACAGGGGCATCTCAGAAAACAGATTCCATTACACTCCTGGGGGAGAAACTAGAAGTAATTGATATGCACACACACACACTCAAACACTAAAGGTAGTGTTGGGCTGAGTCATTTGAGCTTTGCATAGAATTAATTTCTTGTATTTGTTCTATCTGTCTGGACTCTGATTCCAAATCCTGCTGAGATCATCTTTGTCTTTCATCTTTTTATTTGAAATTGATTAGTGGAATTGTTAGTGTCAGAAGCGACGCCTTTCAGTATCTGTTCAAGCTTTTCACATTCATGATTTAAATTCATGTCACTGGCTTTCTTTTGATTGAAAACAGAGCATTCAGTCAAAAGGCTTCCAGTATAAGAGGATTGGAACATCAGTTGGAGCAACATCTCGGTTGTGTCAGTCTGGTGAATGAAGCCTGCTCAAAGCAAGTCGATAAAACAGTGGATCACAGAACTAAGCTTGAGGAACCAACAAGAAAGTGTCCATGTTTTTGTTTGACCTGCTTAGATGGCTGTCAAATCTCCCTCAAATCACACCTTGCCATTTAAAATTTTTTACATAGGCAGGACACACTGGATTTACAAAAGTAAAGGATGTTATGCCTAGAATACCTTGATCAACACTAAGTGGTGAATAAACTACAACATAGACAAATAAACTTATTTGCACTAGTTAAACAAGCTTGTGAATTTACTACTGACCTGTTCAGTCAATACTTGTACAGTTAAATATATATGTAGAGGCTGTTAATGATGACAATAATTATGACAAACATTGTATTGAAACTAAACCAGCTGTCCGTTATTATTTTGGCCATGACCGTAATTATTTTACCATGACAATAATCAATACTAATTATTTCATGAAATAACAGCTTTATTTTCATGTAAAATATATTCTCTGTATTCTTTTCTATTTTTCCATGTTTTGTTTACGACTGCTTTTGATTAACAAAATAATTTGGTGTCTATTTAAAAGCAAGTACAGTATTGAATTAACAGCTGGTTCATGTTTCCAACACTGTATCACCTAATAACATCAGGATGGGAAAATAACACAGAATGGTAAATTTTTGAGGTAGTCCAAAACCCAGCAGTGATTGCAAGGCTGAGATACTGAAAGACCCAGGCATCCACATGGTACCTTGTTGAGATGGGGCATCAGTGATGTTATAAACTTCCTTGTCTGAATATATCTATAGATATTAGTCAATATTGTAAATACCTTTATTTATGTCATCATCATCATCGTTTAACATCCGCTTTCCATGCTAGCATGGGTTGGGTAATTTGACTGAGGACTGGCGAACCAGATGGCTGTGCCAGGCTCCAATCTGATCTGGCAGAGTTTCTACAGCTGGATGCCCTTCCTAACGCCAACCACTCTGAGAGTGTAGTGGGTGCTTTTACGTGCCACCGGCACGAGGGCCAGTCTGGTGGTACTGGTAATGGCCACGCTCGAAAATGGTCTTTTTCATGTGCCAACTTCACAGGAGTCAGACTAGCAGCACTGGCAATGACCTCGCTCAAATGTTTTGTTCATGTGCCACTGGTACAAGTGCCAGTGAGGTGACACTAACAACGATCGCGCTCAAATGGTGCTCTTTACATGCCAGACAGCTGCTCTGGCAGTGATCCCGCTTGGATGGAGCTGTTAGCGCTCCAAGCTGTTAGAATCTATAGATATATTTTCTGCTCTAGTTTAGCATTGAAATAAAGTATTGTTAATAAACTGGTATTTGGGCATAAATTAACATAAAATTTTGATGGAAGGTTTTTGACTTTGAGAATTTTGAATGTAAAGTTTGTATCATAGAACTTGATGTGGCCTCAAGTGGATTGATATCAAAAGATGTAAGACCTTAGAAATAGTCAACTCACTTTTTAACTTTCTTTTGAGACACTGTCCACAAGGTGGTGTTGAAAAATTCCTGGCTTTAGGTAAAAGAAAATACAGGAAGATCAATTAATTATAATTTTGTTCAACATATTCTCCTCTCACATTCACACACACATTGCAGTGGTATCTTCAGTTTTCTAAACCTGGCAACACAGTGTCAAGCATGGTGCCATGACAGCAGAGAACCTGAGGACCACTACTGCCAAACTAAAGAAAACTAGGCAAAAGGAGCAGCAGCAGCAACCACAGCTCTCATCCCCTTTCACTTACACCAGATGTGGTAGAGACTGCCACTCGATGATTGGTCTGCACAGCCACACCAGGAAGTGCAGATAAACCCACCACCTTTTCCGAGCTACACCATCGTCTCTCGAGATGGACGGATGCCAAAAAAATTCACCTTCAGTTTCCTAAGCCCTGTAAAAGAACTCATAAGGTTGGGCTTTCAACCAGGCTTTTCACAGTACCCTTAAAACCAGGAACTTTTCAGCTCCCTTTGTATAAACCTTGTCTCAGTAGACAGCGAAAGAGGCTGCTCACTTGCTGATGAAATCCCAACACAGGATTTAAACTTGTCCAATTGACCCATTTTCTTTTTCCGTCCATGAAGATATTGATTATTGAAGGTGTTATATATTGATGTGTAAGGCATCACTCTATACATACAATATATTGATATCTCTTATGGTATTGTAATACATAAATAAAAAAAAATACTGTTAATTTACTTGTAATTTATATATTGTAATGACTATAACATCATTCACACATGCTCACACTCACATTCATATACATACACACTCAAACACCCAACTACATACATATACATATCCAGCATTGTCATTATATCTAACAAAGGTCATTTCAATTTTCCACTTCTACATTCATATCTTGCAATACAATTTGAGATCTTAGTGTAGTCAAATCATTAAAAACTTTTTTATTTATATATATATATTCACCCTTTTACTTGTTTCAGTCATTTGACTGCGGCTATGCTGGAGCACCACCTTTAGTCGAGCAAATCGACCCCAGGACTTATTCTTTGTGAGCCCAGTACTTATTCTATCAGTCTCTTTTGCCGAACCGCTAAGTGACGGTGACGTAAACACACCAGCATCGGTTGTCAAGCAATGCTAGGGGGACAAACACAGACACACAAACATGCACACACACATATATATATATATATATATATACATATATACGACGAGAGCTTCTTTCAGTTTCCGTCTACCAAATCCACTCACAAGGCTTAGGTCAGCCCGAGGCTATAGTAGAAGACATTTGCCCAACATGCCACGCAGTGGGACTGAACCCGGAACCATGTGGTTGGTAAGCAAGCTACTTACCACACAGCCACTCCTGCGCCTATATATATATATATATATGGAGCTATTTCTCTTTATATTTGGGTGGATTTGATCAGTGATCCAGTATTTACTTCTAATACTGAGTAAAGTCTAGATTGGTTAAAGTATTGTTATTCACTACCTAAAATTTGTTAGCATCTACTATATTCACATACTGTGACATATGTATACATATATCTGTTGTTTATTTCCAGATTTTAACCTATAATATTTATTGTTTATTTCCAGATTCCAACAGGTGCAAAAGTGTGTTTCTAACCTGTAGCAGTGTGATGTTAACATCCTTACCCATATTTTAAGTGTTCAACTGTTGTAGTTGGAACTAAGAAAAAGGTGAGTCTTGTAATATGTTTTTGGAGGTCAACTATGTTTCTCCTTGTCCTCCTTATATTATTTTTTATTTATTTTCAGTTTTTGTAAATGTTTTTCTTTAATGAATGGTAAAATAATTAATCATCATATCTTAGATTAAAGAAGGGACTCTCATTTATCACTGTCTTTCCTAGATGGAAAGATTGTGAAGTTAGTGTGGTTAATGTTCAGTTTGATCTATTTCTGGTTACTTATTCAAAACAATCTGTTACTCTAATTCTAATAAGGCAACTCATAATAACTTAGCCATATGCATGTCATGATGTTGATAGGCCAGTTACCACAGTATTTATCCTGAGATGACATCTCTTTTGATTTTGTTGGGAGAGATGAAAATTTATCTCAGTAGTGACCAGTGAGAGTGTCATGCATTTTGACCACTTAATCTTTTAGCATATAAATTGGTCATAGAATATTTTGGCCAGCCAAAATATTCTATTTATGGAAATGTACTTGCAAAGCAAGTGACTTGATCTGAGACCGTGTGCTGAAACAAATACAATTGCAGCATGGAAGGTGTTTATAAGCCATTTAAAAACACACAAAAACCGTTAGATTCACTTCAACATTTAAATTTAATTCGCCAAAATAGTTTCTTTGCTTTGAGACCGCGACCTGTTCACTGACAAAATTCCGTGCTGCATATAAACATATATATATATATGAGCATACATATATATACATACATATACATATATAAACATACATATATATACAAACATATATATACATAACGGGAAGGTTTATGAAAATAAACAAAAGACGAAGGCAGGTGGAGTACAAACAAACAAATGTATTGGATATCATCATCATCATCATTTAGCATCCGTTTTCCATGCTAGCATGAGATATATATATATATATATATATATATATATATATATATATATTATACTATACACTTTGGATAACATATCTATGTGTATGTAGATATATATATATATATATATGCATGTGTGTGTGTAAACTTAAACCCAGAACATATATTTCATGTTGATCAGCGGCTGTTACCTTATTTAGACTAATATCTGTGTAAAAGCAAACAAAATTTTCAGACCTCTATTTCATAGCATAATGATCTATAATTCACCACATTTCCAAATAAATGAAAATATATTTAACTCCTCTGTATTGATAAGTTATTAAAACATAACTTTAGCAGTGTTTCACTCTGTCATTCAGTAGCTCTTTTCTTTATCTTTCTCATTTTCTATCTCTCACTTCTGCCTGTCTTTCATTGTATTTAACATATCTGCCTCTTCTGTTGACACCCATATTCCTGTCTCTCTACTTTCATCACTTCTCCCTGCTTCCCCTTCACCAATTTACATTGTGATTCTTTGTTTAAAATATTTACTGTATATCATCCATTTACTTCACTGATGTCCTTCACCCATTTCATTTCTCCTGATTAGTCAGTGACAATTTGTATTTTGCTTTTATGTATATATTAATGTTATTCACTGGTCTTAGTTATTTTATATGTTTACATATATATACATACATATACATATATAAACATACATATATATACAAACATATATATACATAACGGGAAGGTTTATTGAAAAATGACAAGAATATAACAATTAGTACAGACTAGGGAGTAAACACATACACACATACATATAAATGAATAAAGGTACAGGAGTGGCTGTGTGGTAAGTAGCTTGCTTACCAACCACATGGTCCTGGGTTCAGTCCCACTTGGGCGAGTGTCTTCTACTAAAGCCTCAGGCCAACCAAAGCCTTGTGAGTGGATTTTGTAGATGGAAACTGAAAGAAGCTCGTCATATCATCATCATCATCATTTAACGTCTGCTTTCTATGCTAGCATGGGTTGGACGAATGACTGAGGGCTGGTGAACCAGATTCAATCTTGATCTGGCAGAGTTTCTACAGCTGGATGCTCTTCCTAATGCCAACCACTCCGAGAGTGTAGTGGGTGCTTTTATGTGGCACTGGCACGGGGCCAGTCAGGCAGTACTGGCAACGACCTCGCTTGAATCTTTTACACATGCCACCGGCACAGGTGCTAGTAAGGCGATGCTGGTAATGATCACGCTCGAATGGTATCTTTTACGTGCCACCAGCATGAAGACCAGATAGCCGCTCTGGCAACGATCATGCTCGGATGGTGCTCTTAATACACTACTAGCACGGGGCTTGAGTGCCAGTAAGGCGACGCTGGTAACGATCATGCTCGAATGGTGCCTTTCAAGTGCCACTGATACTGAAGCCAGTTAGCCGCTCTGTCAATGATCACACTCAAATGGTGCTCTTTGCACCCTGCTAGCACGGATGCCAGTCATCGAATTTGATTTGATTTTGATTTGATTTCACTTGCCTCAACATATATATATGATAATATTAGGGAGTATAACTCCAAACTTACAGGGAAAAATTCAATTTAGTATTAAATAAAATTTCACAATATAAATATATAGGAGTGGCTGTGTGGTAAGTAGCTTGCCTACCAACCACATGGTTCTGGGTTCAGTCCCACTGCGTGGCATCTTGAGCAAGTGTCTTCTGCTATAGCCTCGGGCCGACCAATGCCTTGTGAGTGGATTTGGTAGACGGAAACTGAAAGGAGCCTGTCGTATATATGTATATATGTGTATGTATATGTTTGTGTGTCTGTGTTTGTCCCTCTAGCATTGCTTGACAACCGATGCTGGTGTGTTTACGTCGCTGTCACTTAGCGGTTCGGCAAAAGAGACTGAGAGAATAAGTACTGGGCTTACAAAGAATAAGTCCCGGGGTCGATTTGCTCGACTAAAGGCGGTGCTCCAGCATGGCTGCAGTCAAATGACTGAAACAAGTAAAAGAGTAAAAGAGAAAAGAGAGAGATATATATAAATTAGAGAAAAGCCACTATTATGCAATTCAAACAATGATAGACATAAACCAAATCATAAATAAAAAATAAAATATATTTTAAAACATATAACTAGATCACGAAAAGTACAAAAATGAATAAACAATATATAATAAGTAATAAGTAATATATAATAAGTAATAAGTAATATTACTTATTGTATATTGCTTATTCATTTTTGTATTTTTTGTGATCTGGTTATAAGTTTTAAAATATATTTTATTTTTTATTTATGATTTGGTTTATGTCTATCATTGTTTGAATTGCATAATAGTGGTCTCTCTCTCTCATATATATATATAGTGTGTGTGTGTGTATGTGTGGATCTGTGTTTGTCCCCTGAATATCACTTGACAACTGATGCTGGTGTGTTTATGACCTTGTAACTTAGCAGTTTGGCACAAGAGACCACTAGAATAAGTCCTGGGGTTGATTTGCTCGACTAAAAGCAGTGCTCCAGCACAGCCGCAGTCAAGTGACTGAAACAAGTAAAAGAATAAAAGACTATATATACATACATACATACGTATATATATATATATATATGAAAGTACACAGGCAGCTGTGTGAAAAACGTTAGAACATAAAAACTGTAACATAATAGTTGTAACATGAATAGTGCATACATTTTATGAATTTAATTGCATGTATTTTCAGAAATGAAAAATTATCTCAAAATATGTTATATTATGGTCGTTGTAATGTCCACATTTGTCCACATGCATGGGTCAGACAGAGTTTTTCTAGGTAGATTTTTATGGCCAGTTGCACTTCCTACTTCAGTGCTATTGTATTTCATGAACTCCTGAATGATAGAAGGCAAGGTTATCCGCTGCAAGATTTGAACTCAGAACATAAAGTGCTCAAACTAAATACTGCTAGGTGTTTTACCTGCCATTCCTTTATTATTTAACTACTGATTGGAACACAAATTCTTAGAAGGCCGAAATGTGTGTGTGCCTTCCCAATTTATGATCATGTATGTTATATTGTAATAATTACTGATATCTTTATATATTAATATTATCTTATATGTAAAGCATAATATATTATACATGTATATATATATTCTTGTAATTGTCAGTTTAGTAAATAAATAAATAAATAAGTTAACATATTATATTTAAAAGTTGATGAACCACCTATTGATCCCCTCCATTTTCTTATTGCTATCTCTGTCTGTCTGTCTCTCTCTCTCTCTCTCTCTCTCTCTCTCTATATATATATATATATATATATAGTACTCAACACATTTGGTAGGAGTTACAAGTGATATATATATATATATATATATATTATATATATCACTTGTAACTCCTACCAAATGTGTTGAGTACAATTTTCTTTCATTTGTTCACTTGTATACATATACACATACATACATACATATATGTGTATATATGTGTGTGTATGTATATATATCACTTTAAAACAGATGTTTTTGTAATGTAAACCTCAGGCGAGTTGCTATCAAAAGGGTTTTAAAAATATGCATAGGTCTTTTGAATTCATTCTGCATTTATTTCTGAAGGAAAGGCTGTTTTCAGGTTTCTGTTTAATAGTTAACAATGGACTAATGTTGCAAAAATTACTATTTGGTTTTATCTTTATCTTTTACTTCTGCAACCAAGCTGGGGAACTGCCTTGAAGGGTTTTAGTAGAACAGATCAACCCCAATACATTTTTATTTTTTTGAAGTCTGGTACTTGTTCTGTAGATTCCTTTTGCCACATCATTAAGTTACAGGAATGTAAACAGTTGTCAAGTAATGAGTGGGGAGAAGCATAGACACACATGAATACACACCTTCACAGATACACACACACACATTTACGACAGATTTCCACACAGTTTCCATCTACTAGATTCACTCATAAAGTTTGGGGCTATATTAGAAGACACTCAAAGTGCTTCACATTGGAACTGAACCCAAAACCACATGGTTGCAAAGCAAGCTTCTTAACTATTCAGCCATGCCTGCACCTGTTAATTATCACTATACTCTTCAAAGAAGTAATGGAGGGAAAGACTAGGTTAATACTTACTTCATGAAGTGGTTTAAGCTGCTAGTACTTAGTGTAATAGAATCAGATTATTCTAGATTTCAACTATTATAAATAACGATTTCTGATTTAGCACAAGGCCAGCAGTTTTGATGAGAGGCTGTTTGTCAATATCATTGCCTCTTGTACTTGATTGACCCTTGTACTGATCTCAGTAGGATTTAAACTTGGAATGTAAAGAGCAAATGTTGATTCAAGGAATCACTGAAGTCAAACCTTTTTGTTGTCCACTCACCGACAAGATAGTCTCTACATGTTCACTTCACTTGCTAAAAATAGCTACTAAATCTCCTTGAATCTCATTATCTGCAAAAAAATGGTGAGGAGAAGGATACATGAGATAATGCAAGTGTTCCAGTTGATTTGATCAACAGAACAGCCTGCTCATGAAGTTAGTGTGCAAGTAGCTGAGCACTTCACAAACACATACAGATTTCTTTACTACCTACAAGGGGCTAAACACCGAGGAGACAAACAAGGACAGACAAACAGATTGTCGATTACATCAACCCCAGTGCGTAACTGGTACTTAATTTATCGACCCCGGAAGGATGAAAGACAAAGTCGACCTCGGCGGAATTTGAACTCAGAACGTAAAGACAGACGAAATACCTATTTCTTTACTACCCACAAGGGGCTAAACACAGAGGAAACAAACAAGGACAGACAAACAGATTAATTTGATTACATCGAACCCAACCAGGGTGTAACTGGTACTTAATTTATCGACCCAAAAGGATGAAAGGCAAAGTCGACCTCGGAGGAATTTGAACTCAGAATGTAACAGCAGATGAAATACCGCTAAACATTTCACCCGGCGTGCTAACGTTTCTGCAAGCTTGCTGCCTTAATGTAGTTCTCAGGAAGATTCATTGCCTCACAGAATGCAACATAGCCGACCCTTTGAATTACTAGGACAACTCACTTTTATCAGCTAAGTGGACTGGAGCAATGTGAAGTAAAGTGTCTTGCTCAAAGATACAACACACTGCTGGGAATCGAACTTGTGACCTTATGGTTGTGAGCTAACTACTCTAACCACTAAGCCACATGCATTTTCTAATGTAGTATTACATACTCAGATAAAATATTTATGATTTGAATACCTAATACCTTTGATTATAGATCCGCTGAATCAGAGCTGACCTGAGGATAACAACAACAACAACAACAACTACAACTAGTTAACTATGATAGTTTTTGAGGGAATTTTTTGTGTTTTATGTTTGTTGTATTCCTAAGCATATAGGATCAAAGTACTCTGCCCTCTGGTAAACAGCAGACAGAAATCTATTCTATAATTTAGATAAATTACTGGATAATAATAATCTCTTTCATACAATATTGTAAAACATTATTATCAAACTCAGGAAGTAATCTTCTATATAGTTCTTTGACACACCAATATGGCAACGGAATATTTCTCAACACATTCTTCATTTGTAAAATGAGAATATGTTGTAAATCTAGTTTGTATTAAAGATGGAAACCTAATTGGTAGAATTATAACCAAACAATGTCAGTTGATTCACCAACTTATATATGTCCATGTTATGTAAAAAAAAGAGTATATATTGATTTCAAATTTTGGCACAAAGCCAGCAAGTTTGAAGGAGGGAGCTAGTCAATTACATTGATCCCAGTGCTCAACAGGTACTTATTTTATCGATCCCAGAAGGACGAAAGGAAATAATCGACCTCAGTGGAATTTGAACTCAAAACATAAAGGTGAATGAAATGCTGCTAAGCATTTTACTTGGTGTGCCACCTTTTCACCTTAATAAGAAAATATGTTCAGGTTTGGAATTACTCTTTTACTCTTTTGCTTGTTTCAGTCATTTGACTGTGGCCATGCTGGAGCAAGTTATTATTTAATTATTTAATTATTTATTATGAAAGATATTGTTTAATCAGTTTGATCACATTGAGCGTGGCTGTTGCCAGTACCTCCAGACTGGCTCTTGTGCCGGTGGCACATAAAAGCACCCACTACACTCTCTGAGTGGTTGGTGTTAGGAAGGGCATCCAGCTGTAGAAACTCTGCTAGATTAGATTGGAGCCTGGTGCAGCCATCTGGTTCGCCAGTCCTCAGTCAAATCGCTCAGCCCATGCTAGCATGGAAAGCAGACGTTAAATGATGATGATGATGATGATGATGATTATCATCAAAGATCTTATTGTTGAAGATGTACACAGTCCCAGACAGGATTGAAACTACGAACTTTTATTTCTGAAGTAATAATATTAGTTGTGGCAGGAAAGCAGCAATCTGGCAGAATTTTAGCATGCTGGGCAAAATGCCTAACAGCATTTTATCCATCTTCATGTTCTTAGTTCAATTGCTGCCGGGGTCAGCTTTGCCTTTCATCCTTTCAGGGTTGATAAAATAAATACCAGTTGAGCACTGGGGTTGATCAAATCAACTTAGCCCCTATCCTGAAATTGCTGGCCTTGTGCCAGAATTTGAAACCAATATTAGTTCTGGCAGCACTTTTCATTGTAATAGGGAACATTTTTCCATAGTACCTTGTGAGGATTATTATATTAAAGGGTGTGACATTAGTAAAGATGATACGAGAGCCAAAGAAAGAAAAAAAAACCCAGAAAACACATTACTGATATTATTTTTTGAGGGCTGGTAGGGCATCTATGAATTTGAGAACTCTTGCACTCAGGCATTGACACCCATACCTATATAAGTGGCCTGGTGGATAAGAGCATTGCTACCACTAAAATCATTTATAATAATGGTAGTAACTATTCTGTTGTTCAAATATCATTGCCTTTCCATAGTTGATGTAATTACTCATTGGTGGTTAATCATTGTAATTATCTTTATATGTATTTTATTTTCTGTATAGCTTATGCTATATGTGGGTGTCTTGCTGCTAGAGGCAATAGTTGCTAAAAAGAAATGTTGATCATACTCTAACTATTTGCATTACTAACATCAACAAATAATAGAGAAATTAGGAGAGGGTTTCTACATAGTTCTTTGATCTGCTAGAAATAGCAGCCAAATTTTCTCAAATAGTTCTGTCATCTCATAAAAGGGTAAGACACATTGGACAATATAATTCAGTGAAGATGGTTATGGTTGGAATACCTTTGAACATAAGTCTACTCGTTTAGGGCTGGCTTGTCTAAACAACAACAATAACAGACATCAGATATACTCCATGAAACTCCATTTGCATATACGTCAATATGTCTAGAGCTAAAGACACTTTCAAAGCCATTGAAAGAGGCAGCAAACCTTATTGGGTGGACGGTGGAGGAGAAAGAACAGGTGTTGAAAGACTGATGCTGGAGGCTAGGATTCTAACTATAGCTAATACCAGAGGAATTGGTTTGATGGATATATTATGGAATCAGGATTTTTTTTTCTCATAGATGATTTACTGAAGATTTTTGTCTAAGAAATATTGAATATTTTAAGATTCAAAACATGCTAAGTTACCTAGGGCACTGAATTTCTATAAAAATCGACCAATGCTGCTATCTATTTATTTTTTTCATCTTAGATCTTTCAACATTTATCTTCCTATGTTCCATTTGCCAACTAATTCTTATATATTCATTTTCTATGCTCTTTCCATCTCTCCTCTCTGCTTCTTTCTCCCTTCGCCCATCTCTCTCTCTTCATAACTTATTCTCAAAGGCATAGGAGTTGGTGTGTGGTAAGTAGCTTGCTTACCAACAACATGGTTCCAGGTTCAGCCCCACAGCGTGGCACCTTGGGCAAGTGTCTTCTACTATAGCCTTGGACCGACTAAAGCCTTGTGAGTGGATTTGGTAGATGGAAACTGAAAGAAGCTCGTTATATATATATATATATATATGCCAGCACCGCCTCGTCTGGCTTCCGTGCCGGTGGCACATAAAATACACCAATCCGACCGTGGCCGTTGCCAGCCTCGCCTGGCACCTGTGCAGGTGACACGTAAAAAGCACCCACTACACTCACGGAGTGGTTGGCGTTAGGAAGGGCATCCAGCTGTAGAAACACTGCCAGATAAGACTGGAGCCTGGTGCAGCCTTCTGGCTTCCCAGATCCCCGGTCGAACCGTCCAACCCATGCTAGCATGGAGAACGGACGTTAAACGATGATGATGATGATATATACACGTGTGTGTGTGTATATGTTTGTGTGTCTGTGTTTGTCTCCCCCAATATCGCTTGACAACCAATGCTGGTGTGTTTACGTGCCCGTAACTTAGCGGTTCGGCAAAAGTGACCGATAGAATAAGCACTAGGCTTACAAAGAATAAGTCCTGGGGTTGATTTGCTTGACTAAAGGTGGTGCTCCAGCATGGCCACAGTCAAAATGACTGGGACAAGTAAAAGAGTAAAAGATTTGTAAGGCTATATTTGTGTCACTTCTTCTTATATTTTGAGGTGGTTGTTACTGTTGTTTAGGACCAGGTCAACCACGATCACTTTGCCTTTTTATTTACTTTTACTTTTTTGAGATGTTTTGTTTGGCGCCATGTTAATCCTGATCTAGAGACATTCTAACTCTGACCAATTCATCTTTTTAGGCCTAATCTGAATCAAGCTACAGTATTCAGTATGTCCTTCCTACTTTTAATTCGTTATTTCTTTTTTTAAAGAATACAATGTGATTTGAGAGAGAAAGATTTGGCTACTGTTTTAGGTATTGTTCAGTCCAATCTGGATTGCGTTCAACTGGTATAGGCATCAATTAGCTGAATTAGTATCTTTGCATATGTTTATCTCCATTGCTTTTCCTCTTCCTCTTCATCCTTGATTTAAAATATTGTTTAATGCAGTAAAGTGGGTCTGCAATGTTGAAAAGTATTTCATTCTTAGGTCAAGTATCCACTTTAATTCAGTCACTTATTGAGCTAAATTTTATTCAAGCTACTTCTGTCTAAGTCCACCTTGTTTAACCTTCATTACTGTCTGTATATGTTTTTTATTTCCATTAATCATATCAGTTATATGATACCAATGAATTCTTTCAATTCCTTTTCTCATCGATTCATTTACATTTTCCTATATAAACTAGCAATGGGCTCTCTATAAGGACCATCAGTCTGTTAGATATAGCAACCAAATCTCCATCAAATAGCACCTCCCCATCTAACATTTGTTTGTGTAGTTCTTCTCTTTGGCATCTCTAAGTCTTGTAACGTTTGTCATATGCATATTGATCTCTTAAATTGGAACTGATCTGTGAATGAATGAATTAATCCCAATACATGACTGGTACCTGTTTTGTTAACACCTAGAAAATGAAGAGACGAGAAAGTAAAGAAACAACCCTAGTGAATGTAGAGGAACAGTATTATGATTGATTTTGCAGGAATAAATGAAGACTATATTAACACCACTTGTTTCATGGTAACCTTAAGAAAGCAGCAACTCCAAATAAGAACTGATACAAGGCAGAGCTCTCTAGTGCTGGTAGTATGATAAAATGCACATAGTCCCTACTGTAAATGGTTAATGATAAGAAAAGTACTCGACTTTTAAGGCAGAGCTGGCAGAAATGTTAGCATGCCGGGCGAAATGCTTAGCAGTATTTCGTCTGCTGCTACGTTCTGAGTTCAAATTCCACCGAGGTCAACTTTGCCTTTTATCCTTTCGGGGTCGATTAAATAAGTACCAGTTATGCACTGGGGTTGATATAATCGACTTAATCCGTTTGTCTGTCCTTGTTTGTCCCCTCTGTGTGTAGCCCCTTGTGGGCAGTAAAGAAATAAGGAAAAGTACTCGACTTTAAAAATAAAATAAAATAAAATAAAATAAAAAAAAAACAAGAACAAATTTGTCAAGTTAACTCTTCGTTATCTCTTAATTGGGAGGAAGTGCATGCAATGCCTATAACCCTTTCAAGGCCCCTGAAACTGGTGGAAGAGAGGAAGGTATCTATAAACCAGAAACCTGACCTAACTGTTTACAACAGGGTGATCTCTGCTAAAGACTACCAAGGACCAAATGGTGATGTTAAGCTAGGCAGTGGATTAAATCTGGTACTTGTGTATTTGTGGTAGATGATTCAGGACCATGGCAAATAGTATGACTATGTAAAACCCACCTTACTCATGCCACTGTTGAACAATAGATGTAAAATTGTGATGATTTTGGTGAACACAAGGACAAGAACAGGCGCTTGTGTGAGTGTGCATATGTGTGTGTATGTGTGTGTGTGCTTTGTCAGCTCAGGAGATTTGCTGAATTGAAAATCGTATTATTTTAAGCCATGATGAATAATAAGTATTAACCCTTTAGCATTTAAATTGGTCATATCCAGCCAAAATATTTCTGTTTTACGTTCAAACCAGCCAGATCCAGCTTTTCACACCTAACCTGTAATGTCATTCTAAAGATATACAATTGCATCATTGAAATCTTGAAGCTACAAGATAAATAAGCATTACATTTGACAGAGCAATCTGAATGCTGAAAGATTAACAATACAGATCAAAATATGTGCTATAAATAAAAAGATATAATAAGGGGGATATATATTTTTTAACAGGAACAAGAGGTAGATTTTGGGACTACATTAGATAATATTGTTATACATCACCTTAACCCTTTAGTGTTTAAATTATTGTTAAATGTAATACTTCTTCATTCAGATTCATCATCATCAAATTGAATTAATCATGTATTATCTTATAGCTTTGAGGTTTCAGTAATGTCACTATTTATTTTTAGAGTGTCAATGTAGGGTAGGTGTGAAAGGCTAGATATTGCCAGTTTGAATATAAAACATGTAGAATATTTGAGCCGGATATGGCTGGTTTAAAAACTAAAGGGTTAAAGAAATAGGATAGTCACAAGTAGAATGACATTGATCACAGGGCTTCTCAATTAAATATTTAAAACTAGCAGTATCGCCCGGCGTTGCTCGGGTTTGTAAGGGAAATAACTATATAAGCATTTTTAGAGAGTTATAGCCAAAAAATAGCAAAAAAATGCATTAAAAATGGAAAAAGAATGATGGTAAATTTTTTTTTAAATCATTGACTCATCGTAGACATTTTTAGAGAGTTACTTCCCTTATATAATAGCGAAAAAATGCATTAAAATGGAAAAAAATGATGGCAAATTATTTTTAAAATCGTAGACTCATCGTAGACGCGCACTAATACCCAGAAGGGCTCGATATGAATCACGACTATAAGATACCCAGTTTTGGTTAAACTGCACCGCAAAAGGTGGGAGTAGTTAGGAATCTAAATTGTAGGAGACAGACACACAACTTCACTTTTATATATAAAGATGTATTTAATTTGGTGCTCTACTCTTCCTGCTACTTCTCCTTCTCCCTTCATAGGATTATTTTCATGTTTATCAAATCATTCTTTCATCAGCCAATCAAGTAAAGTAGCAACTGAGTTGATGTGGATACTAGAAGTTCTAGAACTGGCAAGCTTAATTTCAAATTTCTATTGTATGGTTTGGAGTCTGTCTTAGTCGACTTAACCATCCATATTCTTTTGGAAGCAATGGAATTACTATTAAACTGACAAAAAAAAAAAGTGAAGAGGAATGAACATGTGGGAGGGCCACATGTGAGAGGGCTACATGTGGGAGGGCTACATGTGGGAGGGCTACATGTGCATTTGATTGTTCATAAGTTCTGTTGATCTGTCCAACCTGTTATCATTCAGGCTGTCTGTTAAATCTGCTGCATTTCTTCTATCTGTCTATCTCTCTGTCTAATCTTATATATATATATATATATATGTTTCTCTCTGTCTATGTCCCCCTTACCATATTTTCTGCCTTTATTGTTCATATTTTAATTTGTATTGTTAATACTTGTTATTCATCAACACTTAAAATGATTTGATTTTCAATTCATCAAATCTCCTGAGCTGGCAAAGCACACAAACACACTCTCACATACATACACACACACACACACACACACACACACACACTAATTTATTCATCTGTACATTATCCATTGTTATCGGTCTTATAATTTCTGCTGCTAGGAACTATTGTGAATATCATCACCATCACCATCTTTATCTTAAACATTATCACCAGCATCACTGCCACCACCACCACCACTCTCCAGCTCTTCCTCAACCTTATCTCAATCATCTACTTCCTTAAAATCACTGTCATCCTCACCATCCTCCTCCTTCTCCTGTTCCTCCTCATCATCATGATGAATGCCACTGCTGCTGCAGCCACTACCATCACCACCACCAACGCCGCCGCCACCACCACCACCACCATCTTCACCATCATCATCATCATCATGTCGCAATCACTGCCATTTCTTTGGAAAACACTGAGGATGATATCCACCACACCAACTTCAGGACAGATTCTAAAGTATTACAGTTAAAAAGAAGTTAATCCCATCCAAATCTGTGCAGAACACCCGAGTATATTTGGCTTAAGCTTATCTATGTATGCTCTAACTCCTCGTGTTTGTTCTTAATCCTCTACTATTGTTTATTAATGATTGCCAACATTACAAGTGTTTTTCTTTTATTTCTTTCCTTGTTAAACAGACATCCACTGTTTCTAAACATATATAATTCTCTTCTTTTATTTCCATTTTCTTCTCTATGTATGTTTATCTTCTTTTATTTTTCGCTTGTTTCAGTCATTAGACTGTGGGCATGCTGGGGTGCTACCTTGAGGAGTTTTAGTTAAACTAATCAATCCCAGTAATTATTTGCTTTTCTTTTTTAAAAGCCCGGTTCTTATTCTGTCAGTCTCTTTTGCTGAACAGCTAAGTTACAGGGACATAAACACATCAACACTGGTTAATGTCGAGCAGTGGTAGACACAGTCACATGTATGTATGTGTGTGTATATATATATATAATATATATATATATATATATATACATACACACACACATATACACATTGGGCTTCTTTCAGTTTCCGTCTACCAAATCCACTCACAAGGCATTGGTCGGCCTGAGGCTATAGTAGAAGACACTTGCCCAAGGTGCCACACAGTGGAAGCGAACCTGGAACCATGTGGTTGGGAAGCAAACTTCTTACCACACAGTCACACTTGCACTTGTTTGTGCATGTATGTGTGTCTTTGTGCATTTGCACAATTGTGTGTGGTTTTCATCATCATCGTCGTCATCGTCGTCGTCATCATCATCATCTTCATCATCTTCATCATTTAATGTCTGTTTCCCCATGCTGGCATGGTTTGGACAGTTCCACAAGTACTGGTAAGTCAGAAGACTTCACCTACCTCTGTATTTATGTAAATGCATACATCTACACAAGCATGTGTGTGTGCATGCAAACATATGCATCATCCTTATCATTGGCGTCATTTTACGCCTGCTTTCCATGTTGGCATGCGTTGGGTGGTTCATCCTGGTCTTGGTCACTTCATATTTGGAGTTATTACTATCTACCTATCTGCGTTGGAGGGCTGCACCTTGCTTATGCATTTCCTTGTTAGCATGGTTTCTACAGCTAGATATCATTTCCGCTATCAAGACTGACCTTCTTAAAACCTAGCACATGTTCATGTGTATATGTTTGTGAGTGTGTACGTGTCTGTGTTGAAGTTGTGAGAATATTAGCTAGAATGCATTGATGTATTTGTTCCAGGTCTATACTTTGAGTTCAGATTTTACTTAGGTCAACTTGGCCTTAAACCCAGTACTGAGTTCAATCCTCCTGCTTCTCTCTCTCTCTCTCTCTCTCTCTCTCCCTCTCTCTCCCTCTCTCAAATCAGCTATGGCCAAACTTGATGCAGGCTGGGCTCTGTAAAGCTTAATATGCCCAAGACATGTCCATCACTGCACCCTTTCTTTCCACATTTTAGTAATAACAATATAGTTAATGAAACTGACTCTAGTCCTGGGGGTGGTACTTATTTTATTGATATCCCCTACTCTTTGGAATAATGAAAGTGAAAGTGGACTTTAAAAGGATTTGAACTCAATACATAAAGGTTTGTAAATAAATATGAAGGCTACCACTTTACCATTTCCTTTAACTAATAATAATCCTTTCTCCTAAAGGCACAAGGCCTGAAATCTTGGTCGGAGGGGACTAGTTGATGAATGAGGACAGCTGTGTGAAAAAGTGTCACACCGTAGCTGTTGAGGAAATCTGTGGAAGAGGTAGACCCAGGAAAACCTGGGATGAGGTGGTGAAACACAACCTTTTGGGAGATATGCTGTGCTTGAGAAGACCTGACAAGCCAAGTGAGACCATAGCCCATGGCCTATGCCAGTGGGTGCAACCAGTCCACTTATGGATGCCCCTCATTCATTGGACAATAAACTTTGCTTGTGAAGACCTATTGAGGCAAGTGAAATCAAAATCAAAATTGCTGACATGGCCAATGACTGTACCACCTAATTGGCACTCATGCCTGTGGAATGTTAAAAGCACATCCGAACATGGGGTGTAACTGGCACACTTACGAGAACCTCTCATTCATTGGACAGTGAACTTTGCTTGCGAAGACCTATTGAGGCAAATGTAAACAAATCAAAATCGCTGACATGGCGATGACAGTACTGCCTGATTGGCATTTGTGCCAGTTGAACGTTAAAAGTACATCCAAGCGTGATCGTTGCCAAGGGCCACAGATTGGCTCCCATGCCGGTGACACGTGAAAAGCACTATTCAAGCGTGATCGTTGCTTGCGTTGCCTTGCCAGCACATGTGCTGGTGGCACGTGAAAAACAACATTCGAGCATGGTCATTGCCAGTTGTGCTGGACTGGCTTCTGTGCAGGTAACATGTAAAAATACCTTTTGAGAGTGGTCATTGCCAGAACCACCTGACTGGAACCTCATGCCGGTGGCACATAAAAGCACCCACTATACTCTCGGAGGGGTTGGCATTAGGAATGGCATCCAGCTGTAGAAACTTTGCCAGATCAGATTGAGCCTGGTGCAGCCTCTGGCTCACCAGTCCTCAGTCAAACCATCCAACCCATGCTAGCATGGAAAGCAGATGTTAAACGATGATGATAATAATGATCATAATTATGATGATGATGATAATGATAGCAATATGAAAAATAATAATGATGATAATAATAACAATAATAATAAGGGTGATGATGATGATGATAACTTTTTGTATTGACACTAGGCCAGAAATTTGGGAGATGGGGTATATTAATCACAGTAAATCCAGTGCTTGACTGGTACATAATTTATAGATTCCACACAGCAAGTCAACTCTTGCAGGAATTGAACTCAGAAAGGAAAAGGATGTAACTGACTGTTATTAGGGATTTTGTCTGCCATTCTACCAATCCTGCCATCCATCAATTTCCCCTCCTTCCTTCCTTCCAGGTTATGATGTTTCTTGTTCGCACACACTGCTAAATTTTTACTCTTTGATAGAACTCTTTGTTTCCTCACAGAAGACTGATCATCACCAAGGGAATTAGCATCTGAGTTTGCTTTAACTATATGTAATAATATCTTCCTCACACTCTTGTACCAAACGTCTAAATACTGTTTGATCGATCTGTTAAGTTTGAAATCATTCAAATAATGAACTTTATTTTGTTTTGTTAGTAAAATATTCACTTACACATAAATCAACAAAAGAATATGAATTAGTGCTTGCCTATTTACCAATCTTTTAATTTCATTGTATATTATGTTATTATTAGTGTTATTATCATCTTTGATATTGTTATTGTTGTTATTTTTGCTCTGGCAGTTTCTCTTAAATTTACTTTTTTGATTTATAGTTTCAATGGGAATTTGTGGAAGTGTTGTTGCAGAGATGAATGGTTCACACAGGGAATAAATGTTGGGAGGATGTTTTGCATTTGGTTTATGAGCTCAAGATAGATAGTAAATTGATTGAGTCATTAGGTCATCGAATAAATTGCCTTGTGAGATTTGTTCCAACTATTTGTACTCTGAGTTCAAATACTGTTGTAGTTGACTTAGCTGTTCATGTTTTTTTGGGTTTTTTTTGTGGGGAAGGATCTATTGATAAAGTACTAGGACTGCACTGAGATTGATTCTTTCTGTCTGTTTCTTTTTCTGGAAGAAATTACTTGTGATCAGACCTAGTGAGAAGCAGTCTCTATTCAGTCTAAAAACTGTCCCAAGACATGCTATATGTGATGCTAGTACTCCTTTGACTATTAGAAGTTGAGGGCTCAAGATTTGACAAGATATAATGGCGTGCTCTGAACTTCTGTAATTGTCTCACAAGAAAGAGGATATAAAAGGTCCCCTGTCCTGGCACTGATTCACCTTAATTAATTCTCTTCCTAATCAGGTCTATAATTCTTTTTGTTCCTTTCAATGACTTGTTCCATTAGTGTTATGTTCCTATAATTGCTTCTTTTCAGAAAATTTTCTTTGCTCTTGTAACAGCTGATGATTATTCTGTTACATAAGTCATTGGTTATGACTCTTCCTAGTACTACCTGATAGACCGTGTACATGTGTAAGCTGTAAAATTTACATGCATGCATTAAATATGCAAACTTTTATCCTCAATGTGTAAATAACCCTGCAGCCCTCTTTGTAGTATGAACTCTCTCTCACTCTGTGAAAGGCTTTAGCACAGTTTTTGTTTACCAAATTCATTCACAAAGTATTGGTTATGTCAGGACTATTGTAGAAGGCACATGCCCAAAATGCCATTCAGTGGAACTGAACTTGAAATCATGTGACTGCAAAATAAATTTGTTAATGACAGTAATGTCTCTGCCTATCAACACAGTCTTAGAAGTTTTATTTCACTTAGTTTGTCGACATAATATAAAGCTCTAAACATTAGTTTATTGAGCACTTTTGTAGACTCTTGCTTTGGAATGTATCTCTTTATATGTTTTGAAAGATTATTTATATATATATATATATATATCGACTCATACACACACATATATATGCATGTATGTGTATTTGTGTATATGTTGGTCATCATCATTGTTTAATGTCCGCTTTCCATGCTGACATGGGTTCGATGGTTTGACTGAAAACTGGTAAGTTAGGGGACTGCCAAGTTTCATTCTGATTTGGCAGGGTTTCTATGGCCGGATGCCCTTCCTAACACCAACCACTCCAAGAGTGTAGTGGGTGCTTTTTACATGCCATGTATACATATGTACTCTGTGATGAGTTTGTATATCAATTCAACATATTTGCATCATGTGGAGAAAGAAATCCTCAGGGGATGAATAACTAACAACAGAGCCAACTTGTTTGGAAATATACTCCTAATAGTAAAATTCCATTAATGTTTTTGAGATGTATTTCGTGATTTGGCAGAATATTTCTATTGATTATTATTACTGGAGAGCCTAGTAGCAAAATGAACATCTTTTACCTGATTTATTCTGAAATTTCTGATTCTTGGAATATAACTCCTTACTTTTCTTTATTGCTTTGGATTGGGAATGTACCCAATAAAATGTATATGTCTGCTATTCAGAGATTTGCAAAAGTGGAAAGCCTTGTCAAATTTTTGTTTATAATGCTGTTCAACTTGTGTATTATGACATTTTAAAACATTGCAATTTATGGATAAATTGAAAAATTATTCTAAGTCAAAATATTTGTGTCTGATTTCTTTCTTTTTTTTTTCTCTGTCTGTCCACTAATGCTTACACACACACGTAAGCTCAAACATCTTTTATTTTATGACTGGATAATGTTTAAATGGTAAAAAAGAAATGTTTCTTTTAATGAAATATTTAATCTTTAGTGAAACAAAAGTAAGGGCGTGACCATCCTCAAAAGGTTGAAAAGTGCATGTATTCTTTGTTTGTAACGTGACCACAGTTAGGTTTTTTTTTTTTTTTTTAGAAGAGTTTGGGTTCTTACTTACATGTTGAGTTCTCATTTTCCTCATGTGTTGTACTTTCTGCCTCATTGACTGATAAATAAATAATGCAGATGATGTTAATCACAAAACAAATTGGCAGAGTTGTTAGAATGGTGGATAGATTACTTTTCAGAGTGTGTCCTGTCTCTCTCTGTTCTATGCAATGGATTGGCTGAACTGTAAGATATCTTACAGTATTTATCCTAGCTTTCTGCATTCAGAGTTCTAATCCTTCCAGGCTTACTTGTGCAGTAGGCTTAATCTGTTATTCCTTTGGTTGCCTTTAGTGGAATCTTCTCTATTGCAAGTATATGGGTCAGGCTTTTGGCTTGAAAATACCAACTTTCTTCCTTCCCATCAGGTTTAGAGGCCCGTTAAGGGTTTATTGGGCACTACCTTTCCTCCTGACTGAAAGTCGTTTATATTCAATCAAAGGGCGTGAAGCCAGTGCATGCCTTGACCCCCAGCTTCTGCTGCGATGGCCTGTACGCATCGGTCTCAAAAAATATAAAGTGTTGCTTAACTTCATGGTGGTCATTCATCTAATTTCAATGAATAAGCTGAAAGTTAATTCCAATTTGATTTAGAATTTAACCTTGTTGGGTATGTATTCCAGATTTCCATTCTTTTAATAACAATCAGCCAGGACACCCTAAGCAATGATAGTGTTTATTTCAAAATATTCGTGGATAATCATTAAGAAGTTATTTAATTGTCATCTGCATTTGACAATACACATGCGCACAAATGCACATGCATGCACGTACACACACACACCAATGAAAATCCTATTCAATATGTTTCATAAACATATGTTTTGCCTCTCTTAGAAAATATCCCCACAGGTTGGCTTCATAGATGAATATTCATAAAGGAAGCTGATTTTGTTGACTAGGCTTACCAAAAGGAGGCATACAAGCCTGGCCACTGTGGCTGCAAAAGAAATTCTGGTCTGGATTTGGCATTGCTGTTTTACAATTCTTCTTCAGTCCCTTTTTACCCTACCTGAGTTCTCAAAGGAGGAGACAGACTGGTTAATGATGTGTCATTGGCCCTTGCAATTGGAGGCTATGATAGACCACTGGTAATTCTCAGTGTGTCAGGCATCAAAGGATTTCTTCAGAGAAACCTTGTAACTATTCTTTGATGCTTTTCTCCTATGATGGCCAATGAGAGTTTGTCAAATAACATAGTCTTAGGCAGGCAGTGAGTTTCTATCCTGGAAACATGCCCTGTTCACTGTAGCTACATTGAAATGTGTATTTGAAAAATCATATGTGTTATATAAAGATATAATTAATCTTGCTGTGAAAATAAAATTTGTGAAAAAATTACAAGATCTCTGGTAGTTGAGAGTGAGAAATTATTTGACATGTTTTGTCTTCGTCAAATAGTGTCAAGGTCACTCACCTCTTGTCATTATATATATGTCACACATATATAATGTGTCATTATATATATGTGATTAGATATATATAACCACCAAGGTTTTGGGGGACATAAACAAACCAATACCAGTTGTCAAGTGGTATAGGACAGGACAAGACAAACATACATACACACACATGCGAATGCATGCACTCACGTGCGCGCGCACACACACACACACAAGATGGGTTTCTACATAGTTTCTGTCTCCCAAATTCATTAATTCACTCACAAGGCATTAGTTGGCCCATGGCTACAACAGAAGTCACTTACCCAAGGTGCCACTTAGTGAGACTGAACTTGATACCATGTGGTTGCAAAGCTAGCTTCATAGTCAGATAGCCATGGCTGTGCCTATATATCTATAATACATTAAAAGTTAGTTCAAATCTTGCTTGCTTTCAATGTTACTCAGCCAAATTGGTGCATAATGGGAAAATACTATAAATTAAGTTTACCCTGAAATGTTAATACATATGGAATAAAACAAGTTTTGCATAAATCAGACAAATGGTTTGAGAGATATAGGAGGTTTTCAGGTATAAATACCCAAAACCATGCATAATGGGAATATATTCTGAAAATAATCTTAATCCTGACAGGGAAGAAACTCTCATCTTTCAATTAGACAGTGACTTGGCAACAAAATTATACGAGTTTTTTTTACAGTAAATGTTTCTATTTTTGTATTGGTTTTTTAACACAATATTTTAATCATTTGGAAATATTTATGAGCGAATGTGATTTCAAAAATGTAAGTTGTTTGTACATTATTTATATTTTAGCTTTCTTTAAACAGACAATATTTTAATGTTTTTTAAAATTATTTGTACTAGTTTTGTACTAGTCATGCATTGTCAGATAATAAACAACTTATAATATTTCAAGCATCACCAACAATAACTGTTAGTACTTCTGTTGCAGTAGTAGTTATTATTGTTCAAAATATTGTATAGTCCTACTTATTTGACAACTGTAAACCTAATCTTTACTCTAGCCTTTTATTTATGGTATACAAACAAAAAAGTGATGTTTTCCTCTAGCTTTATTTCTTATTCACCATGGAAATATTATCTTTTGAGAAAGTATACAAGCGGTGTTTAGTATTTAAAGTAGTTAACAAATAAATAGTATTGTTTGCAGAATAGTTTTAAATATTACTTCAAGAATTAAAGATTGACAGGCGTTGAATTTATATGAGTTAGTTTTTGAACTTGAAATTTTGAGAAATAAACAGGTAGGGAGAGATTTCTTGTGAGAAACAACTTTCAGTTTTTGAGATATCTTTGTGTGTGTATTTGTGTATATATATATATATATATATATATATATGTGTGAGTGTATTTATATATATATCATCATCATTTAATGTCTGTTTTCCATACTGGCATGGGTTGGACGGTTCGACTGGGGTCAGGAAAGCCAGGAGGCTGCACCAGGTTCCAGTCTGATCTGGCAGTGTTTCTACAGCTGGATGCCCTTTCTAATGCTAACTACTCTGAGAGTGTTGTGGGTGCTTTTTACGTGCCACTGGCATGGGGATCACAACTACAATTTCTATTTGATTTTGATTTGACTCAGTAGGTCTCCTCAAGCACAGCATGTTGCCCTACGATCCAAGGTACTTTTGAGTGGGCTGGTTATGTGACACTGGTGTAGGTTACAGCTGTGAACTAACTTTATTTGCCGGGTCTTCTCAGTCACAGCATATCGCCAGAGGACTCGTCTTTTGTTATTGCCTCTGTGAGGCCCAACATTCGAAGGTCATGCTTCACCACCTCATTCCATGTCTTCCTGGGTCTCCCTCTACTCTGGATTCCTTCAACTCTTTGGGAATGGCACTTCTTCACACAGCTCTCCTCATCCATCTGTAGTACATGAGCATACCAATGCAGACGTCTATCTTGTACACCATATCCGCTGCTTCTTATATCCAACATTTCTCTTGGGGCGCTTACACTCTGTCATGTGTGCATGCTGACATTACACATCTAGTGAATCATGCTAACTTCATTTTTTTCAGGCTTATGCATGTCTTCAGCAGTCGTGGCCCATGTTTCACTTCAGTGAAGCATGGCAATTTGCATACATGCGTCATACAATCTACCTTTCACTCTGAGTGAGAGACCCTTTGTCACCAGTAGGGGTAGAAGCTTTCTGAACTTTGCCAGGTTATTCTTATTTAGTGGTAACACTCTCTGAGCATCCACCCCCACTACAGACTTGGTCACCTAGGTAGCAGAAGCTATCAACTAGTTTCTCCCCCTGGCATGTGATGGAATCTGTTTCCTGAGCATCTGTGGAGCTTATTGCCCATGTGCATCTGCTGCACATGAAAACTATCTTCCCGGTTAATCCTCTTTTGATGTTGTTACACACATACACATGTATATACATGTGTGTGCATGTGTTTGTATTTGTGTACATGTATGCATATATATGTACATATGTATTAATGTGTGTGTATATATACACACATATGCAGGCACCCAAGGCCTAGTGGTTAGGGCACTCATGATCTTAAAATTGTGGTTTCAATTCCTGGACTGGATGATGCATTGCACTCTTGCGCAAAACACTTCATTTCACATTGCTCCAGTCCACTCAGCTGGCAAAAATGTATGATGCTGCAATGGACTAGTGTCCCATCCAGTGGAGAATATATACATGACAGAATCTTGGAAACCAATCTTAGGATCCTATAGCTCAGAAAGGACCTTTGATCCTTTTATATATATCTGCTTTGGTAGTATATATATGTGTGTATAAATATGTATATATATATATATATATGTTAAAAAAAAGATATATTCTAAAAAAAAAGAAATTAAATATGTACTTATGTATATATATATATATATATATATATATATATATATATATATAAGTACATATTTAATTTCTTTTTTCTTAACATATATCTTTTCCCCATTTCAAAAATTTGTTACAGTTTAAATAAATATATTTGCCAGTTATTTCTATAGCTAATTTCTATATTTTTGTTAAATGTTCAATATATTCACCATTCTCATGTTAGCTTTCCTTCTCAACAACTTCACTCCTCCTCATGTTTTCATTTATGCTTATTATCCAGCCTTTTATATAACACCTTTTTTTTTAATCCATATACTCTACTATTAAACTGAATGAATGTCTGTATCCCAGCCTCAAATTAATCTCTCCAGCATTTCTTTCATTTGTTTTGAAAAGACAGCAGCATATAAAAACAATCAACTCCTCCTTAAATGTTACTATGGGAAGCTTACTATACTAAATAGAAGATATAAATACAATGGAAATTCATAGCCAGAGAATACATTTTCAGAATGAAAACAGGAAAAATAAAGAAGCAGACTAACCACTTTCAAAAAATCTAAAATTTGTTTAAATTATTTTAATGCGATAAGTTTGCTCTTTTGCTATATATATATATATATATATGTATATATATATATATATATATATATATATATATATATATATATATATATATATATATATATATATATATATATATATATATATATATACATATATGTATATATATGTATATATATACATATATGTATATATATGTATATATATTATATATATATATACATATATGTATATATATGTATATATATATACATATATGTATATATATGTATATATATATATATATATATATATATATGTATATATATATATATATACACACACACACACACACACACACACACACATATATATACACACACACATACATATATATATATACACACACACATATATATACTATACATACACACATACATATATATATATATATACATATATATATATATTATATATATATATATATAGTTTTCTTTCAGTTCAAAAAAAGTCTATAAATGCATCTGTTGATTTGTGTGTGTGTGGTGTGTGTGTGTGTGTGTGTGCAAGTAAAATTAATTTTTATCTTAATGAGTTGAGAGGAAATAAAAGTTGATATGAAGAGGGAAATGGGGGTGGAACAGCTGTTCCTTTTAGAAATACATTTCTCGACAGAGAATCCCTTTTTTCATTTAAAGGATAACTTCTTGTAGATTTTTTTTTTAACTAATTCGATTGTGTGTGTGTGTGTGTGTGTGCTGGAGGGGATGAACCCCCCTGCCTCTATCTCTGTGGATGAATGTTTAAATCACATCATAGTGAAAACTCAGTATGTTATCAGTGCAGCAGGTGATCTAATTGCACCCCCACCTCTCTCTTTCTCTCTCTTTCTCTCTCACTTTCTCTCTCAAGCACACAGCCACTATTCCTCCGCGCAGTCATTCATACACACACTCACACACAGTCACTCATACACTTAGTCGTCCACACACACACACACACACACATTTTTTTAGAAAATCAATAGCTAATGTTTTGACGCATGCTTGCGTACAAACATTGGTGTACATTTTCGCAGTCTTCCTGATAACACTCGCTGCCTCCTTTCTCTCTCTGCTTCTTTCTTTTCCCCTTTTCTGTCTCGCGTACGCGTTTCTCTGACTCACTCAGTCCCTCCCTGTCTCTCCTTTCTGATTCCACGGCACACACATATGTTGTCAAAATTGGTTTTTTTGCCTATTACTTTTTGAAATGTGTACCTCTTTTGTGAGTTCTTAGCAAGAAAACGGAAATATATACATATATTCATACAGACATATACTTATCTATAAAAGCACACACACAACACACACAAACATACGTAATACTATATATATATATATATATATATATGGTACAGGAGCTATATACAAAGATGCTTACTTAAGATGTGAATACGGTATTGGGTATCAATAATCCAGGTGAGTTGATTGATTTAAATTATTGTTAATGATGAAAAAGCAGAAAAGATAAACTTTGTATGTAAATATTATTTATATAGTTGTGCCTTTTTAAATTGTCAGATGCTGTACAAAATATTACAGAAAAGAAAAAAAAAAAGCAACAGATATACTTTATTTCTGAGGGACCTATATTCTGTTTTATGTATTTGCTTTTATATAAAATGAATGTACATTTATCTCTCTCTCTCTCTCTCTCTCTCTCTCTCTCTCTCTCTCTCTCTCTCTATATATATATATATATATATATATATATATATATATATGTGTGTGTGTGTGTGTGTACATATGTATGATATGCACATCTATGTATGAATATTTGTCTACATATATATGTATAATATACATATCTATGTATGTATATTTGTATGCATATGTATGTATGTGTATATATATCATCATCATCATCATCATCATTTAACGTCCACTTTCCATGCTAGCATGGGTTGGACTAATATATATATATATATATATATTTCTCTATGTATGTGTTTACATATATGGGTGTATATGAGTGCATAAAGACAAACAACAGATTTCAGGAAGCAAATATGCTAAAAAATGGTAGAGTGGTGCCAAGTTATTCTGAGTTCATTTCCTCATGAAGATGACTTCTCATCCCACTGCATTAAATAAGTATAATTAATATACGGGAATCAGTAGAATGAAATAATTCTGTTTTGTAGTTATGAACATATCTGTATACATATATTTGTATGTGTGGCTGTGCGGTAAGAAGCTTGCTTCCCAACCACATAGTTCTGGATTCAGTCCCACTGCGTGGCACCTTGGGCAAGTGTCTTCTTCTATAGCCTTGGCCCAACCAAAGCGTTGTGAGTGGATTTGGTAGCTGGAAACTGTAAGAAGCCTGTTGTATATATGTGTGTATGTAATTGTGTGTCTGTGTTTGTCCCTCCACCATCACTTGATAACTGATGTTGGTGTGTTTATATCCCTGTAACTTAGCAGTTTGGCAAGAGAGACTGATAGAATAAGTACTAGGCTTACAAAGAATAAGTCCTGGGGTCAGGATTGTTCAACTAAAGGTGGAGTTTCAGCATGGCCACAATCAAATGACTTGAAACAAGTAAAAGAGTGTATGTATATATATATATATATATATATATATATATGAGATGGTGCTGAAAAGTTCCTAGCTTTGGGTAGAAGAAAATACAGAAGGATTAGTTAATTCTGATTTTATTTAACATATTCCATCCTTATATTCACACACTTATTGCAGCAGTCTTTCAGTTTTTATAATCCCTGTGAAAGAACTTGGAAAGTTGGGCCTCCAATCAGGCCTTTTTGATACCCTTAACTTTTCAGCCTTCCCTCATGTGTGTGTGTGTGTATATATATATATATATATATATATATATATATAATCAACATAATCATTTACATGGCTTGGGTTGGCTGGGCTCAGTTTGGTAGTTCACCACTTGTTGTAGTCCATAGTCATTTGTTGCACAGCAATATAAAACCTGGTCATCTGTTGCTTATGTCATACTTTTGGCATGTTTCTCTATGGTTCATTGCCTTTCTTATCACCAACCACTTTACTGTGTGGACTGAGCCAGTTTTCCTTACCTGAGGCACTAGAATGGATGTCTGTGAAAGAACAATATAGTCCATTCTACTCTGTATCCATATTTCTACTCAGAGTTAATACTCTCCCAGATGGGTTGTCTTAGCTGGGCCTTGTTGAGGAGTACCTATCACCCCAGTTCTTTCTTTATATGTATATATCTTTTATCTTTCACTTGTTTCAGTCATTAGACTGTGGCCATGTTGGAGCACTACATGGAAGAATTTTAGTCAAGTGAATTAACCTCTGTGCTCATATTTTCTTTTTTATATATGTGTAAGTGTATGTCTATATGTCATGAACATCATTTTCTTATGCCTTTTTCCATGCTGTACAGGTCAAGCAGGATGTCTGTAGCCCAGCATCTTACCACTTGTTGATGTCTGTAGCCTAGCATCTTACCATTAATATCTCTTTCATGGTACTTAGCATCTTCAAGTCATCCTTCACTACTTCTTCTCATGTCTTTCTTTGCTCTTCCTTTTGTGTATCTTTCTTCTACCTAGATTGTTTGCTATTTCTTTACCCAGCTGTTATCCCATAGTCATATTACTGTCCATACAAGCTCTGTTTTGTCTTTTGCACATGTGTGATTGTGTGTACATGCATGTATGTATGCGTGCATGCATGCACACACACACACACACACACACACACACAGTGCATAATCAGAAATAACATTACCAGCAGTGCTAATCAAAATTAATGAGTCCCACACTATATTTTTTATTAGAAGTTCCATCCATAAGTGATCACAAGAAATGACTTTGTATACATGTGTTTGTGTGTGTGTGTATAGTTCTACACATGCACACTGAGGCTTGAATCTTCAACTTCCACAAGAGTTATAAAGGTGACATAATATACTCTAATTTTCTCTTTCTGTCATAGCTGTGAGCCAGATCTCATCGCTCTACTAATGATTTATCTCTCCATATTTTAATGCTGTCTGTCCATCTTTTCATACATATGTTCATTAGCATGTTTCAATCTCAGAATACCAGTTTCTGCAGTGCAAAAGAAAAAAAAAACAATGTTCCTATGCTAACAATTGAAATCTTATGTACAGTTACCTACATCCAAAATTGAGTTCACCTTACACTGGAGAAACAGAATTAAATTAAAGTTTTATGAAAATATATGTAAAAATTTTCTTTACAGTTGTACAATTTTCCTCTATTGTGGTGGCACCATTTAAAAGTGCTTGTGTTGGTCCCATGCTAAAAGCACCCAGTACACTGTAAAGTAGTTGGCATTAAGAAGGGCATCCAGCCATAGATACCGAGCGAATCAGACAGGAACCTAATGTGGCTCTTTGGCTTGTTATTTCTG
Source organism: Octopus sinensis (assembly GCF_006345805.1). NCBI lineage: Eukaryota > Metazoa > Mollusca > Cephalopoda > Octopoda > Octopodidae > Octopus > Octopus sinensis. The sequence goes on along the minus strand of NC_042997.1, from coordinate 159,336,206 downwards.
GTCAAACCATCCAACCCATGCCAGCATGGAAAACAGATGTTAAAGAATGATGATGATGATGCACTTAATCAAGTTTGAGACTTCTTTCAAATTCTCTGAAACTATTGTATTGCTTATTATGTTTTATTCGATGGGGTCACAACTATAATTTTGTGGATCAGGCAGATCATTCTGTTCTTCAGTAAATTCATTTCACATTGCTCTAGTTTACTCAGTTATAAACCATGTAGAGCTTTGTTTTCCTCCAGCTGTCATAACTTCAGTGTTCTTTGGTCTGAGAGAGTGTCTTTGTCTTTGTGTGACCACATGGGTGCCTAAAATAATTATCAAACCATGGTATATTCTATAGGTCATACCTACTTGTGAGTGATAGCTAAGCTTCTTCCATTATATTTACATAATTGCAGGTCCTATTGTTTGTGTCTGTGGTTCCCAAACTTATTTTGGCATGAAACCCCTGACACAGTTTTCCAAAAATCACAGAACCCATACCTATATTTTACAGGCAACATACAACACTTTGATTTTAAAAAAACATTAAAATAAAACATCATCATTGTCATCATTATTCTTGTTTCAACATCTATTTTCCATGCTTACATGAGTCAGATGAAATTTGCTGAGGCAGATTTTCTATGACTGGCTGCCCTTCATGCGTATCAGGACAATTACCCCCTAGGACAATTGCTCACCTTCGTTAATTACCCCCTCTCCAATATATTGAGAAGTTTAAATCATCTGTTGTCCTCAGAGTTATTGTCCTAGATTCCCTTTATGTTACCAGCTCTCACCTAATTTTACAAGTGAGGTAATATTTCCCCATGGCTGGACATGTTTTCAAGAAGATTAGAAATGAATAGCATGCTTTGACAAGCTTCTTTCTGTTTCTGTCTACCAAATTAACTCACAAGGCTTTGGTTTGCCTGGGGCTAAAGTAGATGACATTTGTGCAAGGTGCCATGCAGTGCTATTGAACCCAAAACTTAGAGTTTCAGTTGTACTGATGTCAAAGACATACCTGCTGAGATATATCGGAATACCTTTGGAGAAAAATATACACCTGCACACACAAAATGAGGGATCTTTTATGGTGTTGCTTAACCTTATAAAAGCGGTAGTGAAATAGCTTTCAAATTGTATCCTACTTTCTCAAGAAGGAAAAGAATTACATTGGAAAAGGTATACTTATACTCCCTGTAAAAATGAAAGGCAGGGTGGTTAGTATTAGCATTTTAATAATCAGAAGTCTGCTTGTTTATGTTTGCTTTGGGCCCCAACAACAATAATAAGCATAAATACTCTTCCTCTCTCTCTCACAAAGATGCTTGCATACATACAAATATACATACATACATATATCTACCTCACACACACAGACTCATTTACAAACACGTAAACAAATGTATGAACATGTGCATTTACTGTTAATCATATTAAGAAAAATATTTGGTCACAGGTATACAGATTCAGTCACACACATCCATAAATGCCTACTACCATATGCTTTTATATGTATACTTACATACATACAGAGACACATTCATAAATGCAAATTTCTATAAGCACATGTACACACACACATATATATATGTGTGTGTGTTTTGACCTGTTCATATGTGCGTGTGACTGACTTAATTTTGGTACATAATGATTACAGCAGAGAGACTTAAACGACACTAAGTAGTTATTAAGCTTGCATATTAGTAAATAGCTCATTTATGGACAATGCTAGTGACTTAAGGTTCAGATTTAGGATTCTGGCTGGAGTGAGGTGAGGGGACTGAGATTTAGAGGATTATTATTATTATTACTGGTAATCGTAGTATTAGTAGTAATAGTACTGTTGTTATTTTCATTGTTATTATAAGGATAACCTTACTGAATGTAATGTGTAATTTGTGTCGCAACTGTTGTTGCTCTTCTCCTTCTTCTTCATCTTCTCCTTCTTCTTCATCTTCTTCATCTTCTTCTTCTTCTCCTCCTCCTTCTTCTCCTTCCTTCCTTCACCTTCCTCCTTCTCCTTCTTCTTGTAGTAGTAGTAGTAGTAGTAGTAGTTGTCATAGTAAGGATTACTTTTGACAGAACCATTTTCTTAGATCACTCTTATCTATTTATTGTAAATGATTAATTAGTTTTGAAATTGTAATGTAAAATTATGATTATTTAATTGTGCATAAAGTAGTAAAACACAGACATTTTATTTTTTCTAATTAACAAAATGATTTCAGAAACCATTTATGTTAAAAGACAGCAATTACATGAGTCTGATTGCTTTGGTTTCTAATACACATCTAATGTATAAAGTGTGTTTAATATTATCCCAAAATTGGGAATTATTAATCTTGATGTCCTTGAACTGTTGATGATAATCCCTGTGCTTTATTAATCTGTGTTACCTAGCCAATTTGGTGATCTATTTATTTGATTATGAATTGTAGGAGGAGGGAGCCAATGCTCATGACCTTTGTAATCTCTCCATTCTCCACTCCTCATCATTCAAATTTGGTTGATACCCAGTTTAAACATTCAGTAAGCTGCTATGTGTATCTAGAAATCTAGAAAGGAAAAAACACTTGGGTTGGAGAGGAATTCCAGAAGGCTTCAGTTGTGGTGAAGAACAATTTAGCAGTAATTAGTTATGTTGGTTACGACAATGAGTGTTCCAGTTGATCCGATCAACGGAACAGCCTTGCTTGTGAAATTAACATGCAAGTGGCTGAGCACTTCACAGACACGTGTACCCTTAACGTAGTTCTTGGGGAGATTCAGCGTGACACAAGGCTGGCCCTTTGAAATACAGGTACAACAGAAACAGGAAGAAAAAGTGAGAGAAAATTGGGGTGAAAGAGTACAGCAGAGTTCACCACCACCCCCTGCCTGAGCCTCGCGGAGCTTTATGTGTTTTCACTCAATAAATACTCACAACACCCGGTCTGGGAATTGAAACCGCAATCCTAAGACTGCAAGTTCACTGCCCTAACCACTGGGACATTGTGCCTCTGCAGTAATTAGTATCAGGGGTAAAAATGAAGAAATATGCCTGCAGATATGCTGTTGTAGTGTAATTTGATGAGGCTGTCCTTACTACTTATTGAATTGCCTTCTTTTAGATGATGTATGTATGTCTATTCTGTATTTGTGTATAAAGGCAGTATCCCAAATTGTGTCGGTCTTACTTGTATCCTTTTGATGACTTGCTTAAAATTACAGTGTGTGTGTAAAAATTTACTAGTATAGATACCACTGGCACAGGTATCACAACTACAATTTTCATTTGATCAACATTAAAAAATCAAATGGAAATTGTAGATGTGATACCTGTGCCGGTGGCACGTACAAAGCACCATCCGAAAGTGGCTGATGCCAGCGCTGCCTTAGCTGGCTTCCGTGCAGGTGGCACATAAAAAGCACCAACCGATCATGGCCGTTGCCAGCCTCCCCTGGCACTTGTGCTGGTGGTACATAAAAAGCACCCACTACACTCATGGAGTGGTTGGCATTAGGAAGGGCATCCAGCTGTAGAAACGCTGCCAGATCAGGTTGGAGCCTGGTGCAGCCTCATGGATTCCCAGACCCCAGTTGAACCATCCAACCCATGCTAGCATGGAAAATGGACATTAAACAATGATGATGATGAGATTCATATTTGTGTATGGTGGAGTATCTTCTGTACATTTATATCAGCTTTTCCATGTTAGCAAGGCTTGGATAGGACTTTTTGGTTGGATGCTCTTCTGCTACCAACCCATGTTGGCATGCGTTGGACAGATCCCTCAGATGCTGTGAGATCTGTTCAACTCATGCTAGTAAGGAAACCTTACATTAAATGATGATGTTTGCATTTAGTCTTAATTCAGACTGCCGCAGGTTATGCAGCTGATTAAAAAGTGATGGTTTATAATCTAGCATCTTGGGGTCTAGTAAGGAAAATAATGCAGCACATTTAGTTTTCTATCTGAACGTTGTTGTTAACTATGACAGTCTTGGCCTGTGTCATAAAGGGAATCAGTTAGGTGCTTAGAAGTAACCAATAAGTTAAAACTAATTATGAAGAAATATCTTTTATCTTTTACATGTTTCAATCATTAGACTGCGGCCTTGCTGGGGCACCACCTTGAAGAATTTTTAGTCAAACATATTAACGCCAGTATTTATGACTGATACTTATTTTAAGCCTGATACTTATTTTAAGCCTGATACTTATTTTATTGAATCCTTTTGTTGAACTGCTAAGTTACAGGAACATAAACACACTAACGCTAGTTGTCAAGCAGTGATTGGGGGGACAGACACAAAGACACACACACACACATACACGACAGGCTTCTTTCAGTTTCCATCTACCAAATCCACTCACAAGGCTTTGGTCAGCCTGAGGCTATAATACAAGACACTTGCCCTAGGTGCCATGCAATAGGACTGAACCATGTAGTTGGGAAGCAAGCATCTTTCCACACAGCCTCGCCTAGGGCAGTTTAGATCAGTTTGATTTAGTTGTCATTATTTGAACATGGGGACCAACTATAGTTCATCATGATCATGAACAAGATTAGTACATCCATTTTTTTCCATGCTGGTATGGGTTGAACAACTGTTACTGTATTCCTTTGTCAACAGCAGAGAAAACTGCCAATCACTGTTACTGTCTATGTCATGTATTTCTATAGCATACTGTTATGGTTAGATGCCCTTCCTATTACTAACCACCTTACAGCAGGGACTAGGAGCATTGTATCATGCTTTTTAGAGGTTGTTTGTCAGAGCTAAATGGTCTTCTCTTCTCTGTATTAATTTTCATTCCAAGTTAGTACTCCCCACCTAGACAAGTCATCTTTGTTTCTACTTGCAGAGCCTACATCTCTAGTCTGATATTGAGCCACCAGGTGGTAACAATGAGGTAGTTCTTGGTAAACAGATTAAACACAGCCATACATTATGCATTAAAAAAATGTTATATTTATGGTCATATTTTGGTTTGCTAGTTCGGTCACTTAATTGATTCCTGCATCTAGCATACTCACCAGGGACCTTCCTCTTCTTTATATCTTTGTTTATCTGAAAGCTCCAGAGTTCATAAGGCTGTTTCTGATCAAATTTAAATTTAGAAAAGTTGAATCTAGATACAAGAGGGATGGATAGTGTTAAATCAGTTGTAATAATCTTCACAGAAAATGGTTGCCAAATACACAATATTATATTTAAAGCAAAGCCTGTAGATTCAGATGAGTTGTTAAATATATATAATTGTATAAAACTGGATAGAGTACAACTCCCATTCTTACTCACTCTCTGTCTGTCTGTCTGTCTCTCCCCTCACACACACACACACACATACCAGATTTGTAAAGTGCACTGATTTGGACAGAACGCATATTGTAAGTTACGATTATTATAAGTCCTGATTGATCTCTAGTTATTGTGGGTAAGTTCATTATCTCTTAACATAATCAGTTTAAGAAGTTGAGCTAATGTTTTAGCAGACTATGATGATGATGATGGTGGTGGTGGTGGTGGTGGTGGGGTAAAATGTACAGAAAATGCGTATTGTATGATGTTAATTTTACAATGTCTGTTATCATTAACAGTTCAGTACAAGCAAACCTAGCAAGTTCATTATAAAATGCTATGCATGTAAATGTCACTTCAGACAGAACACATTGTTCAAACAAGGAAGATTGTAGAATCCTCTGGGAAACATATTCAAGATGGTAATTTTAATAGGGATGTTGTTGTTTAGTTCCATTTCAGTCTTAATTGAGCAAACCTATGATTAAAGACATTCTGCTTGTGTCCAGTTTATCTTTTTAACGATATATAGAACTATATTATCTAATGTGTAATTTCTCTTTTTTAAGATAGTAGATGTGATTTGAGGAAAACTTTGCTGCTATTGCTAGCAATTAGGGTGACCGCAAAGAGCCTTCCTTGGGTTTGTAACAAATCATGCAATTACAGCTGCTGTATTTCTGATAAGATATTTAATAAGAAGAAACATTACTGCAATTAATCTTCTTTTACATCTCTTATGGGATTAACTAATTGGTTATATCTTTTACCTATAAATTTATGCGAAACAGAAGAATTTAAAGAAACCATTGATGGCCTGCATTGGCAAGTAGCAAATATAAATAATTAACAAAGTGAAATAAATCATTTTGCTTTGAGAAGAACTCTTTGTTGGAATGAGAGTTAAAAGTTTACTGGTAGTGGTAAAGAAATAGATTCAAAGTAGAGGGAGAGTAAGAAAAAAATATTAATGCTGAAGAATAAGGAAGAAGAGGAGTAAATTTAAAAGGGGGGACAGCTGGTCAATGACCAAAGTTGACAGATTTGTGTGTTTGTGTTAATGTAAGCGATTGCTTGTGTTTTTGTTAATGGTAGTGATGGATTGTTTGTACTGTTGTAAGAGATCAAAGTAGACACAGCTATGGTGCTTGTTTCACATTCATTGTAACTTGGTTTAAAATTGAGATGTATCTTGACTGAGTGTGTTTTATTGTAGTCTCCTGTCCTGTCAATATAGCTGTTGCGAATGAAAATGGATAGATGGAAGCTGTATAGCAGCTTCTTGGATAAACTGACTGCATCTGTAATTCAAAGGTTCAGCCTTATCATATTTCATCTCATACTGACTCTGTTTGATGATTAGATTAACCCCTTAGCGTTTCAACTGGCCATATCAGGCTTAAATATTTTACATGCTATATGTTCAAGCAAGATAGATCTGGTCTCTCACATCTACATACAATGTCATTCTAAAAATAATCACATCATCAAATTCTGAAAGCTACAAGATACTGCATGATTAATTGAAAGCAATGTGAATAAATAAACATTACATTTGATATAATCTGAATGCTAATGGGTTATGGGTACACAAGTTTGTGAAGTACTCATTCACAAGCAATCTACCATTATTTATTCATATATAAGTCGCACTATTCCATACTTGATTTTAACTGCATGAAGCAAAGCTGAAATGATGAAACAAAAAAATCTGTACTAAGATTTAATATTAAATTAGGGGTGTGACTAATACACTTCTGTGCCATGTATGGTTTACATGTGTATCATAAATCTTTAAGGGAAGACAAAATATTAAAAGCTTCAGTGAGTTAAATCCATTGCACTAATGCATTGATATACCTATTTCTTTACTACCCACAAGGAGCTAAACACAGAGAGGACAAACAAGGACAGACAAACGGATTAAGTCGATTATATCGACCCCAGTGCATAACTGGTACTTATTTAATCAACCCCGAAAGGCTGAAAAGCAAAGTCGACCTCGGCGGAATTTGAACTCAGAACGTAGCGGCAGATGAAATACCGCAAAGCATTTCGCCCGGCTTGCTAACGAGTCTGCCAGCTCACATTGATATACATTTTGCAGCCAAATGTGATGCAGGCAACCATCTCTGTTTTAGAAAAATTTTAGTTCTACCTTGTTTCTTTTTAAAACAAATCATTCAAAAACTAATGGAGTGCCTTAACTCTTTTACCACCTTACTCAGACCAAGAATAGTTGAAAATATTTGATTTAGATAGTTTACAGCTTTTGTTTATATATTAGTAATCTTTGGTGTGTGTGTGTGTGTATATGTGCATGTGTGTGTGTGCATGTGAGTGTGCATGCACACACACATTTGCTTTGTAGGAATGTGTAATTTTACAGCTGGTTGGCCATTTTGTCATTTATCACTGAACCCTGAAGGTACGGACTATTCACACAACTTGGTACTTGTGCCAATTTTCACACTTTGGTATGTATGCCAATTTTTGTTGATAGCATATAATGAGACGAATTCAGGCAATCACGTACTGTAAGAGCAGATCTAACAAGTCATGGTTTCATGAGTGAATCAAATAAGCACATCACTAAGTAATCTTACCTTTGAGGCTGAGCCAATTAAAGTCATTTCAACTGCTCAAAATAGCAGCTATATTTCCCTCAAATCACAATTTACTATCTTAATTTAATAGCTGCAAGAAGACCTGGATGGTCACATTTGGAACACTTCTGACCATAGGCCTGTTCACTCAGAGCTTATCAGGAGCTAAACAACAGCAATAACAACCTGAGTCTGTGTTTAATTACTATGAATATCTGAGTTCTTCAACCATTTTCTTATCATGCTTCTAGCATGATTACACTCTACCCATGTGTTTTAATTTTCAAAATAATCAAAAATTCTAAGAGCTTTATAGAAATAACTAACTTCCAACTTTTTCACATGAAACCCTATCGTTTCCATATTTCTAAGAAAATACATTGCCTAGTTGTTTCAATTTAATTCTGATATTAATTATGAATTAGAAGGGATTTAGCAAAATATTTTTCCTTACCAATGAGGTATTTGGAGCACAACTTTATAAAAAGTTCTACTAAAAGTTATGATGAAAGATTTTCTAAGTTAGATATGAACATGTTAAAACCTAATTTTGTACCACAGAACAAGAAATGATCTTGGGAAGGTTGGTATTGAAAAAGCTAAATCCTTTCTACCTGTTGTTGATTTCCACTACCTGTAGATTGATCCCACTACATGTAGATTGATTCCACTACATATAGATTGTTCCACTACATATAGATTGTTGACTTCCACTACATATGGATTAGTTTTTGAAGGATTTGTTTAAAAAAAAACAAGGTAGAATTAAATTTTTTCTAAAACAGAGATGGTTGCATGCATTGCATTTTACTGCAAAAGGTATATCAATGCACTAGTGCAATGGATTTAACTCACTGAAGCTTTTAATATTTTGTCTTCCCTTAAAAATTTGTGATACACGTATGAACCATACATGGCATAAAAGTGTATTAGATACAGTGGTTGACCATGTTCATCTAAATAAAAGATAAAAGACCACAAAATGTTTTTTAATTAACCAAAGCCTCACTATCCACAAGTCTGTCTCATACCACTCCCTACAGTTATAAGAAAAGACATATTTGAAAATGCTGTCCTTGATCTGTTATGAAACATATGCCAGGTACAGTGGTTAAGAATATTCATTTAAATCAGTGGTTCTGAACTGAGCTCCATATGACCTTTGGGGGTTCATATAAGATTTTGTTGTTTAAATTTATGTACAATAAACTGGTAAAAATCCTACAATACACAAAATATCTTTTTTAATATTATTTATACAATTCCTAATAATATTTTGTTATAGAAATATATTACACTCTCAGAGTGGTTGGCATTAGGAAGGGCATCCAGTTGTAGAAACCATGCCAAATCAGACTGACCAGCTCTAGTCAAACCATTCAACCTATGCTTAAATGATGATGATGATAGTAGGATTCTCTTAAGCATTGAATGGCTATGGAGGTTCAGTAGAGTGAAATAGGAATCAAAGGAGTCCATTGGCAAAACATAGTTGAGAATTACTAATTTAAATAAAAAGAAGACAAATTTTACTCAATGTCGTTTTCTAACTGCTTATAGTGAGTGCCTGTATATGGTCACCCAACCTTCTAGATCTATCTCATATCTCTCTTTACAGTTATAACAAAAGACACAGTTGATAATGCAATCCTTGATATAGTATATGACTGAGTGAAATATTGGATGATAAAAATTGAAATGCTTTTGATCTTAGTTTTACTGGATCAGGGTTGGTCTGTGATTAAACAATAACAAACTAACTTTTATTTTCTGAGTCATTATGATACAACTTTTAGCAGTGATAACTCCATAATTTGTTCACATCAAAAAGACAGCTTCTGATTGAAGCCTGTCAAATTTTACTTAAAAAAATAGAAGCTAATTTTAACTCTCTTGTCTTCATCTAAGGCTTTTAAATAGCCATCACTATTTGACTCCTACTTAACCTTTGGCCTCCCTTTCTCTCTATCTTGCCCTCACACATGCACACATTATTTTCTGGTCAAAAGTGTTATTGTTTAGGAAATGCTACAGAAGAATAAATAATAGCCTTACAGGAAATAATAATAGGGTACTGGAGTGGCAGAATTTTTAGTGTCACACAAATTGTTTTGTTGGTTTTTTTTTTTACATTATCTGCTCAAATCTCATTGAGAGCACTCATTGCTTTTCATCCATCAGAGGTTGGTACCATTCAAGTCCTGGGTTTGACCTTTATTGATGATACCTTTTCCTAAAATTTAAGATTTCCTTTTTTTTTGGTTAAAAATCACTATTTATGTCATTTATGATCATGATTTCAAACTTTGGCACATTGGTAGGTGAGGGTGGAAATTTGTCAAAAGAATTGATTGCAGTATGAATCTATATACAATTAGAACCATAAGCAAAACCTGTAGAAATGATTCCTGGTTTGAGTGTTGTAGTTTACCCTAGTGTAAAATCCAGCAGACCTATGGTCAAAAGATGTCCCGTCCATGACCATCCTATTATATTTTCATATATACAGCATGCAATGGGTAAATTGTTGCCATTTTATATTTTAAATTTCATGAATACACATTGTTTGTTTTTGATTTTGTTGGTTACAAAGTATAGTAGAGTTGGTTGGGCATCTGTCACAAAACCAGCACCATGATGCAATTTACTCTGTCAGAAATTTGGGAATGACATGTTGTACTGCTTGGCATTTGCACTGGAAGCTCCAGTATGAATATTTCTGAGTGTTTGGGTGTCAGTCTGAGAACAGTGCAATTTGAGGACATGTACCGAGAGTGATAAAAATCAAACACCCAGTCAACATCATGGTGTTTGGATCACTAGTGATGGCGATGTTATGTCTCCATTCATCTTCCCACACAGTCTCAGATTCATCACAGAAGCCTACATCAAGTACCCAGAGGAGGTAGTGCTGCCCTGGGTCAAGAGGATGGCTGCTGGAAGACCCTATATCTAACAACAGGACTCTGCACCATGCCACACAAGTTGGAGAACCTAGTCACAGGTGTCAGGCAGTTTCTGTGACCACATCACCCCTAACATCTGGCCATCTAACTCCCCAGACTGCAACCCCCTTGATTATCATGTGTGGGGCGCAGTTGAGCAAAAGACCAACAAAACTCCTTGTAACAGCAAAGATGAAGTGAGGGCAAGGATTACGGCAGCATTCACCATCTTGAACAAGGAGCCCAACCAGAAGAGTTGCAGGAGATTCCAAAGTCGTCTGGAAGCCAAGGTTGAAGTCAATGGGGATTTTATTAAATAAGTTTACTCTTAAGTATTTCAAGTAATTTTGGTAAATATATGTTAAAAAATGCAATGTCAGTGTTATTTTCATTTTTGCGTAATTTAGACAGCAGTTTATTCACCACACACTCTCTCTCTCTCTCTCTCTCTCTCTCTCTCTCTCTATATATATATATATATATATATATATATAATATATATATATATATGTGTGTGTGTGTGTGTGTGTGTTTTGTTCCTTCTCAAGCCATGCCTGGCTCATAAGGGCTGGTTTTCCCGGTTTCATTGGCGTATAGGTTCCCCACCTGGACAGTACACTGGTCCGTCGCAGGTAAGCTGCTAGATGCAGGAGGAAAGAGTGAGAGAAAGTTGTGGTGAAAGAGTCAGAAGTTCGCCATTACCTTCTGCTGGAGCCGCATGGAGCTTAGGTGTTTCACTCATAAACACACACACCACCCAGTCTGAAATTCGAACCCGCAATCCCTCAACCACCTCTTCGCTGCTCTAACCACTAGGCCATGTGCCTCCACGAATATATATATATATATTATATATATATATATATAAATATATATATATATATATATCGTATCATTAAGAATTAATCTTTTTGATGTATACCTACCTGGAACTATTCTTGGTTTTATGATACAAATTTCCCCATTTAACCCTTTAGCATTCAGATTATTCAGTCAACTGTATTGCTTATTTATTCACATTGTTTTTAGTTAATCATACATTATCTTGTAGCTTTTAGGTTTCAATGATGTGATTGTTTATTTTTAGAATGGTGTTGTAGGGTAAGTCTGAGATCCTTGTTATGGCAAGTTTGAACATAAAATGGGTAGCATATTTTGGCTGGACATGGCCAGTTTAAATGCTAAAGGGTTAAAGTGATTTAATTTAAAATTTACCATCAAAATTTCATGATAATTTGTTTCAGACACTAGCATAATAAAAACGAGTATAATTTCATGAGAACTGTATTAACAAAGGGATTAAGACAAAAATGTTTCAGAAGTGGCAGTAAAAATCACACAAGCACATGCCAATATGATAGATTAAGGAATTGTTAGTTCAAATTTAAATTGGAAGCAGCTTAGTCTAAAGATCCATCCTATGAGAAAGTAGGAGAGAGAGAAAAAAAAAAAAGAAAACAGTGATTACCTGAAGACTGAAATTATATAATAGAGATCATAATCATAAAAACGAATAGTTACATTTTTGTCTTTGACGAATGAGTAATTTTTATCACTTAATGTATCAACACTGAACTTCTAATTTCATAAAACTTCTGACTCTGGTGAAAAAGACTGGAATTTTATATCTCTTAACAGAAAGACATAGAAACTAAATTTCAAGGTATATTTAACAGTTGCACAAAGAGGTAACTTTTCTATGGTTGACTCATGATGAGGGTAGGGGTAACTCTTTGATTTCATGTAATTATAACAAGAGTTTGTCCACTGGGACATAACAATGCTGGCTTCAGTAACATGAAACAGATTTGAGAAAACTTTACTCTTCAATAGAACATTAACTCTGTTGCAGTTAACTTTTGTAGGAAAGTTCATCACTAATTCCTGACAGCTAAGAGTAATTAAGCTAGTGTAGATGATGTTTTGGCTAATGATGCAGATGATGTAGTTTAATGTAGTTTTAAGCTAGTGTAGATGATGAATTAATTTTCATGCCTAAAGCTTGTAGTGAGATATAAACCTATGACTTGTTATTTCTTCATTATCTTAACCACCCCATCACTTTCCTTTGCTATCTTAAAGTGAAGACTCTACATTCCATTCATATTTTCAATTTAACATTACTGATGAGAATCAAACCAACAATGGAGTGCCTCTATGTGGATGCTTAAGCTGTGAAATAGCAGCCAGATTTCCTTCATATCACTACTCTGCCGTCTTGGAAAAAACAAATGGAAACACTGTCTACAAGGGCTTAACCCTGTAGCATTTGAACTGGCCATATCCAACCCAAAATTTTCTGTCAGTTTTATGTGTAAACTGGTCAGATTTGGCCTCTCACACCTACGTAACAATATTATTGAAAAAAATATGTAATCACATTGTTGAAATCTCAAGGTTACAAGATAATGCATAATTAATTCAAATCAATATGAATATATAAGCATTACATTTGACAGAGTAATCTGAATGCTAAAGAGTTAAGCTTGTAAAATACATTTATTTGAAGTAATATGAACAAAGTAAGGAATCAAGAAACCTAATATTTTTAAAGCAGAGTAAAATAAATTTCATTCTTCTTTGAATTTTTCTGCAACCTATGTAAATGACATCATCTAAAAATCAGTGCTAAAGAGATCATTAAAGGATGCTTTAGAAGATTAGCAACAATTTTGTGTCACCAAACATCCTCGTATATTTGATGTAGGAGTAGTAATAATAAGCACTTTCTGTGCAGATTCTTACTCTGTCATTAGGTTGATTAAGCTAGAGACATCAAAACAAATGAACTGAGGTTATATGATCTTCTTTCTCTTTTCCTATTAATAGAATACATATTGAAATTTCAGATAGTAGATTATTTCTTCAAATATCTCAATTTTTATTGTTTCTTAAATGTCTTGGTTTTGATGGAAGGTTTCTATCAAAAGATGTATGTTTTTTTTTCTATTTAATTTCACATATATTATATTCATAGAAATATTATTTTATGACATGTAAGGAAATTAATGTGTTTATACCAAACTGTATGAGAAAGATCTACAATGAGTTGGATTGCATGCTGTCACTTTGAGCAAACATAGCCCTGTGGCTAAGAAATTCACTTCAGTTTCATTGTTCCTAGTTCAATTTTACAATGCAACACATTGAATAAGTGGCTCACTCTTACGTTGTGTTTTTGCCAGACATTCCAAAGAGAGAGATGTAGTACTTTCTTTGTGAAGCAAATCTGGCAAGAAGGTAGTGATGAATCTTCCAACTTCACATAGTTCATCTTGGTTATAATCACACAATTTAGTAATTGTTCAAAATGGTACAATGTATGTGTAACTGTAAAGTATCACACATTATAAAATACCCCATACCCAGAATGAACAGAAAAACAAAAAACTGAACTTATCTTGGTTTATAGACACAATATGAAATTTTTGCTATTTCTTTTTAGGATAATGAATTTGTCTTCTGATATAGATATCTTTTGTCTTTCACTTCATTCAGTCAATTGACTGTGGCCATGCCTGCTTTGAAAGGTTTTCAGTTGAACAGACTGACTGTAGTAATTATTGTTTTAAAGATGGGTACTTATTCTGTCAGACTCTTTTACTGAACTAAGTCACAGGGCAAAATACAGGAAAATGTGTAAAAAAAGTGTACATATGCACATTTTTCTGTATTTTGCCTTTAGCCCTGTTTTTTCTTGTGCATATATAGACGTGCATATGAACCTTTTTTTGTGTGCGTGTGTGTGTGTAAGTATGTATGCGGGTATGTATATATTTTTTGGCGAATGTGTGGGTGAGTATGTGTGTGTTTCAAGTGAGGATGGATGAGGGCACATGTGCGGGGGTGCATGTGTATGTATGGAAATGCGTGCTTACGCAATTACTATGAACATTTTTACTTTGCCTTTACTCCCTCCCCTTACTTAGCAGTCATTCTGATAGCACTTTTGTCTTAATAACGGTCAATCACACAGTAATTTCCCTTTGTTTAACAGTCATTTTCATATCATATTTTTGATGGCCCAATAACTGTGTTGGAAAAGACCTGTGTAGGCTATAGAAGCATAGAAAACAGATGTAAAATGCTGCTCCTGATAATATGTGTGCATGTGTATGCATGTGTATCATCATCATCATTTTACATCGATTTTCCATACTGGTATGAGTTGGATGGTTTGACCAGAGTTGGCAAGATGGGGAGCTGCAGCAAAGTTCTAGTCTGTTTGGGCTTGGTTTCTATGACTGGATGCACATCCTAATGCTAACCACTTTACAGTGTGTGCTGGGTGCTTTTAACATGAGCACTTTTATGTGGTACTGCACAAGTGCTTTTTATGTGTCACCGGCACTTGACTCTTGCAAGCTAATCCGCTTCATCAAAGGCAATGGCCTTAACACTTCTGCTGTGGAGGACAGAGATATATATATATATATATCTGATGAGGCCTAGAGATATATATAAGTACCTCATTTTCAACTGCCTATTACCTCAAATCACTTGACTAATATAGGCAGAATGAGATGCTTTTATCTATGGGCTGAAACAGCTGTAAGTGATTTTAATAATTTATATTCATGTTTTTTAATAATTGCTTGTATTCTTATTTTATATGCATAGAATAATATGCTATATGCTATATGTATGTTATTATAATTATCATTTTAATAAATAAATAAGTTAACATTTTAATGTCCTAGAGTTGATGAACCAGCTATTGTGCTTCTCCATTTTCTTATTTGCAATATATATATCCCTTATTAATAAGCTGCAAAGACATCACAAAAACTGTTACTCAGAGTTTCACTTTCCCATTCGTTGGACAAAACCTGTCTGGCAAACAGTTATGTTTAACTCTGAGTAACTGTTTTTGTTATGTCTTAGCAGCTTTATTAATAAACCATATTACTCTACCTCCAGTATTCAAGTGCTATTTTTTCCACCTTGTTTCACATATATGCTTGCTCTGGTATATATATTTCCTTTGTTTCAGTCATTAGATTTGGCCATGCCGGTGCACTACCTTCAGGAATTTCAGTCAAACTAATCAACCCCGGTACTAATTTTCTATTTCTGTTTTGAACCCTGGTACTCTTTTGCTGAACCACTAAATTATGGGTGTGTGGTAAGAGGTTTTCTCCCCAACCATATGGTTCTGAGTTCAGTCCCAGCATGTAGCACCTTGAACAAATGTCTTCTATTGAAGATATGGGTCAACCAAAGCCTTGTGAGTGGATTTGGGAGGTGGAAACTAAATGATGCCTCTTGTATATTTATATGTGTGTGTGTCTCTGTGTATATACCTATGTGTATGTGTTTTTGTGTTTGTTCCCCACTACTGCTGTCCTTATAATTTAGTGGCTCAGCAAAAAATACTTAATAGAATAAGTACTAGACTTAAAAAAATGAGTACTGGTGTCTGTTCAGTTGACTAAAATCCCTCAACACAGTGGCCCCAACATGGATGCAATCCAATTATTGAAACAAGTAAAAGTTTGATATATATATATACATACATACACACACGCACACATACATATATAGCTTTCCAACCACATGGTTCTGGGTTCAGTCCCACTACGTGGCACCTTGGACAAGTGTCTTGTACTATAGTCATGGGCTGACCAAAGCTTTGTGAGTGGATTTAGTAAACAGAAATGGAAAGAATCCTGTCATATATATATATATATATATATATATGTGTGTGTTTGAGGCTGTGTTTGTCCCCTCATCACCACTTGACAACTGCTGTTGGTATGTTTATGTTCTCGTAACTGAGCAATTCCACGAAAGAGACCAATAGGATAAGTGCTAAGCTTAAAAACTAAGTCCTGGGGTCGATTTGCTCGACTAGAACCTTTCAAGGTGGTGCTCCAGCATGGCCACAGTCAACTGACTGAAACAAGTAAAAATATATGTATAATCAGCCGAAATTGCGAGGATGATCTGGTTCTTGACTGAAGATAAAAGGCTTCGAATGACCCGTCCGTGCTTTTTTTGTATCGTCTATCTGGATGTTTTGTTGTCCCTTTTTGTATCACCTAGTTCTCCGGATGTTTTGCGTTCTTGTCCCATTTTGTATTTTATTTTATATATATATATATATATAGCAGCGTATGTACACTTTGTTCTCTCTCTCTCTGTATGTATATATATATATATATATATATATATATATATATATATATATCATCATCATTTAATGCCTGTTTACCACCATGCATATATGTGAGTATATATATATGTATATGCACATGTACATACATGCATGCAAGAAGCTGTTTCCCTGCTTTATTGATATGGCTCTTGTTAATAATCTCTGATTTTCATATTGTGTGTCCCTTTCTCCTCTTTCTCTCACTCTCATTTCTTCCTCCCCCCTCTGTCTGTCTGTCTGTCTGTCTCTGTCTCTCTGTCTCTCTCTCTCATGCTGTTGCTTATGTGCAAGTATTCCAAAGCTGATAAAGAAAATAGGAAGAATTACTAGTGAAATTAGATTCCAGGATGAAGTTCTCCTGAGTTAGGAGATCAATGCTGGTGTTTAAACTGTTACTTTAACTGCCATATTGGCAAAGTGTTCTCAGACTTTACTGCTGCTGATATTGATGCTATTATTGCTGTTTCAACTGCAACTAATAATGTTGCTACTGCTGCTACTGCTGCTCAGTTTTCATGTGTTAAATATAGCACTTAAAAATGTCCTGACCTTGAACACTTTCTTTCAGGTGCCTAAGACTTGTTCCACATAAGCTTACACACACACAAACACATCTTCACACACACACACACACATCTTCACATACACACACACACACCTGTAATTCAGAGAAGACATATAATTTTTGGCTCCTCCTCTTATACTCTGATGGAATCGTTGTCTTGGGCAACTACATTATATTCCATTTGTCAGAATGAAAATTGTTTGTTACATAAATAAGATTGCTTTCGAATGAAAATGGCTTGCATCACTGTTTTTGTCTTTCTGTCATCTCACCGTATGTTTGTTTCCTCCGAAATTTTTATCCTCATATTAATTTTTCTTTTTATTTATTAACCATTTATATTCTGAATGTGTATTATTAAGTATATGTTTATTTCTTACTTCCAGCCTGCCTGTCTGTCAGTCTTCCAGTCCAACTGTCTGTCTCTCACTTGGTCTGTTTGTCTCCTGGTTGATTTGTCTGTCTCCCAGAGTTGGTCTGATTGTCTCCCAGCTGGTCTGTCTGTCTGTCTCCTGGCTGGTCTGTCTGTCTGTCACCCAGTCAGTTTCTTTGTCTCCCAGCTGGTTGGTCTCTCCACCAACCAGTCAGTCAATCTCCCAGTCAGTCTGTCTCTGCTGACAGGCCAGTCTGTCTCTCCACTAGCAGATTGGTCTCTCTCCCAGCTGGTCAGTCTCTGTCCTGGCCAGTTGCTCTGTCTCTCCACTAGCAAGTCAGTCTCTCTGCCAGCTGGTTGGTCTCTCTGCCATCTAGTCAGTCTCTCTGCTGGCCAGTCAAGATTTCACCCAGCTGGTCAGCCTCTCTACAAGCTGATCTTTCTCTTGTTCTGACTGATTTTTCCTCTTAATTTTTTTCTTTCACTTTGTCTTCCTTTTTCCTACTCTGTTTCTCACTGTCTTTCACTTTTACTGTCCATCTTTTTCTCTCTCTCTCTATCCTTCTCTCTGCCTGTCTTTCCATCATTTTGTTGATCATCCTTTTTTGTTCTCTCTCTTTGCTTTTTACACCTAACTTCTCATCTGTCTGTCTGTCTGTCTCTCTCTCTCTGTCTCTCACTGTCTGTCTCTGTCTCTCTCTCGCTGTCTCTCTGTCTCTCTCCCTCTCTCTCTCTCTCTCTCTCTCTCTCTCTATATATATATATATATATATATATATATATATATATATATATACATAATTATGGATATATATATATATATATATATATATATATATATATATATATATATATATACATAATTATGGATATATATATATACACACACCTGCCTGTCTACTTTTATGTCTAGATGTTGTATGGCTAAATATCTCTATCTGCCTGTATGTCCATATGCATCATCATTTTATATCATTTCCATTTTCTTCAACATAATCATTGTCTCTCTCTCTCTCTTTCTTTCTCTCCCTCTCTCTCTCTCTCTCTCACACACACACACAACACATCTTCACACACACACACACACATCTTCACATACACACACACACACCTGTAATTCAGAGAAGACATATAATTTTTGGCTCCTCCTCTTATACTCTGATGGAATCGTTGTCTTGGGCAACTACATTATATTCCATTGTCAGAATGAAAATTGTTTGTTACATAAATAAGATTGCTTTCGAATGAAAATGGCTTGCATCACTGTTTTTGTCTTTCTGTCATCTCACCGTATGTTTGTTTCCTCCGAAATTTTTATCCTCATATTAATTTTTCTTTTTATTTATTAACCATTTATATTCTGAATGTGTATTATTAAGTATATGTTTATTTCTTACTTCCAGCCTGCCTGTCTGTCAGTCTTCCAGTCCAACTGTCTGTCTCTCACTTGGTCTGTTTGTCTCCTGGTTGATTTGTCTGTCTCCCAGAGTTGGTCTGATTGTCTCCCAGCTGGTCTGTCTGTCTGTCTCCTGGCTGGTCTGTCTGTCTGTCACCCAGTCAGTTTCTTTGTCTCCCAGCTGGTTGGTCTCTCCACCAACCAGTCAGTCAATCTCCCAGTCAGTCTGTCTCTGCTGACAGGCCAGTCTGTCTCTCCACTAGCAGATTGGTCTCTCTCTCCCAGCTGGTCAGTCTCTGTCCTGGCCAGTTGCTCTGTCTCTCCACTAGCAAGTCAGTCTCTCTGCCAGCTGGTTGGTCTCTCTGCCATCTAGTCAGTCTCTCTGCTGGCCAGTCAAGATTTCACCCAGCTGGTCAGCCTCTCTACAAGCTGATCTTTCTCTTGTTCTGACTGATTTTTCCTCTTAATTTTTTTCTTTCACTTTGTCTTCCTTTTTCCTACTCTGTTTCTCACTGTCTTTCACTTTTACTGTCCATCTTTTTCTCTCTCTCTCTATCCTTCTCTCTGCCTGTCTTTCCATCATTTTGTTGATCATCCTTTTTTGTTCTCTCTCTTTGCTTTTTACACCTAACTTCTCATCTGTCTGTCTGTCTGTCTCTCTCTCTCTGTCTCTCACTGTCTGTCTCTGTCTCTCTCTCGCTGTCTCTCTGTCTCTCTCCCTCTCTCTCTCTCTCTCTCTCTCTCTCTCTATATATATATATATATATATATATATATATTATATATATATATATATATACATAATTATGGATATATATATATATATATATATATATATATATATATATATATATATATATATATACATAATTATGGATATATATATATACACACACCTGCCTGTCTACTTTTATGTCTAGATGTTTGTATGGCTAAATATCTCTATCTGCCTGTATGTCCATATGCATCATCATTTTATATCATTTCCATTTTCTTCAACATAATCATTGTCTCTCTCTCTCTCTTTCTTTCTCTCCCTCTCTCTCTCTCTCTCTCACACACACACACACATATATTTTGTGATTCTTCTCAACCAATGTTTCTGTTTTATAATTAAATCACCCTGGTTTCTATCTATCCTTATCAATTAAAGATTATTTATAATCTCCTCCTCCCACTGCACTTTTTCCCTATCCTTGATAAGATATATATTTTCCCTCTCTATAATCCTACCTTGTCCTGTTGCCAAGGAAACAATATGGTTGAGTGTAAGGTGGAAATCAGATTTTTCAGCTCCCATTAAAATAACAATGTATTTCTATATTATCTGCTGTCAGCTGGCCATAATCATATAATGAGGATTGTTGTTGTTGCTTTTGCATAACCCTATATTAACCTTGATCTTCCAACCATGACTATCCTGTTTTTTGTTCTTTTCTCCTCCAATAATAGTGTATCCCGAACTACATTATTCCATGTTTTCTTTTCTAAGAGGGTAAAGTGTGGATTGAGGAAGATTTGGCTGCTATTTCTAACAGATCCAGTGACTGCTTCGAAACTCTTCCAGTGGTTGTTCATTGTGTGTGTGTGTGTGTGCAACACTCTCAAATGTTGTGATACAGTGGATTTATAAATTTGTATCTCAACCATATAGTCTTGGACATTATTTACGTTATTTACATTTGATGGATATGTGTCTCATATTGTTTCTCATTAACACAACGTTTCGGTTGATAAACCCTCCAGCATTCATCAGGTGTCTCGGGGAAATTTTAAACCTGAGTTCTCATTCCTAAGGTATTTTTCGATGTTGTTGTTGCTATTATTATTATTATTATTCAGGTCACTGCCTGGAATCGAACTCAGAATCTTGGGGTTAGTAGCCCACGCTCTTAACCACTATGCCATATGCCTGTGGTTAAGAGTGCGGGCTACTAACCCCAAGATTCCGAGTTCGATTCCGGGCAGTGACCTGAATAATAATAATAATTATAATAATAACATCGAAAAATACCTTAGGAATGAGAACCCAGGTTCGAAATTTCCCCAAGACACTGGTGAAGGCTGGAGGGTATATCAACCGAAAAGTTGTGTTAACAACAAACAAGATGAGGACAAATATCCATCAAATGTAAATATTGTAAATAATGTACATAGTCTTGGGTTCAGTCCCACTGCATGTCACCTTGAGCAAGTGTCGTTTACTACTACCCCAAACTGATCAAAGCCTTGTGAGATTTAGTAGGTGAAACCTAAAAGAAACATACATGTATGTATATATGCCATTATTCAGTTTACTTCAAGATTTCTTGTCAATAGAGAAAGAACCAGTTTCTAACCTAGATCCAAGGCTCCTTCATTGGAATTCCAACATCAGCAACAGGGTATTTTTGTTTGTTTATTTGTTTGTGTGTTTGTATATATGTATATGTGGAGGCACATGGCCCAGTGGTTAGAGCAGCGGACTTGCAGTCAGGGGATCGCGGGTTCGAATCTCAGACTGGGTGATGTGTGTGTTTATGAGCAAAACACCTAAGCTCCACGTAGCTCTGGCAGAAGGTAATGGCGAACTTCTGCTGACTCTTTCGCCACAACTTTCTCTCACTCTTTCCTCCTGCATCTAGCAGCTCACCTGTGATGGACCAGCGTCCCATCCAGGTGGGGAACCTATATGCCAAGGAAGCCGGGAAACCAGCCCTTAGGAGCCAGGCATGGCTTGAGAAGGAACAAGAAGATGTATGTATGTAGGTATGTGTGTACAGATTTGTATGTGTTATGTATGTATTCTCATACATATAGTTACATATCTGGACATGTTCATATATATTTAAATGATGAACTTCTGGAAAGTTTTCCAGATTTTTACAGTTCCAGTGATGGATTGGATCTGTAGTCTTTGAATTAGTTTTCTCCTTTCTGGTTTTGAGCAGCCTAATTTCTCAAGTTTGGTATTTAAGTAGTATGTTACATATCCCAGGGTCCCAATAATTACAGGTATAAATCCGAACTTGTAATCTGGATAGAGTAATTGCAGATTTCTCAATAGTTCAGCACTAGTGCTCTCTTTTTCACTGATCTTCAGCTTTATGTTAACATCCGCTGGGAAGCTAATTCCACAACTGTACACAGTTTCTCTTCTCTATCTCAAATCATTATATCAGGGCTGTTGCACTTAGATTTTATTGAGTCTTCGCTGGTACATTCCACCAGTATTCCCTTTTGTTATGAGTGGCTATGGCTTCTACCATATTGTGGGTTCTTATTCCTTTGCCCTCGGGATTTCCCTTCCGATGGATTTTGTTATCAAGTGTCCTAGCTACAATGCCATGTCTCATCGGTAGATAATACTGTGATGATATTTTTGGACAACTGCTTATGATGTGGGTGATATCTTCAGCATGAACTCCACAAAGTCTGCATTGGTTGTCACACTTTATGGCTTTTCCTGCATCTCTATCCCTTTTGTGTATCAGGTGCTTGGTTGATATTTCCTATTCCTGGATTGCAAATGCATACCCTTCAAAGTATGTATGTATATATGTATGTATATGTATCCTTGTCTTGCTATCACTTGATGGTTTTAAATGAGTATCCTCATCACACAAACAAGGTTCTTCATTTCCAATCTTCTGTGAAAATCATGTCTGACCATGAGGAAATATTACCCTACTTGGAAACAAGTGAGGGTTGGTGTCAGGAAGAGCATCTAGCCATTGAAATCTAAATCAACAAATTTTACCAGACCCATGCAAGCTCAGAAGATTGTAGGCTAAATGATGGTGTTGATGTTAAACTAAATTAGCTACTGTCAATAGTTGTAATTGCTTATGAATGCTCACAATATTAATTACTTTGCACTTTTATGTACCTTAACGATCAAAATATACTGCCAAGCAGATTTTACCACCTGGTTTAGCATCATTACATTGTTTGTGGATGCCTTTATCAAAGTTTACTCTGTTGCTAACATAGGTAAGCTAGCATATTAAACTGAGCACTTGATTAAATCTAGCACTAATCCAAAACACAAAAAAGAAAATAGTACCTAGAAAGCATTTGAAAGGCTTTCACACAGTTTCCATCTACCAAATGTCACTCTCAGGCAGAGCTGATATTATGGTATGAGAACTTGCCTGAAATGTCATTTGGGGTGATTGAATCTCAACTGATATCTGTTAACCATATAATGATGCTTGTGCACATTGATTGTATGGAATGTAGTTTTGCAGCCAAGATAAGTTGCTTCTCTTTTCTAACTGGAAGAAATGCAAGAATAGTATCGGAAATCGGGATATTATAGTTTTGAGGCAGATCAATTGGACAATTTTTCAGGAAGAAGAGATTCTATAAAAAATTCATGGGCATATTGTTGTTTAGCTGTAAGTCAGCCTTGACTGAAGTGATATATAATCAATGTTATTTTAACCATGACCATCCCATCCTAGAGTTTTGCAGGATCACATTATCGAGTATATCCTTTTTTTTCTTCTTCAAGACAGTAGTGTGTAATAGAAGGGAAATTCAAGTGTTATCTCTAGGAAGTTGAAAACCACACGAGTAGGTTTTGTTGGAGTGTGGCATTAAGCCAGTAACCTGAAGAGAGTAAATAGAGATTTGTTTTGTAGCAGTAGCTTAGTCTGAAATCAGATTGATGGTAATTGTGACAGTTAGTATTTTGTTGTTTAATTAAAGGTCAGCTCTAATTGGACAGAAGTATGATGTAAGGCAGTCACAGGCAACCTACAACCTATGACGCTTTCTGAATGGCACTCTTAAATGAAAAATTATTCAAACTCTTTTAGTAGTGTGGTCCGCCTGATGATCCATGTCTCATGGAACCTACTTCTTGCAAAAGGTTCCTTCCTTCTCAAGCCATGTCTGGCTCATAAGGGCCGGTTTTCCAGTTTCCTTGGCATATGGGTTCCCCACAGGTGAGCTGCAAGATGCAGGAGGAAAGAGTGAGAGAAATTTGTGGTGAAAGAGTCAGCAGAAGTTCGCCATTACCTTCTGCCAGAGCTGCATGGAGCTTAGGTGTTTTGCTCATAAACACACACACTGCCCGGTCTGAGATTCAAACCTGCGATCCCTCGACTGCGAGTCCGCTGCTTTAACCACTAGGCTATGTACCTCCACTTGCAAAAGGTTGCTCATGCCTGGTCTAAGGCATTCTAGACCTGCCTATTCTATCTAATTATTTTATTTTTGTATATAACTAAAACTACATTATTTAACATGTCCTTCCAGTTTTAAGTTGGTGGGGAATAATCATAGGATATTTTAACAGCTATTTGTAGCATAGCAAGTAATCACAAAGAAGTCACATCCACTTTTTTTGTGTGAATAATGGAAGTTATTTCTTGGATGTAATCCAGAAACTGTGCATGCATCTTAAAGGGTGAGTGCTTCCAGTAATTATACCGAAACCACTCACTCTTGTTTTCAGGCGTGTTCATCTGTGCATTAGAGTTACATCCTTGTGTAATATTCCAATACAGTGTGAAGTAGTTTTTGATAAGTAGATCAATATTATTTCTCTGCTTATTTGTTTATATGCCCCATCTCCCTATCTATTTATCATATGTACATGCACACATGCATATTAACACAGGGGCCATAACTAAAATGCCAAAACTTTATTTGCTTGTGTAATTTCCATATCTCCTTCAACAGATTCCCTTCTGTATTTAACTCCGTGAGCTGATTGTACAGATCTCTCTTTAATTATTTCATCAGTTCATTTTCTTCTTGCCATGTGTCTGTTATAGCAGAATGACTCTGCAATAACAATATCAATTAGGAACTCCTCTAAACTTTTCTATAGTTCATTTCAGCAGCATATCTCTACCCACAAACTCCCTTCTCATATTAGAGCATATCAAAAATAATAATAAAAAATATCCCCGAAGGAATAGATGCTATCTACAGGAAAGAATTGCAAAATGGATTAATGAAGCTGAGCAAACTGGTTCGAGACCTAGGGGTAAGCAAACAATGAGATGATTGGATAATATCCATAGTTTTATTGGTTGTGCTTAAGAATCCAAATAGAAAGTCTTGAGAAAGTGCCTGAGGTCTCTGCTTCCACAACCCTACCGTGAATAGTGGGCAGAGAAGATGGATGGATTGATTGATCTTCTCTGTACTGTGCTTATAGGCGTTGTTCATCATGGACTGCCATCCCCTCCTGTCCCCCCACACAGCTTAGTAAGATTTTGTGTTCAGTCTTTCTGTAACCAGATGGTAAGGCCTTCAAGTATTTTCTCTCTGTCATTCCCTTCCTTCTATTTTTTAGTTTTCCAGTTGTCAAGTGTTCATGCCGGTGGCACGTAAAAGGCACCATTCGAGCGTGATCGTTACCAGTGTTGCCTTACTGGCACTTGTGCCCCGTGCTAGTGGGGGTGCTAAGAGCACCATCCGAGCATGATTGTTGCCAGAGCGGCTAACTTGCTTCCGTGCTGGTGGCATGTAAAAGGCACCATTCGAGCGTGATCATTACTAGAGTCGCCTTACTGGCACTTGTGCTGGTGACATGTGATAAAACATTCGAGCAAGGTCGTTTCCAGTACCGCCTGATTGGTTCCTGTGCCAGTGGCACGTAAAAGCACACTCTTGGAGTGGTTGGCATTAGGAAGGGCATCCAGCTGTAGAAACTCTGCCAGATCAAGATTGGAGTCTGGTACAGCCATCTGGTTTGCCAGTCCTCAGTCAAATTGTCCAACCCATGCTAGCATAGAAAGCAGACGTTAAATGATGATGATGATCTTAAGCATCCATATAAAGAATCACTTCTTTTTATCATTGATAAGCTTTTGCAAGTGTCTGTTGGTGTTCCAAGTTTCACAGCCAAAGGTAATGGTGATTTCTGTGCATGCCCCTAGGTCTCTTCCTCACTCTTATTGATAGATGTTTATTGTTATCTCACTGAAAACAGCATTGGCCTATCCACTCCTTGACTAATGTACTTTTAAATTTTTATCTTGTAACATGTCAGAAAGAATCACTGTAGTGAATTACTCAGAATTGCCATCTGTATTAAAAAGCAATATATATGTCAGAATTAACCTATTAATGCAGCGAACATTAAAAATCTGATTACAAATGCAAATGAATTTTAGTTTTAAATGTTTTAAAAGAATGTTCACAAGCAGGATCATGAAGAATTTAAAGTATTTTACAAATGCTAGCTAGATTCAATCAACTATTTCTGTGTTGTTGATAATAAAGAAGATGGTGATGATAATGTTGTTGGATATTTATAAATTTTGTTTATAACAGAGTTAGTCAAACTTTTAATCCAAATGTGATTTGTAAGGACTATTTACTTGTGTACTAGGGTAAGTGATGAATAAGGGTATATATATATATATATTTCCACTTTTTCTCGTCTTTTTACCTTTCTTCTTTCTTTTACTTTCACTTTTGTCGCCACCATTTACACCTACATCAACATTGATAACATGTGACCACGTGTGTATCGTTGGCGATTTTCTTTCTCCATCTTCCTCTCTTTGGACCTTTCCTTTTTCTGTTTCTGACGAAGAGCTCTGCTCAAAAAACGTTAAATCCTCCTTCTTTCTTTCCTTTCCTGAGCATCCAATAACACTATACTTGTTCCACGTTCTCGCGTTTTCTCTTTGTTCATGTTTGGATCAACTATATATATATATATATATATATATATATATATAAATATGTATGTATATACACATGTATATACCAATACACACACACACACACATATATATATATATATGTATGTATATACACATGTATATACCAATACACACACACACATATATATATATATATATATATATATATATACCTTTATTGATAGAAGGTCGCTAAGAAACAATTTAAAATATTTCAAAGATTCTAGGCCTAGTCACAAAGCATTTAGTTTCTCTTGATATTTATAACATCTATAAATGATTCATCTGAGTGGGAGTGAAAAACAAGAGTAAAAATTTACTGGATGGCTGGCTGGTTGGTTTGTTGGTTGATTAGCAGGATGTTGGAGAGCAATTGAATCAAAGGGTAAGCCAAAAAAATAACTTGTAGCACAGTAATTAAATCAGGCATAATTAAATTAACGTTACTGATTAGATGAAGTTATGATATGGTGACTGTTGTATGATAGATAGACATATCCAACTAAAAACAAGAAGGAAAAAAAATCTGATCATTTTGATGTAGAAACGGAATAATAAAATTTATGATGGTTATTATGCTATTTTGTTTCATTTGACTAATATTACTGCTTTTGATATTTGAATAAAGTGGTTTTACTTTTGAGATATTAGGTGATATATCTTGGATTATCTGTTTGCCAGAAAGTAAAGCAGGTATAGCGGTAGTAAGCTCTGAAAATATAATTTTCCATTAGATCAGCAAATGTTAAGCTGTATTCAGACTGACTGGAGATTATATAGGCGCTGGATGTTATGGATTCACCAGGTGCTTTGACATCTGATCGTTTCTTAGGTACTTCATTCTTGTGTTTGAAGTAAACAACTGTGTGATTTGTATAATTATTCAGCCTGTCATAATGATGATGATGGTGGTGGTGGTGGAGGCGGTGGTGGCGGTGGCGGTCCTTTCAATTTAGGCACAAGGCATGAAATTTTTAGGGGAAGGGACTAATTGATTACATTGACCCCCAGTCTTCAACTGGTACTTATTTCACGACCCCGAAGGATGAACAGTAAAGTTGACCTCGGTGGAATTTGAACTCAAAAGGCAAAGATAGATGAAATACCACCAAGCATTTTGCCCAGCATGCTAACGATTCTGTTAGCTCACTGCCTTAATAATAATAATAATAATAATAATGATGATGATTATAATTATTATAAAAATAATGTTAATAACAGTAATACAGCGAAATTATAAATTTTATACAAACACACATACAAACATGCACGTATATTATGTATGTATATATGCATATATGTATATATGTGTGTGTGTATGTGTGTATGTATATACAAATATTTATAAACTGGCTTAGCTGTGTAGCGAGAAACTTGCTTGCCAACCACATGGTTCCAGTTCAGTCCCACTGCAGGGCACCTTGGGCAAGTGTCTTCTTCTAAAGCCTTGAGTGGATTTGGTAAATGGAAACTGAAGGAATCTTGTCATCATCATCGTTCAACATCTGCTTTTCATGGTGACATGAGTTGGATGGTTTGACAGAGGACTGGCAGGCAAGCCAGAAGGTTGTACCAGGCTCCAATCTTATCTGGCAAGGTTTGTACAGCTGGATGCCCTTCCTAGTGCTAACTACTCCTAGAGGGTGGCAGGTGCATGAAGGCCAGTCAGATGGTACCAGCATGGGAGCCAGTTAGGTGGCACTGGCAATGACCATGCTTGAATGATGCTTTTTATGTGCCACCGGCATGGGACAAGTCAGGTGACACAGGCATCAACCACACTCGAATGGGGCTTTTTATATGCCACTGTTACAGATGCCAGTCAGCTGGAACTGGCATTGACCATGACAATGATTTCACTTGACTCAACAGGTCTTCTCAAGCACAGCTTATTGCCCAATGATTGAACGATAGTCTTAAATGGGCCAGTTATGCTATGTAGGCATAGGTCACGGTTACAGTCTCACTTGGCTTGGCAGGTCTTCTCAAGCACAGCATATCTCCTAAGGTATCGGTCGCTTGTCATCACCTCCATGAGACCCAAAGTTTGGAGGTCATGCTTCACCACCTGATCCCAGGTCTTCCTGGGTCTATCTCTTATGCAGGTTCCCACCACTGTTAGAGTGTGACACTATTCCATATGCAACATGTGACCATACCAGCTCTGTCGTCTCTCTTGTACACCACATCTGATGCTTCTTATGTCCAACTTTTCTCTCAGGGTCCTTACACTGTCATGTATATATATTTATATCTGTGTGTATATCTTTGTGTCTGTGTTTGTTCTCCATCATTGCTCGACATCTGTAGTTGATGTATGTCCATACCTGTATCTTAGTGGTTTAGCAAAAGCAACTAATAGAATAAGCACCAGGCTTAAAAAACGGAATAAAAGAGTCAATTCATTCAACTAAAAATTCTTTGAGGCTGTACCCCAGCCATGGCCACAGTGAAGAGAATGACACAAGTAAAAAGTAAAAGATAGATATGTATATAATATGTGTGGGTATATATGTATATAAAATGTACTGTTCCATGATGGTAAGATCAACAAAAACAAAATTACTCCATCTGGTGAGAGATAAATAGAAAACCATGTCAAATCAGACTGGAGTCTGATGCAGCTTACCAGCCCTGGTCAAACTGTCCAACCCATGCCAGCATGGACAACAGATGTTAAATGATGATGATAATATGCGTGCATCATCATCATCATCATCATCATCGTTTAACGTCCGCTTTCCGCGCTAGCACGGGTTGGACGGTTCGACCGGGTCTGGGAAGCCAGGGGCCGCTCCAGGCTCCAGTCTGAATCTGGCAGAGTTTCTACGGCTGGATGCCCTTCCTAACGCCAACCACTCCATGAATGGATTGGGTGCTTTTTACGTGCCACCTGCACAGGGGCCGGAGGGTCCGGCATCGTCACGATCGGTTCGAGCATTTTAACGTGTCAGCGGCACGGGGGCAACGAGGTCCGGGGTACTTTGGGGATCGGGGTACTTTGGGGATCTGGGGTACTTAGAATGGGTAGGGGGTATGTGGAATTGCTGCAGAAAGCAGCCCGGGTCTTTGTAGTCACAGCATATCTCCAGAGATCTCGGTCCTTCGCCATTGCCTCAGTGAGGCCCAATGCTCTGAGGTCATGCTTGACCACCTCATCCCATGTCTTCCTGGGTCTACCTCTCCCCCTGATACCTTCAACTGTTTGGGAGTGGCACTTCTTCACACATCTCTCTTCATCCATCCGCAGCACATGACCATACCATCGCAAGCGTCGCTCTTGCACACCACATCTGATGCTTCTTATATCCAGCATTTCTCTCAGGATACTTACACTCTGTTTTGCGTGCACACTGACACTACACATCCAGCGGATCATGCTAGCTTCATTTCTTTCAAGTCTACGCATGTCTTCTGCAGTCACAGCCCATGTTTCATTACCGTGAAGCATGGCAGTTCGCACACATGCATCATACAATCTACCTTTTGCTCTGAGGGAGAGACCTTTTGTTGCCAGTAGGGGTAGGAGCTTTCTGAACTTTGCCCAGGCTATTCGTATTCTAGTGGTGATACTCTCTGTGCATCCACCTCCGCTACTAACTTGGTCACCCAGGTAGCGGAAACTATCAACTACTTCTAGTTTCTCTCCCTGGAGTGTGATGGAATCTGTTTTCTGAGTGTCTGTTGTGTCTATTGTCCCTGTGCATCTGCCGCACATGAAAGCTATCTTATCTGTTAATTTCCCTTTAATGTTGCTGCACCTCTTATGTGTCCATAACTTACATTGGGTGCATCTTATGGAGTTTCTACCTGTACCTTTCCTACAGGTTGAGCAGGGCCACCTACCCGAGGGGATGTGTGCTGAGTACCTCTTGCTGCTTACTAATACTTTGGTCTTTGCTACATTTATTCTAAGGCCCTTTGATTCCAACCCTTGCTTCCACACCCGAAATTTCTCTTCTAGTTCCGGTAGTGATTCTGCTATGAGAGCTAGGTCATCAGCATAGAGGAGCTCCCAGGGGCATCCCGTTTTGAATTCCTCTGTTATTGCCTGAAGGACTATGATGAATAAAAGGGGACTGAGGGCTGAGCCCTGGTGCACACCTACTTCTACCCGGAATTCTTCACTATATTCGTTGCCAATCCTAACCTTGCTGACAGCCTCTCTGTATAGAGCCTGTACAGCCCTTATTAGCCATTCTTCAATCTCCAGTTTCCGCATCGACCACCAGATAAGGGAACGGGAAACCCTGTCAAAGGCTTTCTCCAAGTCTACAAAAGCTATGTAGAGGGGTTTATCTTTAGCTAGGTACTTCTCCTGCAGTTGTCGGACCAGGAATATAGCATCAGTGGTGCTTCTACCTGGTACAAAACCGAACTGCATTTCATCTAAACAAATTCTCTCCCTAATGAGATTGGTTATGACCTTCTCTGAGACCTTCATCACCTGGTCCAACAGTTTGATACCTCTGTAGTTATTTCTATCTAGAGCATCACCCTTACCCTTGTAGCAGTTGACTATGGTGCTGCTGCACCAGTCATTGGGTATGACTCCATTGTGAACTACCTGGTTTACAATGCGGGTGACTATGGCATAGCCCACATAGCCAGCTGTTTTAAGCATCTCAGCAGTGATTCCTGATAGGCCAGGGGCTTTGCCTGGTTTCATATCCTTAATTGCCTTATCTACAAGGGAGCTGTCTATTCGGGTAGCTGGTCCCTCTACTGGGTCGACATTTGGCAGGCTCTCCTCCTCCCATTCATTCTCCTCATTCAGCAGTCTTTCATAATGGCTTCTCCAAGCCTCTTTCTTTTCACTAGTAGTAAAAGCAAGTGCCCCATCATCCATGCGGACACATTTCTCTCCTATAACATCGCTATTTTCTCTGACACACTGTCTGGCAATCCGAAATACTTCAGCTCTTTGATCCTCGCGACGCTGGACATTGGCAAACTTCTTCTTTTCTGCTACATCTTTGGCAATGTATACCTGCCGCCCAGCCTCCCTTTTGGCTATCTGGTACAGTTCCCTGCTGCCCCCATCCTTCCAGGCTTTCCAGGCCCGTCTCTTTTCACAGATGGCTTATCTACTG
Source organism: Octopus sinensis (assembly GCF_006345805.1). Lineage (NCBI taxonomy): Eukaryota > Metazoa > Mollusca > Cephalopoda > Octopoda > Octopodidae > Octopus > Octopus sinensis. Next base: position 159,304,133 of record NC_042997.1, on the reverse strand, counting down.
CACTATTCCACCACCACGTAATTCTAGGTCTGGAAGGGACTTTGCACCATCCACAGACTTGGTCTGTGGCACTCAACAAGCTGTCCCGTAGGAATTCCCAGCTACCTTCTATGTCTGACGTCTGAAGCTCCTCCTCCCTCTCATCAAATTTCTTGATGAGTATGTCCCTAAATTTCTGACCATGCGAAGGGTTCTTTAGCCTCCAAATCCTTCTTTTCTGGATTGGTTTGTTTCTTGGAGTCCTTCTGGCCTCAAGCTTAAAGTCACTGATGATTAGTCTATGCTGAGGGATACATTCTTCACCCGGGAGGGTCTTTGTATTCAAGAGCAACCCTGCATCCCGTTGTCTGGTGAGGATGAAGTCTATTTGGCTAGCGGAGTCTCCTGACTGATAAGTTATAAGGTGGCAGACTGGCTTCTTGAAGTTAGTGTTGCAGATTGAAAGGTTACATGCATCACAGAATTCCAGCAGTCTAGTTCCCTCATCATTTCTGGTGCCAATACCATAGCCACTATGTACCCCAGTGAAGATACCCGATTCCCGCCCAACATGCCCATTAAAATCTCCACCTACAAAGATGAGGTCCTTGTTACTAGTCTTTGAAGTAGCCTGCAGAAGGGTATCATAAAAGTTGTCCTTCTGATCATTTGGTAGTCCTGCTTGTGGGGCATAGGCTGAGATAATCATAGCTGTGCCACTCTGTAGGACCAACCTGAGCTTAAGCACTCTATCACAAACCCTGACAACCTCTATGACCTTATCCACCCATTCCTCCGCAAGGAGAATGCCTACACCCCCTACACCTTCCGCGTTACCTTGCCAGTAGAGTTTGTACCTAAGTGCCTTGCCCGTGAGGACCCTAGCCGAAGCATCTCTCCATCTTACCTCTTGTATGCAGCATACATCAACCTGTCTTCATTTAACTCCAAGAAAGTTAGAGGTTGTGAATCTAACCCACTAAGGGATAATATCTATCCAATATACTGCTGGTAGAATACCCAATTATTAATACACAAGTGTTTTTTATTGCATTACAATTACATTACTTAGTGTACTAAATGGATGAAGGTAAAGAGATATTTTACCATTAATTTATATAGCAATAAGAAAATGGAGGGGATCAATAGGTGGTTCATCAACTTTTAGACATTATATTATGTTAACTTATTTATTTAGTTGATGAACCACCTATTGACCCCCTCCATTTTCTTATTGCTATATATATATATATATATATATATATATATATATATATATGTGTCGGTTGAGGGATTGTATCTTGCAAGTTACTTGGTGACCTTGCTGTGACTCAACCAGTGCCATCATCTTACTGATACCACCTCTCTATCAACAACACTGCTCTGTCAGTACTGTAACCTTGCTTATATCATCATTCACAGCCTGCTCACCACTAATCATTTTTATCAAATTCTTCTATAATACTAGGTGTAGTGCCTTAGGAATGATTGAAAAAGATTCAAACTAATATATAATAAAAAAAAAACACCAGGATTTTCAAACAAACTCACTGTATAGAAAATATCAAGAGTGGGTGCTGCACACATTATATGAAAGACTTTCATTTCAATCGGCAGGCACAGAACACTGCACATACCCAAGGCACATGGAGTTATACTCAGTGAAAGCACACAATTGAAATAACACTATTGAAATAATACTAATAAAACTACTACTACTACTGAGAGAGAGCAGTGCATGCCATTAAAGTGACACTGGGGTAAAATATACAAAGCCTAGTATACCCATCATGACTACCCATCTGGTAAGAGTACACCAGGCACATGCATCACAACCATATGTGTGCGACATGGTGATCTCATATCAAGATAAACAGCACATGACCTTGCAGGTAGGGCCCAGTTAGAATTTTCTTCTGGTCGAGTAGCCCATCCCACTCCAAAGGTCCCTGAATAAGGATTGTTCAAAGATGTTGAACAAACCACCCATGTTTCCAAAGGTGAATTATCCAAACCTCTAAGAATTCCTTTCAACATACGGCTATGATGCTCCCCCACTACTTCTGCTCGTGATCAGAGATGCACATATCGTCGGCCACTAAGGGACATGGTCAACTGGTTATGGTCAAACAACTGACAAGCAAATCTGTGGTATTGAGCAGAATATTTGCTGTAGCCCATCTTTTATACCAAGACAAAACAATGTACATGATAACATTTCCAATCAGTTAAGATCAGAAGTCATGAGAGCCACTGCCTGGTACTACATCAGGGCATTTATTATTATTATTATTATTATTATTATTATTATTCTTCTTATTATTATTATTATTATTATTATTATTATTATGATGATGATAATAATTATATGAATAGTGATAACAAAAATAATAATTGCAGAAAAAATAGAAAATCTAGAATCTTTGCTTGATGCAAAATTTTTCTTTCTTTCTTTGTTATTCAAGTCACTGTAAAAGAAAAGAGGGAAAAGAAAGACAGAGAGAAAGGAAACGCCAAAGAAAATGAGCCAAACCCATCAATGGTTGAACTGGCTTTAAAGTTTTAGTTGTGTAAGCTATTACTGTCACTATAGCTTTCTAAATGAAAGATAGTATTAGTAATGGTTGACAGCTGAATTGATATTATTGCACTGTTCTGTTGAAGATACTTTCTGAATCTATATATATTTTTACTTGACAACAAATTACGTGAGATTTACTTGTATTGGTCACTTTAATCCTTTGTCTAAGCTCTCTAATTCAGTTAATTTCATCTCAACAACTGTCACTACATATGTTATATTGAAGCACTGCTTTTAAAATGCTTTCCAAAGAACTGATTGATATTATGCTTTTAATTCATTTTAAGATGTTTTATATATCATCACCATCATCATCAACATTTAAACATTTGACATCTGTTTCCCTTGGTGGCTTAGGTAGAATGGTTTGACAGGATCTGCTGAGCCACAAAGATGTGTCATGCTGCAATGTCAACCTTGGAATGTTTTCAATGACTGGATACCTTCCCTAAGGTCAAATCACTTTACAGTGTATTGGGTGCTTCTTTTATTTTGTGACACTGGCACTAGTAGGCTGCCACACACACACATGTAGTGAAAGCACATGACTCAGTGGTTAGAGTGTCAAGCTCACAATCATGAGGTAGTGAGTTCAATTCCTGTGCTGGGCTATATGTTGTGTTCTTGAGTAAGACACTTTAATTTATATTGCTCCTGTTCACACATCTGTAGAAATGAGTTGTAACATCACTGGTGCCAAGCTGTAATGACCTTTACCTTTCTCTTGGATAACATCAGTCGCATGGTGAGGGGAGGTTGATATGCATGGGTGACTGCTGGTCTTCTGTAAACAACCTTGCCTGGACTTATGCCTCAGAGGTGAACTTTTTAGGTGCAATCCCATGCTCATTCATGACTAAAGGAGATCTTACCATTTATACACACACACACACACACACACACACACACATATATATATTAGTATAATTGGGGTGAAAACCTCATAACCTGCATATAAAAGCTCTTATGTCATTATTTGGCCCCCGCATGATATCCTACAATGGAGTATATTCCGGGGCTAGATACACATGTGGAACTCCTCTTCACACAAGATTAATTCAAGGATGAAGGATAACTGGCTTTAAAAGTAAATCACAACATTTGTTTCCACACAACTTTTAAAGAATGGAGTTGGGGTTAGGGGATCAACAACTGAGTAAGTATTAAGTGAGGTTAAAGAAAGCATTAGCTTGAGTTTCTTTCTATTTTGGTTATTAGAAATTTGGATCATGTCAGATGTAGGTCAACTATGGTTCCCCATATGAGTGTAGCATGCACGACCCCCCACCCACATATATTTCCCTACACACCACACACACACACACACACAGACTTGGTTGTGAGGTTAAGAAGTCTGCTATGCTATCACATGGTTTTAGGATGAGTTCCACTATGTGCCACTTTGAGCAAGTGTTTTCTGCTATAGCCTCAAAGCCACTAAAGCCTTGTGAATGAATATAGGAGATGAAAACTGAAAAGAAGTCCTGAACATTGCTTTGCTTCTATTATATCCCTGTCAAGCCCTCATCACCTTTCATGTTCCTTGGACCCATCACTCTTGTAACTACACTACTGTTCAACTGCTATAATTAAATGAGATCAGACAAGAGCAAAACCACACATATTACATGTCCTTTTGTTGTACCAGTTATCCCTCTCCTTGGAGCCACTTGCTTTTGGCATTTATCACCCTATTCTCAATATTATCTCTTCCCATCATTTCTATTTAACAAAGAGAAGACTTTGTCTTCCTATCTGTTGGATACTGTCAGTCTCCAGCCCATGCCTGTGTGAAAGATAGATGTAAAATGATAATGATGATGTATATATAAATAATTACAGATACAGACACATATATGTAAACATTTTTATTTGAAATAGTCAGTTATAATATTAACACTACACTGCACTATTGGGGTTCAATCCTCAGGTATGGCATCTTTGGCAAATGTCATTTTCTGTTACCTCGGATTGGTTCATATCATATAAGTGAACTTCAGAAGATGGAAACTGTATAGAAGCCCATTGGATGGATTGTACTTGTAAGTCAATGATATAGACACATTGTGTCACAATGCTTCTACCTGAAAATTACATCAAGGGAGCACATGTCTGTGAAATGCTCAGTCACTTGCACATAAATTCAAGAGTTCACATGTTCAACTGAATCCTCCCTGTTGATGAACCCGTGTATGCATGCATGTGTGCATGTATGTATGGATGGGTGGTTTTTCTTTGAGTTTTATCTATGTTCTTGAGTTAGTACAAGCTGGTTGTTAACAAAGCGACAGGATGTTTTGAGTTAAGAGAGTTCTTGGTGTTTTTTAATATGTGGTTGAGATGGTGCATTGCTTGAATTATCACGTATGTATGCATGCCAGAACTGAAACATTGGAACAGTCTCCAGCCCATGCCAGTGTGAAAGATAGATATAAAATGATAATGATGACATATATATATATATATATATATATATATTAATAATTATAGACACAGACACGTATATGTAAACATTTTTATTTGAAATAGTGAAAAGCACAAACTGAAATTCTACATAACTATTTTATCTATTCTCTATTTATAGAAATGCATGCTTAAAATATTTCCTGTAGTTTATATTATTTGTATTTATAGGCTAAAATACATAAATTCCATTTTTTCAAAATACCTTTTAACCTTTTGTACAAAGTGCACTAAAATATTTTTAGTTGCTTTAAAGTACACCATGAATGACAAAGGATACATTAAAGGGACCCACTGATCTAGATAGCTAGACATACATAAGTTTATTTAGTGAATATTTAGTGCACAGTGCTCAGGTTGTCTCTCACAACTAGATGACTGAACAGTGATGTAACTTGTATCAACTTTATTTAGATTGAAGTAAGATCCTGGTAAGTTATATATACAATGCCAACTATTTTATCTACTCACTCATTACTCTTAATACACAGGTACACACATAACCAAACACACACACACATTTGTCTATGATGATCTTTCATACAGTTTCTGCCAGCCAATTCCATTCATAGGGAATTGATCAGACTGAGGCTATAGTAGAATATGATTGCTCATGGCGCCATGCAGTGTGATAGAACTTGAAATCATGTGCTTATAAAGCAAACTTTCAGTCCACTCGACCTGATGTGTCTGACTAGCTGTCTCTCCCACTCTGTGTGTGTGTGTGTGTGTGTGTGTGTGTATATATATATATATATATATATATTATATATAATGAGTGAGTGGGAGAAGAATGGAGGGAGATAAGCTTTCACTTATCTAGTAGAATTGAACCAAATACAATGTGAAGCTATTTTGACTTAATACTGATTACGTTCATCAATAATTCCAATTTATATTGACTTTTGTGTTACCTGTATAACCAGTTGTAGTAACAAGCAAGCAAAAGAAAAACCAATACAAAAAAAAACAACAAACAACATAACATGAAGCACTGATGTAAAAATTCTCCATTGCCTTTACCTTCTGTTTACAGTCACAAATTACCTTAATTAATAGTTCATTAATAAATTAAACATATAATATACTGGTCATGAATAGTTGCCAGTAAACTAGCTTCGTTAGTTATTGTTGCTTTCTAATGAATAATGTTCAGTTGATCTCAAAACTTCTGTGATCATGACCTTTATGTCTAACAAGCAATTGAACTCTTAATTGATTTGTAATTGTTTTATCAGAAATAGGAGTGCAATTGTTCAATATTCATCTTTCTATATACACCCTCTCAGTTTTTGTTCTGCTTGTTTCATTGTGGATTTCTATTGATTTACTTCCATAATTCTCTTGATAGGATGGAGGGGTGAGTTTGTACATACAAAAAAAGAAAGAAAAAACTTCTCAGTCGATCTCAGCTTGAATGATTGAATGACTAAACATTGTTAAAATGACATCATAATGATTGGAAGGTTTGGGTTTGTGGCCAAGAAATTTTTTTTTACCAATGAAGCCACTGCTAATCCTTTAATGAGCAAATACAATGTGCATTAGAGCACTAATCCTGTATATTTATATTCTAGACTTTGAACATACAGGGGGAAAAAAATCAGCCCACTTGATGAGTAAGCTGTGTAAACACTGATTTATGAGTGTATATGAGAAGTTACATGTGGTTAATTGATTTGCTAGAAATCTTAACCGGCTCTCCCTCAAAATCAAACACCCCATATTAAAAAAATTCGAAATTTTGGGGGAGGGGGCTAGTTAATTAGATCGACCCTAGGACGCAACTGGTACTTAATTTATTGACCTTGAAAGAATGAAAGGCAAAGTCGACCTCGGTGGAATTTGAACTAAGAATGTAAAGACAGATGAAATATAGGCATATCTAATATGCCTATGTGTTTCTTATGTCATTAAATATGTTAGTGTTTGTTGTTGTTTTGTAACAATCTGGTGCAGATTGCATAAATCTATGATCAAAGGCATTCCAGCCATGACCATTCTGTCTTTTTAGGGATATCAACAACTACATGTATCCTCCATTTTTTGTTAACAGGCCTTCTGAAGCTGATGTGAGGTATTGTTAACATTCTTCTAGATTAGCTGCAAGTTGGCAGCTGCAGAAAGAAAAAGATTGCATGAAAGTAATTACAGAGAGCTGTCATACTGAGAAGGAAGGTCAAGTTATGATGGTTAATGCAGAGCTTGGACCTAGACTTGGGGGGTGGATACTGGGTGATAAGGTTAAGAAAGATTAGTGTATCTGGAATGCTTGAGTTGAGGTGTCATAAGATTAGCCACTCCCAAGGAGCTGAAGTTAATGTTGCAGCTGTAGAAGACCCAGAGAGAGGTTATAACACACTCCAACTTCTGTTAGTCAGAAGTTTGAGTGAGCTGGTGAGTAATCTCATACCAATCATTTAAGTGACCTTTCTTTGGAGTGAGTTGGGAATGATTGCCTCCAGGGTATGTCATTTGATTCTCAGTTAGGTAGAGGTATAGTATACAATTCTATATTTCTGAGATCAGGAATTTTTATATTATGTATTAGTTGTAGTGTCCCCATCTTCGTTATTGCTTTTACTGATGCATAATACAGAAGCATAGTATATCTGTATCAACAGATGTGTAGGTCACATTCGGTCCTTTAAACATTTAGCTATGTGTCTTTGTAGCTGTTTGATTAAATTTACTATGGAGCTTCTCAACAACTGTGACTAGTTAATGAATCAACCTTTTCGCTTCTCCTCATTCTCTTTTTTGTCCTTCTTCTGCACAAACCATAAATTAAACATTCTATTAATCTTGTCAAGAACTGCATCCTCCTTCAGTCGTTTTCTCGAAGAAGTTTTTCCTCATTCCACTAAACAGATGACGCATTTTGACAAAGAGCCAAGAAAGAAAAGAAAGAAAAAAACCCAAAAGACTGAAAGCTGTTTGTTGGTGAAAGAACTAAGAGTATTCAAGTGGATAGTTTTATTTCATGCTAGATCGAAATAGGCAAGAGGCTTCGATATTATTTGAACTAGCTGTAAGGCTCTAGCATTATTTAAATTAAATGCTTGGTTTAACATTATTTCAATTAGATAGAAACTTTAGCATTGTCTAAATTAGATAAGAGGTTCCAGCAATATTTCAGTTAAAAAACAGGCTATAATTGCATTATTTATGCAAAATAAATAAAGTGTCTGGTCAACATTGTTGTTTCACCCCAAATCTGTCCCCATTCAACATAGCTATAATCAAAGCTGATCTAGTCATGACCATCTCATCCTTTTGTGTATCAGGGTCCACACTGCTGAGCTTATTTAGTTTTCAAATATCAGGATACTCGCAGAGTGGTTGGCGTTAGGAAGGGCATCCAGCTGTAGAAACTCTGCCAGATCAGACTGGAGCCTGGTGCAGCTCCTGGCTTCCCAGACCCCGGTTGAACCGTCCAACCCGTGTTAGCGCGGAAAACGGACGTTAAACGATGATGATGATGATATGATGGAGATTTCAGTGCTATTTTTGTCAGGTCAAGGGACCCTCTAATGATTTGCTGATTTGTTGCTGCTTGAATATCAAATGTACATTCATAGTATTTAAAGATGCTGCATTGAATCGAAATTTTATGCTTCAGTAGTAAACAAATGTAGTCAATTCATTGATTTATTTTTATCAATGGGTCATATGCTATTTTGGAGATAGTTACTTTTAATCACTTTCTTCATTTTGATTGTTCCACATTTCCTTAGATTTCAATTGTTTTCATTACCATGACCTCATAACATCAACATTATCATCATTATTACAAACGCCACCACAATCATTATTTTCTTCATTGATTGTTTTCTTGCAGACAGTCACTTATTTATTCTCCAAACCAGTGGCATTCAATCTGTTTATTTTTTGGCATTCTTGAAATATAAAAAAATAGTTCTTGTGCTCTTTACCTGGAAATTTTAAATAGAAAACTATTTCCTAAAGCTAAAAATTTAGAATGAAACCAGTGCTTGCATTGTTTTAGTAATCACAGTTGTATGTAACAATTGTAAACAACATAGTTTTTAAAAAAATGCAAAAGTAAAAATAAACTCTTGTATTAGCATGAATTTTCTGAAGCCTTAAATTATACATTCATAAATCCAGTTTTGCTATACACCTATTTCAGTGCACCTGTAATCCGTGGCGCTTGGCTTCAGAACCATTGCCTAAAACATTACTACCTTTCTGTGCCAAAAAGTGTAAATCTTGTACATTTACTAAGTGGTTCTACTATCACTACTTCAGCAAGTTTGTTGTACTTTATACCTCTGCTTACGAGATCATTATAACTTTGAAACATGTCAGGACTTGCCACTGATGATTTCTCTCAACATAATTGCACTTTGTCATACATGTACCATGATGCTCCACATTTGTCAAAGCTTACGAGCTTCATTCTTTCTAATCTTTGCATGCTCTTTGCATTCAGTGTCCATATCTCACTACCATGTACCAGTGCTGCTCATACACAAAGAGCATACACTTTGCCTTTCATTTGGAAATGGAGACCTTTTGTTATCAACAGAGGTAATAGCTCTCTGAACTTTCTCCTGTCTCTTTTTATTCTAGCAACTATACTTCCAGTTTTCAGAACTTCCTCCTCTATTGCTCGTTAGGTCACCTAGGTAAAAGAGACTATCTACAACTTCTAGGGAACCTCCTAGGCATCCAAGAAAAAAAAAAGAATATATATATATATATATATATATATATATATATATATCTCTCTATATATAAATTTCCTGCGTGTTCTTTATGTGTATTGCTCCTTTGCACATGTGTGTGTGTGTGTATGTGTGATTGCGTGTGTTATTTCATTCCCATAGTCCCAACATACTCAGTGAGTTGCAGAGTATCCTCAAGAACAAACATCATGTTTTGATGATTGCATATCTTTAGCCAGTCCATGCTGTTACAAACAGGAGATAACTGGATATCTTGATGTAACATTTCCTACTCCAACAACTCGTGGGTAGTGGTCTATTCCACTCCTCTCACCATTCTCAGAAATTCTGCAAAGGTTATAGGTCCTACTCTTCCTCTTCTGGCTCTAAACTCTAAAAAGAATATGTGTGTGTCTGTCTGTCTATGTATTTGCATGCATATCTATATCTATCTATCTCTATATATACATATAATTATATAACAACAATTGTATGACAACTAACCTTTGGTGAGCACATGCTTGTATATGCATGTGTCTGTGTGAATGTGTTACTGAAGTTGTGTGTGTGTATTTATGTTTATGCGTGCAAATGAGAGTGCTAGAATGTGTACGCAAGAACATATAAGAAATCTGCATAAGATAGACAGCACAGAACATCATAGAAATGAATTGAAAATAACTCTTCTAAAATTGGAACTCAAGGCTGTAGACATTTATTTATGCGTTCCCAATATTGTGTTTCAGTCATTATGGAGGTTTATTATGGGTATTCAGAAGATATGGCTCCATCACTTTTCTTCCATTTTATTTGGAAATTTTCTGCATGAGATGAAAATGTATGTATGTGCGAGAGAGAGTGTGTTTGTGTGTGTATACATATATTAGAAAATCACTAATATTATTCGGGTAATGTGCCAAATTTATGTCAGTGGCGTGTAGTCTGGTCGACAGTGCAGCACTTCTTAAAAGGATTCTATTTCGGCAGATTCCTAGAGTTAGTCAGTAAGATCGAAGCTGTTATCTCCAAGGCAATATAGCCAGTGGATGCCAAACAAGAGATTAATAATACAACTTTACTCAATATGTGTCGTGATTATTAGGCTGTTTCTTTGTAGCTTTTGTCCTCTCTGCCCATCCTATTGCATTATTTACGCATCTATTGAAGTTAACCTTTCGACTTTAAATCGTTAAATTGCTTTAGATATTTCTGGCATAATCAACGGGAAAATAAAGATGAAGATGATATTAATAATAATAAAAACAATGCCGCCACTAATAATACTGCTTTGTCTTTTCCATTTTTTGCATGAAAGTGTGAGCAGATAAGTTGATCACAGCACTGATGTTTATTAAAATATAGTTTATGATCTTTTAATGGTAATTTTCATTAGTTTAGTTATAAAACTGAGAAATCTATTAGTATCTAAGTCAATAATATGTTTGATTACTGAATCTAAAAGGTTGATAATCATTATTTTGTCTCTGTGATGTTTCCATGACCATAGTTCATAATTCCCAGCAGTTTAGACTTTTTTCAAACTATAAATAACTGTTTCTTAAAAATGGAAATATAAAATAACTTCTAAAACCTGAGGGTTGTTTACAAGGGGAATGGCACTGAAAAAATATAATAAAATTTATTTAACAAATACTGCTTTAAAGTAATGTATTAACTGATGACATATGACTTGTAAGCAATGACAATACACTTTTTATAATGGCATTGCACATTTGTTTAATGTCTATTTTCATTTCAGAAAATAGGTTGTTGAGGCAGCATTTTAGCATGGGTTGGACGATTTGACTGAGGATTGGCGAGTCAGATGGCTGCACCAGGCTCCAAGCTGATCTGGCAGAGCTTCTACTGCTGGATGCCCTTCCTAGCACCAACCACTCCGAGAGTGTAGTGGGTGCTTCTACGTGCCACCAGCACAAGGGCCAGTCGGGTGGTACTGGCAATGGTTACATTCAAATGGTGCTTTTTATGTGCCACCTGCACAGGAGCCAGTCCAGCAGCAGTGGCAACGACCTTGCTTGAATATTGTTTTTCACGTGCCAGTGAGGCGATATCTATATAATATATATATAGAATTTATATATATGATATATATATATATATATATATATACATATATATATATGTAATATATATATATATATTTTCTTTGTAGTTTCAGCTTGGAGCCATTGCCATGCTGATGCACCAGCATTTTGCTATACAATTATTACTGAGAGCCTTCTCCAATATCTGGTACTTGCTGAAGAATGGGGTTTGATGTAGCTACCCTCATTTGCACCTCTTGCTGTGAGGTAGGTTCATCTGGGACTCGATAGGAAGATGTCCAGCCTTGATTTTAAAATACCTGCATCTACTTTGTGTTGGTTCCTCAGGCTCTTGGGAGAATATTAAAAAGCTGTGGGTCCCTGAAACCCAGGCTGCTGCAGTAACTGGTCCTGAAGTGCGATATATATATATATATATATATTATATATATATATATATATAATATATATATATATATATATATTTTCTTTGTAGTTTCAGCTTGGAGCCATTGCCATGCTGATGCACCAGCATTTTGCTATACAATTATTACTGAGAGCCTTCTCCAATATCTGGTACTTGCTGAAGAATGGGGTTTGATGTAGCTACCCTCATTTGCACCTCTTGCTGTGAGGTAGGTTCATCTGGGACTCGATAGGAAGATGTCCAGCCTTGATTTTAAAATACCTGCATCTACTTTGTGTTGGTTCCTCAGGCTCTTTGGGAGAATATTAAAAAGCTGTGGGTCCCTGAAACCCAGGCTGCTGCAGTAACTGGTCCTGAAGTGCGATATATATATATATATATATATATATGTGTGTATGTATTTTAAATCTAAGGGAATAATAAGTATTCCATGTTATCAGGACATTTACTGTTTTACACTTTACTAATGCAATGTAAATTGTATCATTTGTAATATTATTACAAATTTGGGATTTTACCAAGAGAACGGCAACTCCTATTTCAGGACAACCTTGTTGCATGGAATACACAAAGGAAGTTATATCCAATAAAATAATCTATGCATTTAAAAACCCTACTATAAAATACACTAAAGCTATTTGAAAAATATATATAACTTTCCTGTTATTAGCCTGTGGGTAAAGAAGGTATTTTTAATCAATGCTACATGTGTTTCTGCGCTGGTGGGGTGGTTATCAAGGCTATACCTAATACATAAATCCACAGGAACAAGAAGGAGTCAACATTACATCGATAAGTATTCTTCCTTTGTAAATTTTTTTTACTAGATTTTTTTATTATTTATAATGTATATAGTGGTTTTTACTAAATAATCTTTTAAATACTATTAACTTAGATTTGACATAAAAAATGGTAATTTTTACTTGTATAGATAGGGTAAATCTTACATTAAATTACTAATTCCCGTAATGTTTATGTAGATAGGTTGTAGGATTTGATGTGTTATAATATAGTCGTTGAGGGTTTCCTTAGGTTTAGCATTTCCTCTATATATCGGTAATGTAATTTTAGGTGTTTAATTTTTAAAATTTTACACATTTTTTTAGTTTTTAAAAATATAATTGCAATTTATATATTTTTATTCCTATTCTTATTTTTCTATTTAATATGACTTATATGTATTTTTAACTTTGGTCCATTAATAATAATAACAATAAGATAAATAGCCTGAAAACGCACTTGTGGATTTATGTATCAGGTATAGCCTTGATAAACACCTATTTGCTTCTATTTAGAAATTAAAGGAAATGACTACTATTCCCTTCAAACTTTGCTTTTGGACATTAATATATTGAAACTGATTTATTTTCCATTGTATGGTTGTCAGTTGCTTGACCTTAACCACTTGAGCATGTACTTTAGTGACTGACAGTATGTGTATCACTGATCATGAACAGGAATAGTGGGAGAGCATTGTAGCCATGTGTTGAGAGGGATTCTTTGAGATTTAAATAAATGTAATAAGCAAAGTTTGAAGGAAATCTTAGCCATTTTTCATACTTTCTTGGGCTAGGAAAATAGGAAATAACAGTTATTACACAAGGACAATAATAATGAAAGCATTCGGGCCATGATCTTATTTTCAGAAATGGTGTATCACAAACTACATTATCTAGTGTGTCTTTTTTCTTAGAAGAGGAAGATGTAATTTGAGGGAGATTCGACAACTATTTCTAGCCAATATCAGAGCCTCATTGTTAGCTGCTGTGGTAATTTCAGTTCTTTCTGTGAATATAGGAAATCCAGTAGAAAGTAATTTCAGTCTTTTTTTTTACTTCCTTGAAAGAATCTTCAATCTTAATATACACACATTAACAGGTCATATGTTGCTTGCTGGATTTATTGCAATTGATGATATATAAGGAACAAGGGTATATTATACACTCTCCATTTCACTTATATTAGTAAAGATATAGTAAGAAAAAAGGAATTTTTCCTGTACTTCGAGGAGTTAATGTTCATTGAAACATATAATTACAGCATTGCAGAAATAAGCCTGCATAAAAGACGCAACAATGATGGCAGGTTTTTGAAAAGAATAACCTTTTAGCAATACGACTGTCATTTAAAAGAGAAAATAGAAGTAGTCATGTTATTATTTAGATTAAAAAATAAACAAAAAAAAAGCAACTGCCAATATAGTTTGAACCACAAAGAAAAAAAATCAAATATGACCAAATCGTTATTTACATCATCATCATCATCCTCTTTTTGCATTCATTTTTACATGCTTGCATGGGTCAGATAGGATTTGTTGAAGTAGAGATTTTCTGCAGCAGGATGTTCTTCCTGTCACCAACCATCCATCACCTGTTTCCAAATAAGATAATATTTCCCTGTGCTCAGACATCTTTTCATGGAAGATTGGAAATTAACTACATTGCTTGTATGATGGTGATACTCATAGACAACAACCAATTGATATCCAAACTGGGGTACAACCAAATAAATACATTCACGCATGCATACATACACACATGCACACAAACACACATGCACATGCATGCAACAAGTTTATTACAATTTCTGTCTACATATACACTCACAAGGTATTGGTTGGCCACACTGTGGACTGAACCTGAGATCACATGGTTGAGAAGCAAGTTTCTTAATCACACCAACACACTTGTGCCTATTGAGAAAAAAGGAATTAAACATTATAAGGGAAAACAGAAGTTTATTTCAGATAGTAGTTATTTGGAAAGTGATTTGATGCTGTGAAATTATATCAGCGACCAAACTACAGAAGCACAACCAAACATTTTCATGCTTTATAATAGATATAGCTATTAAAAGATAAACAAAAAGCAATTGATTGTAACAGATTTTGTAGATTCTTACACAGCTAAAGTGACTCTGCAATGATATAGAATATAACTAAGAAAAGTCACTTTATAAAAAGCAGGCTACCGATACACTTTACTACAAGATTGACAAAAATATCTGGGATAATCGTCATAGCATGACCAAGAAACTGAACAAAAATCAACATCATTACTTCTGGTATCACCATTTTTAAACAATGCATTGACTTCAGAGCCATCAAAGCCATAACCAATTATATACTTAAATCCCTTTCACTTCTTATATACCTATATAACAGTAATTTTTCTCTTTTTCCTGGTGATATAAGGTTCTGATATGACTCTCTTATTTGTTTCTCTATTGATTTCAAACATACCTAAAGGCTGCATTCAGCTTCTCAAATCCTTGGAAAAACAACTGTTTTCAGTCCTCACATATTCTTCTTATTGGTTATCATCATCATCATCATCGTTTAACGTCCGCTTTCCATGCTAGCATGGATTGGACGATTTGACTGCACCAGACTCCAGTCTGATCTGGCAGAGTTTCTACAGCTGGATGCCCTTCCTAACACCAACCACTCCAAGAGTATAGTGGGTGCTTTTATGTGCCACCGGCACGAGGGCCAGTCAGGTGGTGCTGGCAACGGCTACGGTCAAATGGTGCTTTTTATGTGCCATCTGCACAACTTGAACTGATAGAAGAGAGTGCCATGTAAAAGCACCAAGTCCACTCTGCTGAGTGGTTGGTGTTAGGAAGGGCATCCAATTGTAAAAATCCTGCCAAAACAGTCACAGAAGTCTGGTGCAAGCCTCAGCCTGACTGACTCCTGTGGTACCGTCCCACCCATTCTAGCATGGAAGAAGGACGTTAAACAATGATGATGATAAATTAATTCCAGCTTTGTTAATCTAGTCATTTCAATAAATGTGAACAACACCACATGGATTTATTTTTTTTCTTTAGGCTGAATTTTCTGCTCTAAAATCAATCACTTGCAATTCTGCACCTTCAGCATAATAAAAGAGTTTTATTGTAAATTTCTTTTTTATGCATTAATTTTGAAATATATTGAAATTCTAATATTTTATTTTCATAATCTTTTAGACACTTTTTGTGCAGTGGATGATTTTAATAACCCGCTGTTATAAAGAACCAAGTAACACTAATAATAATAACATAATATTTATGCTAAACTCTTGAAATTTTTTGTTGCGTTAATTTGTTTATTATCTTGGTAGAAACACATTTATTTTAATCCTTTGTATTTTCACCGACCTTTAAAAAAGTGCTCTAAGCAATATAGGACTAAACATTGTGAGTTACATCCACAAATTGCTTTTTCATTTCTGGTTTTCTGCATTCATGTACCTTTTGTTCTTGTTTAACTCTAAGTCAGTTAAACCTGAATGAGTATACCTAAAAACAAAGACATTCCATCTATGTAATAAGTAATAATTAAAATCAAACTAAAGTATAATATAACCGTAACATAACAAAAGTAAAAATAGCAATTGGTATAAAATTGCATCAATGATTTGAACTTGAATAAGTGATTTCACATGAATGGGAATAAATTAAAAATAAAATTAGCATGCAGAAATGGAATAGTCCAGATGGATAATAAAAAATTAAATTAAAGAAAAGACTATTGTCTATAAAGTATACAATGTAGAGAAAAAAGAAGAGCTAACAATTCCAGTCTGTTATATATTTTGAGTATTGTTACCACTAGCGATATCAAAATATAACTTTGTATTTTGCATTTTATGTGTAGATGTATATATATAGATACTCTTTTACTCTTTTACTTGTTTCAGTCATTTGACTGTGGCCATGCTGGAGCACCGCCTTTTAGTCGAGCAAATCGACCCTGGGACTTATTCTTTGTAAGCCCAGTACTTATTCTATCAGTCTCTTTTGCTGAACCGCTAAGTGACGAGGACGTAAACACACCAGCATCGGTTATCAAGCAATGCTAGGGGGACAAACACAGACACTCAAACACACACACATACATATATACATATATATATATATATACACATATACGACAGGCTTCTTTCAGTTTCCGTCTACCAAATCCACTCACAAGGCATTGGTCGACCCGGGGCTATAGCAAGTGGGACTGAACCCGGAACCATGTTGTTGGTTACCAAGCTACTTACCACACAGCCACTCCTGTAATGTACATGTAATATGTACATGTCATATGAACACACATATATATATACACATATATACATGCACTAGCACTATGACCCAGTAACAACGGGTCTTTAATGCTAGTATAAAAGTAAATACCGTCTAGAGTCCTTGCATTCATAGATTTGGTTACTTAGATGTTATGACATATAAGTGAATGAGATCACTTCACTCTACTGGACAGGATGCCAGTCGCTTGCAGGGTTACTCATTTATAGCTGAGTAGACTGGAAGATTGTGAAATCATGTTTTGCTCATGAACACAATGCACTGATCAGCCCCAGAATTGAAACCATAATCTTGCAATTGTGAGTGCAATACTCCCAACCACTAGGCCACATGCCTTCACATTAGACGATGTAGTCAGGCAGAAAAATAAAAAAGTGGATAGTCTGAACTGGAGTGCTCTTGATCAAAGATGTGCCTACAAAGAGCTGACCCATGGTTAAACAACAGTAATTGATCATGAACCTGAATATAATACTCTAGCTCACACAGGAGATAATGTTGAGTCTTCAGAAGTGGTGGCAATAAAAGTGAATTTTATTGTTACTCACCATTATTATTCTAATTTGAAATTTCTTTGAAAAATCTAACAGATGCTTCCAAGTGATAAAAGTAAGATAATTGTGGTTGTTAAGACATAAATAGAGATGCTTAATACTTGCAACAGTTCAGATTTGATTACTTATGAAGATTTTGGGCTGTGTGAATGAAATTAGTCTCGAGACTACAAGATTTAATTTATATACATCCTTTCTTCATTAAAGATAACAACAGCAGTAACAACAACAACAATAATAATAATAATAATAATAATAATAATGATAATAATAATAATGATAATCTTTATTTTGGTACAAGTCCAGCAATTTTGAGGTGTAGGAAAGTCAATTATATTGACCCCTGTGCTCAACTGGTTACTGATTTTAATGACAACAAAAGGGGCAGAATTTTAACTCTGAATGTCAAAATGGGTGAAATGCTGCTAAGTATTTTGCTTGGTGTGCTAACACTTCTACCAGCTTGCCACCTACATTTCAGATTTTGGTACAAATACCAAAATTTTAGTGAGAGAGGTAACTTAATTACATTGACACCAATACTCAACTGATACTTTTTTTTATCAATGAATTTGAAATCAGAATGTGAGAAATATCACTGAGCCTTTTGTCTGATACTTTAACAATTCTGTGTCATGTTCTTGAGCAAGATACTTTATTTCATGTTGTTCCTGTTCACTCAGCTGTAGAAATGAGGTGTGACATCACTGGTGCCAAGCTGTATATACCTTTGCTGTTCCCTTGGATAACATTGATGATGTATAGAAGGGAGGCTGGTATGCATGGGTAACTGCTGATCTTTCATAAACAACCTTGCCCGGACTTGCGCCTTGGAGGGTAACTTTCTAGGTGCAATCCCATGGTCAATGGTCATTTGTGACTGAAGGAGGTCTTTACCCTTTAATAATAATGATAATAATGATCCTTTCTACAATAGGCTCTAGGCCTGAGATTTTGTGGGAGAGAGACAGTTGATTTCATTGACTCCAGTACTCAACTGGTACTTATTTGATCTCAAAAAGATGAAAGGCAAAGTTGACCTCAGTTGAATTTGAACTGAGAATGTAATGACTGATAAAATGCCACTAAAACATTTTGTCTGGCATGCTAAGGATTCTGTGAGCCCACTTCCTTAATAATAATTGTGCTATGATAGGCATAAGGCCAGAAATTTTAAGGGAAGAGGCTAGTTGATTTCATCAACCCCAGTGCTCAACTTTACTTATTTCATTGACCCTGAAAATATGAAAGACAAAGTTGACCTCAGTAGAATTTGAACTCAGAATGTTATGACAGATGAAATGCCACTATTATTAATAATAATAATAATAATAATAGTATTAATAATAATAATAATAATAATAATAATAGTCCTTTCTGATAAATGCACAAGGCCTGAAATTTAGCGGGAGGGGACTAGTCAATTACATTGACTCCAGTGTTTCACCGGTACTTAATTTATCGAGCCCAAAAGGATGAAAGGGAAAGTCGACCTTGGAATTTGAACTCAGAATGTAGTGAGGGGCGGAATACTATTAAACAGTTCGCCCAACATGCTAACGATTCTGCCAACTTGCTGCTTTGATAATAATCATAATACTTTCTATTATTGGCACAAGGCCTGAAATATGGGGGAAAGGGATATATCAACCCCAGTACTCAACTGGTACTTAATTTATTGACCCTGAAAGGATGAAAGGTAAAGTTAACCTTGATGGAATTTGAACTCAGAATGTAGCAACAGGCGGAATACCACTAAGCAGTTCGCCCAGCATGCTAACGATTCTGCCAGCTCGCTGCCTTAATAATAATAATAATAAGCACTGGTAATAATATTTAACTAAATGATGTCACAATATGAAGGAGTTGAGCTTTGTGGACTCACTGGTAGTCTATTAAAGTCATTATTCCATAGTTAACATTGGTCTGCAAGAAGCCTTAACTTATGCATGCAAGTTGCAGGGTTAAGAAATCTTTCTGAGTTACTTTCTTTTAAAAGAGATGTTTCTTGTTCTCCATCAAATACAGTAGTCAAATAATATCATCTATCATCATTACTGTCATCGTTTATTATTATTTTCATTCTCCAATCCATCCTTATGGCATTGATAAGACAGAAAGTAAACCTTGAGCTGCAGCTGTTGTTTAGCACCAGGCCATCTCTAATCAAGTAAACTAATGATCAAGATCATACCAGCAGTAAGCTCCACATTTTGTTTTTTTCAAGAATAGTGTGTATATATCTAGAACATTATACAGTGTGTCCTTTATTTTTCAGATAAAACAGTGTTACATGAAAGAGATTTGGTTGCTATTTTTAGCAGTTCAAGCTAGCAGATTGTCTTCTTTGTTGGCTGGACTTTGTGTTTGTAATAGCAGATTTTTTGGTGTAGTTTCAGAATGTTAATTAGATGAGAGACAATTGCTTGTATATAAAATATTTCTATATCCTAGTTCAATTCTGCTTGTAAGTAGAGGTCTTACAATGACATGAGCTGTATCATGCTGATTGTTCAAGGTAAATTACATGAAACCAAACATTTCATTAGTGTCCCTTAAGCATTTCAAACAACCATATCTGGCTCAAATATTCCAACTGTTTTATGTTCAAATTGGCAAGATTCAACCACTTACACTACAATGTCATTCTAAAACTAAAGCACCATCGAAATCTCAAAGCTACAAGATAATGCATTATTAATTAAAAAAATATGAATAAAGAAGCTTTTCATTTGACAGAATAATCTGAATACTAAAGGGTTAATGGCTTCTGGATTTATATAAGAACAACATTTTTTAACCAATAAAGGAGCCTTTGTAGGATCGTTTGACCAGTTGAAACTAGTGACTGAATCTCTTTTAAACATTTCATGTTTCCTCAGAGTGTGGTAGAGTGTCGCATGTAGAATCATATGTATGATTCAGATGTACATTAAAATTTAGACAGTAAATTTGGACTCAAGGTCTATATCATAGTTGTCCAATAATCTTACTTTGTCATTTCACCACTTCTCACATGTTATTGCTTACTGCAGAGAGTGCTAGTCTTATTGAGTTTTTGTTTTAGCAATAATGCCCATTGCACCTTCAGTGGTGTTGAGTAAACTTCCATTTGTAAATAGCTGTAGGTCAGCTCTGATTATGCAGACTTATACACTGTATAATGATCTAGATATATACACACTATTCTTGAAAAAAACAAAATGAGGAGCTTACTGCTGGTATGATCCTGATCATTAGTTTACTTGATCAGAGATGGCCTGGTGCTAAACAACAGCTGGAGCTCAAGGTTTACAAAACATTTACAGTTATTGAAAAATGACTAGGTGTGATCCACAGATATAGTCTTCTTTGCTTATATATTGGTTACTTACTTGTACTTGTGATGGCGTTCACTCTGGACAGGTTGAGCCGACTTCTTCTCTTTTTGAAGAAGTTTCGTGGGAATATTGAATTCACAAGCAGTCCCCGACATCCCGCATGCATATCCTGAGTAACAGGATGCCCTGTTTGCTGTGGAGTCTCCACAGACGCAGGGACAGAATGACCTTGAAGCTGCCGGTTGCCGATCAGACGCCTCTTGGAATTTTCACCAGAGCCCCGTTGGCCAGGCTACGGCCCTAATACCGCTCGGTGCCAGACCAGTTCGCTTTGGGTGGCCCTACCAGGAACCGAAGTTCCCGCCGGCATAGCTCTGACACTGCCCGTTTACACCACCCTACTGCTTTGAGGAGGGGTTGGACTTTAGGGTGGTATATATTGGTTGATAAATGTTCAAACAAGTATTAAGCTGTACAATGTGTTTTTCATTTGTTACAAATGGCACATATTGTCATCAATATTGTCATCATCTTAAACATCAATACTAGTGATGATCTGCTGAATTTATGAAATTTGTCCTGAAAGTCTCCATTAATAGCTGCACAACTGAAATTTATCTAAATTCCAATCTAAACCCATTTGACAGTCTGCTTCATTTCTTTACACAATCTTGTAGTGAAAAATCGATGTGTTATTAATGCATACGCACTTGAATAGTCCTCTCAGTATCTTGGTTGTAATGATATTGTATCTCCTCAGATGATGATGAGGGATACTAATGTTCAGTGGGGCATCACACACCTTGTTAGACATTTCACAGTTGATTAGATCTCATAGCAACTTTAAGTTAAGTTATCATTCTGAAACACTTGCTGTTTTCAGTTTTTGTCTATGTGAATAGCTTGAATGGTTCTTTGCAACATACATACGTGTATGTATGTATGTATGTATGTGTGTGTGTGTGTGTGTGTGTATCACTTTATTAATATATCCAGAGACATAGTACACAATTGTTTACTATACATACGCACCTCTGTCTGATTGCACTTAGGTGTACACACATGCACACTACCTTAAATGAACTCACTATGGTCAATCCACCTACTAGAAATACAAGCCAAATTTCCTTCACATCAGTCCATATTCTTCTGTCTTATATAAAGGTCACATTGTATAATGCAGTCTTGAATGTACAATGAGACAGGGTGGTCACTTATGAGAATGAATTTAAAAAAATATTTTTACATGGCTTAGGCAGAGGAAGAAGGGGAGAAGTTATCCTCAGATTCAAAACAAATTGCAGCAGAGTTGATTCTGTTAAAGGTACTCAAGGGCCAGTTGGTGTTGTTATATTGGGTGACAGATTAAGGAACAGAAACAGCTTCTCTCGCAGGCTTCTGAACATTTTCCATTTACTAAATTGTACTCACAAAGCTTTCTTTGGTTAACTCTAAGCTGCTGTTTAGTCCTGATTTAATAGATATTAATCTGAAATCTAGCTATGGCCATCCATTTTATTATTAATATTCTTATAAAATCTTGCCAAGGTCTACTTTGCCTTTTATTTGGTTGATAAAATATAGTACCAGTCAAATACTGGGGTTGATGTAATCAACTTGCCCCCTCCTCTCAAATGGCTGACCTTGTGCCAAAATTTAAATACCTGAGTGGAGGTGGCATGGGCCCAGCCAGATTTGAGGGGCAGAGGCTGTTGTAATAGCATTAGAAAAGGCAGGGAGTACAGAGCATACCTGTAGGCCAGCAGCTAGAGTGTATTTGTGAGTGAGCTTATGCCAGTCAGCTGATTGGCCCTTTTCAAATGTGGTTTAGGAAGTTTGTGTATGCAGCAGCAGCACTGTTCCAGATATGAGAGTTGTACGCCATTGTGGGACCCACCTGAGCTTTATAAAATGTCAATAATTTTTTGTGTCTGAAGTAGGTTTTACTTTGAAAGAAAAGACCAGTCATTAGGATATAATCTTAGCTATATTAATTGCAAGGAGAAATCCTTGGTTATAACAATATATTCCAAACACCAGTTTCATTATGACAAAAGTTAGTTATGTTACCATTCTTGATTTTGGACATTGTATTTCATTAAAACTTTGGTTAAATAATGTTCTTGTCATTAGCTCTTCGAAGTACTTTTTAATCATCTGGATTACACATGAAGTTGAAACTTTCCCTATTTTCACTCATTTACCTTCATCTTTCTTTTATTTTGGTGATATAAATGCAATCAGATGAGTATTTATTTAAAATATTTAATATCTGAAAAGTTTTAAAGGGTTAGATTTTATTCCCTTGGGAGGGTATGGACATTAAACTACCTCATTTTCCGTTTCTTCTGTAAACCTTATTCTGATAAAAGAGATCAATAATGTATAAAATAGTGCCAATCTGGAAGAATCTAATCTATCATCATCATGCAGATAATGAAAATACTCTCTTCATGACAGCTCTATATCCTTCATTATAAGTTTATAAGTAACTTCACTATAAATGCCATTATTATTCTGTCCATTCTTCATATCTGGAGGTTATAAAAAGCTAAATACTCTTTATAGATTGTTTCTTTAAAATTTGAGCTTCTTTGATATTAAGTCTTACTGCTTAATGTAAGTTGTTGATCTTGTAATTAGTGTATTTGTTATGGAAACAGACTTGCTGGTTCTAGTAACTTTTGTGTGATATAGCTGAAGGTGGTGCCTTCTTTAATGTGTTGCATTTTTAAAGTAATTATAAATGTCATTGAATCCATTATTAGCAACTCCATTTACCAATATCACTTGGAGATGTACATCAACCACCTTTATCAAAGACATTAACACAAAGCAATTAAGGGAGCCTCTAAGTGCTTGTTCGACCTGCTAGAGTTAGCAGGTAAATCTTATTGAAACCACACCTATCTTTTTTATTAACCAGATACATTGAATATTATAGTTTGGATACACCACATCTAAGAAAAGTGATGGGATGCTCATGGCTGGAATGTCTTTTGATCATAGTTCTGCTTAATGAGAACCTACTTGGGATAAAACAATAATGACAACATTAACATTATCACTGAGACATTTATGGAATTTATTAGTAGCAGGTTCATGAAATCAAAATTAAAGAATTACATTGGATAATGTAGTCCTAGATATATAATCCCTGGACAGAAAAATGACTGGATGGTCACAGCTGGAACCGCTTTGATCATAGGTCACCTTGATCAGATTAGGTCTGCTCTTAAAAATACATTACCATATCTCCACCATCACCATCCAGCATCATATTGGCCAATTCAGAGTAATCAATCAATTGGTCATCATCATCATCGTCATCATCATCATGAAATTGCAATCATTATTACCATCATAATCACTACCTTGATGTTATCTTTATCTCGCTCTCCTCCACATTCATTACCCATCACTTGTACATCTATGTCATTCTGCCACAAGCAGATTTAAAGAACCGTGCACTATTCTTTAGTTCAATATTTGCATAAGCTATTCACTCCACTATTTCAACTTAATTCTTGCTTGTTTCTCATCTTATTTACACATCAGTAGAGTGGACATTATTTACATGTCAGCAAAGTGGACAGACTAGATTAAGCCAATTTTCCTCTCCTCTTCATCTTTTCTCTAGCTGAAGAAATTATTGTTTTCTGGCCGTTGATCTTGTTCTTGTTGTTATTATTATTATTATTATATTATTATTATTATTATTATTATTATTATTGTGTGCATTTAGACTATTTCATAAACAGTTTGTGGTTGTTGTTTGATGGCCTTGGTTAGTAATCAGGATGATAGCGTTAGCATAATGATGCCAATCATTACTGATGATTGTGATGGTGTTGTTATTGGTATTAGTGTTCTTGTTTAGCTTTGAGACCCCTCCCTTCAGTCATGACTGACTGTGGGATCACACCTAGAAAGTTACCCTCCCAGGCACAAGTCCGGGCAAGGTTGCTTATGGAAGACCAGCAATCGCCCATGCATACCGGCCTCCCCTCTCCATGCCACCAGTGCTATCCAAGGGAAAGTCAAAGGCCAATACAGCTTCACACCTGTGACGTCGCAACTCATTTCTACGGTTGAGTGAACTGGAGCAACGTGAAATAAAGTGTCTTGCTCAAGAACACAACACGCAGCCTGGTCCAGGATTCAAACTCACAACCTCACGATCATAAGCTCGATGCTTTAACCACTGAGCCATCCTAACTGAGGAGACCTGTTATCAAAGAAACATTTTATATCTAGGAGTGCATTGTGAAATGTAAAGGAAGTGGGATGTGATAAGAGAGAAATTCAGCTGTTATTTCTACCAAGTTGAGCAACTATGTTGAAACCCATCATACACACACATATATATATATGTGTATATATGCATATACATGTGTGTATATATATATATATATATATATATACACACACAGACACACACATATGAATATGCATGTATATAGATATATATTTATGTATGTGTGCATTATATGTATTATAGATAGCCATAAGTTTTTCTCTGTACTATTAAACTAGTATACTAAACATACATAGATATATGCAACACCAAGAAATCTGTTAAACAGCTGTATGCAAACAAAAACACTTATCCTGCCAGAGTAGTGTATACAATCTAACACTCTTGCCATTGCAAATGCAGTGAATAAATGATTGAATTGATGGAAATCTATAACCAATAACGAAGGTGGGATTTGAACTCAGAACATAAAGAGTCATATCTAAATACTGCAAGTTATTTTATCCTACACTCTAGCAATTCTATTAATCCACCTCCTCAAACAATAGTGGTTTCAAATTTTGGTACAAGACTGGTAATTTTACATCAGCCCCAATATTCAACTGGTACTTGTTTTATTTACCATAAAAGGATGATATGCCAAGTCGACCTTAATGGAATTTGAAATCAGAATGTAAAGACCCAGAATAAATGCTGCTAAGCATTTTGTCTGACTTGCAAATGATTCTGCCAGCTCATCTCTACTTAAATTGATATTAATAATTAACTTACTCTGATAGGCACAAAGCTCAAAATTTTGATGGGAAGGGGCCAGTCGATTATATAGACCCTGATGCCCAACTGGTACTTATTTAATTGATCCCAAAAGGATGAAAGGCAAAGTGAACCTTGATGGCATTTGAACACAAAACAAAAAACTGGAAGCAATGCTGCTAAGCATTTTGTGTGGCGTGTTAATGATTCTGCCAGCTCATCTATTTCTTTACTACCCACAAGGGGCTAAACACAGAAGGGACAAACAAGGACAGACAAACGGATTAAGTCGATTATATCGACCCCAGTGCGTAACTGGTACTTATTTAATCAACCCCAAAAGGATGAAAGGCAAAGTTGACCTTGGTGAAATTTGAACTCAGAACGTAATGGCAGACAAAATATTGCTAAGCATTTCGCCCAGCGCGCTAACTTTTCTGCCAGCTCACCTACCTTAATAATAATAATAATGATGATAATAATAATGATAATTATTATTTCAAATTTTTGCCACAAGGGCAGCTTTAGGGAAGTGAGGATGAGTTGATTACATCGACCCCAGTGTTCAACTGGTACTTATTTTATTCACCCTGAAAGGATAAAAGGCAAAGTTGACCTCGGCAGAATTTGCAGAACATGGCAATGGGCGAAATACTGCTAAGCATTTCGTCCAGCATGCTAACAATCCTGCCAGCTCGCTGCCTTAATAATAATAATAATAATTACAATATATGTATAGTTCCATAAAATACTGTCTGAGATCCTTGTTGAGACAGGACAGACAGTACAAACCCCCAGTAGACACAATATCTTCAATCAACATTACGATATTGGATACTGTTCGACATCTTAAATAATAATGATAATAAACAAAACAAAACAAACACTGTGCACTATGCTTCATAGTGCAGTGAAATCACAAGCAAAATAAGACAACTGAATAATGATAACAATGATAACTGTACAAAAATAATGTTAATAATAGAAATAATAATAATCTTATCTTACATAAAAATGGGAAAGTAATTGTCCTTTATTCCCACTTACCTTTCTGTGATAAGAAATATAAATATTTTGATTTTTAGAAATAGAATGTGTATGTAATTTCCCTTACAAGGAGCTGAAAGAAGGATGCTTTTGGCAGAACCCTTTTTTAGGGAATGTTTTTTTAACGGGCTTGGTATGTTTGGGTTTTTTTCTAATTCATTTTATATGTTTTATATTGTATTGATATTTTTGATGATACCAGCTGGGTTAAGATGTCTTTTGACTGTTTTCTCTTTTGTATATTTATAAAATTTTAATAATCTCTTTATCTATCACTGAGATGATCATAGCAGTTGTTTCTTACTCTGGCACAGGATCTGAAATTTGTTTATGTGTGTCTGCTGTGGGATAGTCATTTAAGTAGATCCAGTAGTTGAGCAATATTGTATTTTATCAAGTTCTAAGGGATGAAAATCAAAGTTGACCTCGGCAGGATTTGAACTCAGAATGTAAAGATTCATAACTAAATACTTCAAAGCATTTTGTCTGACACAAGGCCCAAAATTTGAAAGTAGGTTGTGTAATCAATTGATTGAACTCCAATACAAAACAGGTAGTAATATAATTGGCCATGTGAAGCTGGCTGAATCGTTAGCATGTTGGATCAAAATTCTTAGTGGCATTTCTTTTGGCTCTTTATATTATGATTTCAAATATTGTTGAGGTTGATTTTGCCTTTCACCCTTCTGGGGGTCAGTAAAATAAGCACCAATTAGGAAATGGAGTATTTGTAATTGCTTTACTCTGCCATCTTGCTGGCTTTGTGCCAAAATTTCAAACCAATATTAGTGACTATGGGTATATAAAGAGCAAAGTAAAATACAGCACAGGAGTGGCTGTGTGGTAAGTAGCTTACTTACCAACCACATGGTTCCGGGTTCAGTCCCACTGCGTGGCACCTCAGGCAGGTGTCTTCTACTATAGCCTTGGGCTGACCAAAGCCTTGTGAGTGGATTTGGTAGACAGAAACTGAAAGAAGCCCGTCGTATATATATATATATATATATGTATGTGTGTGTCTGTGTTTGTCCCCCCTCCCAACATCGCTTGACAACCGATGCTGGTGTGTTTACATCCCTGTAACTTAGCTGTTTGGCAAAAGAGACTGATAGAATAAGTACTAGGCTTACAAAGAATAAGTCCTGGGATCGATTTGCTTGACTAAAGGTGATGCTCCAGCATGGCCACAGTCAAATGACTGAAACAAGTAAAAGAGTAAAAGAATATGGTTGAATCTGAACTTCTCTGGGAGCCTCTCCATTACCCCAATTATCATAACAAAATCAGTGAAACAACAGGATTTTAAAAGTACAACTTCCTTCTTCAGCCATGCCACTAATGTCTCAACAGAAAAAAATACTTCATCACTCTTTCAAATTCATGACAGAAATATATTCTCATAACTGTGTTTGCATATTTTATTTTTTTTAATGCGAGCTTACACTGTGCTTGAAAATTTTGGCATTTGAGTATTGTTGGAACATTTGCCATTTACTTTATTTTTGGTTTCTTTTTGCTATTTACAGCCATACACCCTTCCTATTTTAATCACTTAGAAGTGGGATCAATTGTCCACCATGTCTGAGTGTAACAGACAGTGCAATGTATTAAGTTAGACATCTTGTTAAGAAGCATTACAGATTGTTTGTAAGCCATAAGCTTTGAACTACATAACCATCTGGGCAGAAGTCCAACATTGTTTTAGCATCACAGCTTTTCTACTGCAGTATTCATAGATGGCAAATAAATATTTACAAATAACATAGGCGCAAGACTTGCTGTGTAGTAAGTAGCTTGCTTACCAACCACATGGTTCCGGGTTCAGTCCCGCTGCGTGGCACTTTGGGCAAGTGTCTTCTACAATAGCCTTGGGCCGACCAAAGCCTTGTGAGTGGATTTGGTAGACAGTAACTAAAAGAAGCCCGTCGTATATATATATATATATATATATATATATAATGTGTGTTTGTCCCCTCCCCCAACATTGCTTGACAACCGATGCTGGTGTGTTTACATCCCCGTAACTTAGCGGTTCAGCAAAAGAGACCAATAGAATAAGTACTAGGCTTCCAAAGAATAAGACCTGGGGTTGATATGCTCGACTAAAAGGGGTGCTCCAGCATGGCCTCAGTCAAATGACTGAAACAAGCAAAAAAGTAAAAGAGCACATTCATACAACCTGCACCAACATTTGAAAAAATATCTTTTACTTGTTTTAGTCACTGGACTCTAGCCATGCTGGGGCACCACCTTCAAGGGTTTTGGTCAAACTAATCAACCCCAGTACTTACTTCTTTAATCTTGTACTTATTCTGTTGGTGTCTTTTGTCAAACCACTAAGTTACAGGGACATGAGCAAACTAGCACTGATTGTCAAGCAGTGACAAGACAAACCGGGACAAAGACACACAAAGATATGGCCAGCTCCTGTCAAATCATCCAGCCCATGCCAACATGAAAGGAGGACATTAAACAATGATGCTGCTGATAATTTCTTTGTTTGTTTGTTTGTTGAGTGAAGCAGTCTTTGTCCGTAGTGGGAGAAGTCCGATACATGGTCCTTTGCTATTAGTAAGACCCGCAGAAGAGAAAGCAGGTCAACCCCCGACACTGAGAGCATCGACGGATGGATGAATGTGCATCCAGGCTCAGCGGTTGTGTAGGAAGTCGGGGACAAGAAACAGGAAGAAAGAGTGAGAGAAAGTTGGGGCGAAAGAGTACAACAGGGGTCGCCACCACCCCTTGCCGGAGCCTCGTGGAGCTTTAGGTGTTTTCGCTTAATAAACACACACAATGCCTGGTCTGGGAATCGAAACCACGATCCTCCAAATGCCAGTCCGCTGCCCTAACCACTGGGCCATTGTGCCTCCATGCTGCTGCTGATGATGACATATGCATACACACACACACACGTAATGAACTTCCTCACAGTTTCCATCCACTAAATTCACTCACAAGTCATCTATAATAGAAGACACTTGTTCAAGAGACCACATTGCAGGATTGAACCCCAAATCATGTGACTACCAAGTGAACTTCTTTACCCATACCACCATGCCTCTATCTATGAAGTTACAAAAATTTTTTAATAATTTTTAAAGATTTGTCATGCTTCTGTTTTAACTCTTTCATTACCATATTACTGATGAAATATGCTGCTTGACTTTCAAATTAACACTGAAAGTAATTTCATCACTATTATATTAATGTTTGGAATATAAATTAACACAATATTCTTCTATAAAATTTGATGGACAGTTTTAATTTAAAAGTGACTATTTTAGAATTGGAAATTTTATACCACAGAGCTATGAGTAATCTCAGATAGGCTGATATAAGAAATCTGAAAAGGAAGTTGTGAAAAAATTTATAAAATTCATTTTTATAGTTTAACAACTGGCTCTTCCTGTTTGGAGTAATGGCAGCATCACTAGTAGTAGTAGTAGTAGTAGTAGTAGTAGTAGTATAGATTGTAGTATTTATCTGGTAGTTTATCAAAGACAGTAGTTTCTTTCCCAGCTGGCAAAGTCCTGTTCATAAACATGCTGTTGAGGAAGAGATTTTCATAAACATTTTGTTTTTAGTCATCTTAAAACTCATATTTATTTAACACTGGGGTGAGAATTCAAGAAACGATGAGCAAAATAAT
Organism: Octopus sinensis; assembly: GCF_006345805.1. Classification (NCBI taxonomy): domain Eukaryota; kingdom Metazoa; phylum Mollusca; class Cephalopoda; order Octopoda; family Octopodidae; genus Octopus; species Octopus sinensis. Next base: position 159,273,287 of record NC_042997.1, on the reverse strand, counting down.
TCCCTAACTCCCTTTTTTTCTAATTCATATCTTGGTACATTATTTACTTTTGCCTTATCAGTAACAACTTATCAGGGGAGCTATCAGTATTACTTTTTCTCAACAGGGGACAATTTCTCCTTTCTAGATTTTTTTATTTATTTTGTTTTATTATAATTTATTTTATACTACTTTTTTATACTTTGAAATAAGTTTTATTGTAGGTACCCAAATTTGTCTAATTTCATGTTGGCACTGCATGTCCCCCCCCCCATCCTTATTTTATGCTTGTCACTACAAGTTATTGATGATAAGCATTTTATCATATTTAAGAAACAGGGGCCATTTGGGGAGTGGGTGGTAGGGACAAATTGAATTGGGTTGGGATTGTTTTAGGGATTAGATATGTTTTCTTCCCCTCTTTATCTTCCCTCCTCATATACTAAAATAAACACAGGTATAATGTATGTGTGTGTGTGTGTATACACATATATACACACACTCGGAAGTGTTTTATGTTCCTGTACATGAATAAGATGTGTGTGTGTGTGTGTGTGTGTGTGTGTGTGTGTGTGTGTGTGTGTGTGTGTGCTTGTTCTGCTTAATCCCTATCTGGTACTCATTTACTCTCTTTGACTTGAAAGTGAATTATCATGAATGTCATATTCTGACTGACTTCCAGGCAGAAGATCAAACATCAACATCATCCTATACCAGATGGAGTTACTAACCTCTTCTTCAAAAACAAGCACCTAGTTTAGAGGTAATATGAACCAAATCCCTCTCTCTCTCTCCACCTACTGTTCCCTACCACCAACACTGCTGCAATTCTACAGTTTACCTCTTCCTTAAACTTTGTGTAAAAATCCATTTTTAGCCCAGCCATACCTTATGTTTTCTTTTTTCCTTTTTTCAGGGTATGAGGGTTCTGAGTTAAAGGTTTTCTCTGTGGACATATTTATTTTTAGAACCTGCTCTTAGTCATACTTAAATTATAGTTTGCAGCAGCCCTTTCTTTTACAACCTTGTTTCATCCAATCCAGAGCTCAGTCTGTTGCTCCACAAATTTTGATAGCGTTTATTTTATTTTTACTTAGTGTGTTAATCTTTGTATTTGTTAGTCTGTTAGTTACTGGATATTACCTCTTTGTCTACACAATTGTTTGTGTGTCCTATGTTACCGGCTGTTTGTGTCTCAATGTATCTGGCAATATGAGTAAGTCTTCTCTTTGATAATGTTTGGATTGTGATTGACATCTTTATACCACATATGAACAAAATGATTAGCATTTTGGTGAATCAAAGCTGTAGAGACAGGTAATGGTGTATCTAACTTGAAAGCTAATAAAGGTTTGTGTCAGGTAGGTCATCCAGTCTTAGAAATATTACCTCAGTCAGTCTCACCCAGCCTATGTCAGGATGGAAAAAGCTAGCATAAAGGTGACGATGATGATGATGATGTACACACACACACCACACACCACTCACACACACACATGCACTCACACACACACACACACTCTTATATAGTAATAAATATATGAATACAATTACTACATGAATTGAGTATTTTTTCTCTTGTATGTAAGTAAATAAAGGCACAGATGTGATTGTGTAGTAAGAAGCTTGCTTCCCAACCACATGGTTCTGGGTTCAGTCCTGCTGTATGGCATCTTAGACAAGTGTCTTCTACTATAGTCTCAGGCTGACCAAAGCCTTGTGAGTGGATTTGATAGATGGAAACTGAAAGAAGCCCATCATATATATATATATATATATATATATATATATATATATATACATATATATATACAGACATAAATACATATATATACACTATTTAAAATTGATGGATATTTGTTCTCATCTTGTTTGTTGTTAACACAACATTTCGGCTGATATACCCTCCAGCCTTCATCTGGTGTCTTTGGGAAATTTCAAACCTGGGTTCTCATTCCTAAGGTATTTTTGTTGGTGTTGTTGTTGTTGTTGTTGTCGTCGTCGTCGCGTCGTCGTCGTCGTCGTCGTCGGTCGTCGTCGTCGTCGTCGTCGTCGTGTCGTCGTCGTCGTCGTCGTCGTCGTCGTCGTCGTCGTCGTCGTCGAGTCGTCGTCGTCGTCGTCGTCGTCGTCGTCGTCGTCGTCGTCGTCGTCGTCGTCGTCGTCGTCGTCGTTCGTCGTCGTCGTCGTCGCGCGTCGTCGTCGTCGTCGTCGTCGTGTGTCGTCGTCGTCGTCGTCGTGTCGTCGTCGTCGTCGTCGTCGTCGTCGTCGTCGTCGTCGTCGTCGAGTCGTCGTCGTCGTCGTCGTCGTCGTCGTCGTCGTCGTCGTCGCGTCGTCGTCGTCGTCGTCGTCGTCGTCGTCGTCGTCGTCGTCGTCGTCGTCGTCGTCGTCGCGTCGTCGTCGTCGTCGTAGTCGTCGTCGTCGTCGTCGTCGTCGTCGTCGTCGTCGTCGTCGTCGCGTTCGTCGTCGTCGTCGTCGTCGTCGTCGTCGTCGTCGTCGTCGTCGTCGTCGTCGTCGTCGTCGTCGTCGCGTCGTCGTCGTCGTGTCGTCGTCGTCGTCGTCGTGTCGTCGTCGTCGTCGTCGTCGTCGTCGTCGTCGTCGTCGTCGTCGTCGTCGTCAAGGTCACTGCCTGGAATCAAACTTGGAATCTTGGGGTTAGTAGCCTGCACTCTTAACCACTACGCTATATGCCCATGGGCATATATATATATGAATAAAATTATAGAATACTATATCTGCATATATTTTGAAAGATATCAAAGAATATACACACATTTATATATTTATATTAAAAAAATCGTGTGTGTGTGTGTGTGCATGTGTAATTATGTTTTGAACAAAATACATTTCATCAGCCTTCCTCCAAATTTACTACTTTCTGAGATGACCACAAAAGGAAGTTTATTTGTTTATTCTTAAGTAGATTATTTATTTATTTGTTTTATTTATCTGTTTATTCATTATGCATCAAGGCATAGAGTTGCGTGATATTTAGAACTATGTTTTTCTAATTTTAATTACTAATTCAACAAACTAGCTTCCCTGATAATAATTCCTGGCGTCATGATCTGTCTTGAATGTATCATCACCTCTGTAGTTTGGTTTCAATGACTAATTGCCTCTGTTTAATCTCGGATAATACATAATTTCTCTCATTGCTTCCTGCACACTCTTATGTTAACATGATTCTTATGTCTGTTTGCAATGTTTTATTTCAATGCTTGCTTCTTGTTATTTATCTGCTGGTTATGCTTGACTGAGTGGAAATATGTTCAAATATATAATAACCATGATCATTCAATATATTTTGGATTACATTGTCCCATGTGTTTCTCATTTTCTTTTTTAAGATAGGAGAATGTGGTTATTTGAAGGAGACTTTGTTGCTACCTCTAGTAGGACCAGGAATGCATGAAAAATTTCTCATTTCTTTGAATCTGTTGTTTAGCAGCATGTCAGTTCTGATCAAGATCTAATGATTAAATGCATTCTTGCTGTAGTCATCTTGTTGTTTTGCCTGTTGGGAACAATACTAATGTATTTTTTTTTTATTACAATATGATTTGAGGGGGACATAGCTTTCCTTTTTAGCCAAATAAGTGATTGTAAAAGCAAATTGTTCATTTGCTTTATAATCAGTACATAATGACATAAGGAGAAAGACATTGATATTCATACATGTCAATCTACCTTGCCATTGTATAAGCATGTATAGAAGCATACATGCACACACATATATACATAGGATGTTTGGGCTAAGTTTGACATTTCTTTATGTCTCCTTTCTCCAAGAACAGCTTGAGGTATTGTTGAACAAGCAATGGCATCGGAGAGTATAGAAATTAATGTCATAGTTAAGAAAAAGGTAGCTGACATGGAGGAATGGAAGCCGTCTGAATATTGGAAAAGACATATTTATCATGATGATTCATGCCAGCTATCAAAATGCTGAGACCATTACTGCTACTCAATGCTCTGTGAATACTCTAAAGGCTGTAAGATTTGAGATGGACAGCTGCACCAGAGACTACGAAGTTATAACCAGCAGTAAGGGACACAGAAGATATCCTGTTTGCTTCTGCATGACAGAATTTATCCCTACATCATTGGACAAGCTTTTAGGCTCAGTTTAGATGGGTGTGTGAGGCTGCTGGAGACTGTGGTCAATCCCTGGCTGGAGAGGGTTGCTGCTGAAAGACCATATGTGTGGCAACAGGATTTGACTCCTTGCTTCCAGTTTCTTGTTTTGTGTTCAAATGCCATCAAGATCCACTTTGCTTTTCATCCTTTTGGGATCAGTTAGATAAGTACCAGTTGAGCATCGGGGTCTATATAATCGACTGGCCCCTTCCCATCAAAATTTTGAGCTTTGTGCCTATCAGAGTAAGTTTATTATTAGTATTAATTTAAGTAGAGATGAGCTAGCAGAATTATTAGCAAGTCAGAAGTGGTTGTCTGAGAATTTGTGTTAAATCACCAACCCCAATTTCTAGCTTCCTAATTCCCCAATTGTAATCCCATGGATTACTATGTGTGGGGCATAGTTGAGGAAGACAGCAACTACTCTGTTTGCAACATACTTTTATTTTGGGATGAGATTTCGTGTCTTCTTTTTTCAAATTTAGCCTGAACCTCTGTATACATGCATATATATATATTTGTATGTGTATATTTTCTGCCAAAATATTGCCTGGATATTTATACTGTGAAAACACTAACCATTCTTTGTCATAATACTACCTGGATTTACCTAGGATTTTACCTAAGAACATACAGACTAACACCCATACCCTTGGAAATAAATATGAACTGTGAACTTTTTCTTGCTCTTCTATTTCATTGCTTATTATCTGTGAACTTTCCGTGTCTAGATCCTGTATCTGATTATTTCCATTTCTAGATCCTTCACATTTTCTTTATTTGTCTCTGATGATATGATTCCATATTCAGGCATGCTCACCTATCACTTGGGATATCCCAGAAACAGCTGTAAGACCACAACTAATTTAAGAATAATGATGCATATGACTTGAGATGCTTGTTATGCCTTGCCATTTGTTGTCCTCTTTCACAAATATATATATCCACTATATCAGAAACCTAAAATGGTTCCATAGTTCCCATCTCAGTTACCAGCTTAGAGCCTTGATAACCCATTACAACACTTACCCAGCCTACCTATTTGTTTAGATCACCATTGAACTAAACTCCCATATTCTGTATATATATATATATGTATATATATATATATATGTATATATGTGTATATGTAAATTTAAATGTATGTATGTGTATCATCATCATTGTTTAATGTCTGTTTTCCATGCTGCTGGACGATTTGACTGAGGTCTGGAAAGCCAGCAGCTGCACCAGGATCCAATCTGATCTGGCAATGTTTCTGCAACTGGATGCCCTTCCTAATGCAAGGACTTGCTCTTGCACCCATCTTGTCTTCATCCAACTTGCCCTACCTTCCATTTTTCTATCTCTAATTCTCCATCACTCTTCTAAAAATGGCACTATTTAGCCGCTGAAATCATGTGACTGCAAAATCTGCATATATTTCTTCCCCTTTGTGCTCCCATTATCGTCCCTTTTTACTTTATTTCCCACCAGTCACATCTGCTCTCTATGCCTCCACTTACCTCTCCTCTAACATCTTAGGACTGTCATAACTCACCTTTAATATCCTTTCCTATTTGCTGTCGACACCACCTTCTCTCATTCCCTGTTCCTACCACTACATACTTCTAACTGTCACTGTACATCTTTTCCTTATTTCTTGATCTATCTATATTGCTGCCTTCACCCTTCCTATACTGAAACTTATCCCCTCCTCGCTCCTGGGTTATTCCTCTTACCTTCTCCCCCATCCACCTTAATACATCTTTCACTACATTAACCTCTACCCTTATCTCTAACCACCTGCCACTCTCCTCTCACTTGTTCACCATCCCATTCCAATTGTTCATATTCTCTCTTACTCACTTTCTTGACCTTAAAGTATGCTGTGACACTTTGTCACCAACATCTTTGACTTCTTTCTAGCTACTCCCAGCCACTCCTATATAATGCAAGGTAGCTATGTAATATGTATGCAGTGCCATGCGTATTTGTTCATCCTAGGGTTTTGGTTATATGTTTGTCTGCATGTTTAATGATCATTTCTCGATATACCTGTTATTATACAGATTGTTTCTGCTTTTAACTCCTGCATTTGTGTTATCTCTTAAGATATATTCTCTGTTCTTTTGGTTAAAGATTATCATTTGTTGGGATAAATACTGTAATTAATAAGAATTTCTTTTCCTGATGGTCTTTGACATAAATATCTGCATTAATATTATTTCTTATTATTATTAAGGTGACTAGCTGGTAGAATTGTTAGCTTGCCAGGCAAAATGCTTAGTGGCATTTCATTTATATTTACTTTCAGTGTTCAAATTCTAGTGAGGTCAGCTTTGTCTTTCATCCTTTCAGGTCAATAAAATAAATACCAGTTGAGCACTGAGATCAATGCAATTGACTTACCCATTCTCCCAAAATTCAAAACCATTATTATTATTATTTTTTTTTACCTTTCTTCAAATTTTCTTCCGTTTCTCGCTGAGTGTTTTTCATACACCTAGGGCAGAGAAGCTCATTGTATGCATTCCCAGATTACATACACAAATTCACAGGAAAAATATGCATTTAAAAATTAATAAATAAATAAATTCATGAATGGATGTTGTTTTCACAGCAATAATGCTCTTCTCAGTACGTGAGCCATTCCAGTTAATACAATTTTTTGCACTTCCTGGTATCATTTTCAAATAGGTTTCAGTACCTTTTTTATCATTCCTAGAGATCCTACAATCACTGGTACTGTAGTCACTTGAGATACCACATTTTTTCATTATTATTATTATAATTATTATTATTATTATTATTATTATTTATTATCATTTATTATTATTGTTGTTATTATTATTATTATTTTTTCATTATTATCATTATTCTTTCTATATTTCAGGTCACTTATAAAACTGGACTGATACCCTGAATTAATCATGGGAACGTGTTACTCTAAGTCAGGTCATGATGCGGCTGAGAGTAACACGAGGAGTCCGCCAATTCCTAAAGATTCTGCTGGAGGGCGCCACCAACCAAATGGATCACTATACGTGTATAAACCTGTCAAAGATCAGAGTGGGCAACCGGCCTCAGCGTCTCAGTCAAGTGCTGTAAGTGGACAAGAGAAAGGAGAGGAAGTCAAGATCAATACAATTGACAGTGGTATTGAAAGTCTAATATCTTCACAGTGTAACAAAGAGACTAAAGAGCTTGCTGAAAACAGTGAGTTACGGGAAGCAACAGACACATTCGAACTCATCGACAATGGACCATGTGCTTGTGGAGAGAACTGTGAAATAAATGGTCATTGCAAGTTTGAATACTTGACCAAACTACCTGAGAGTAATGTTGATTGGACATCAGCATCAAGATCTTCTGCTGCAAAACTACCACCACAGCCTAGGAGACCTTATGAAACTAGCGTTATTCACCGTAAACCAAAATGCAAAGGACGTATTGAGAGGAAGTCTAGCAGGCTTTCCTGGAAGTCTACTGACAGTCTGGACTGGACACGAACTATGGTCACCAGCATGGATCGTGCAACAAGTCAAGTTTCTGATATTTTTGTTGATGATGTCAGTCTTCATGCTCCACTAGCACATTTTGACTCTATAGAGTTTTCTGGTGAAGATAGAGATGGAGATTCCGTAAGCATCTCAAAATATGGTCCAAAATCTACGACTGCTGCCAATGACAGTAACGTAGATATTTCTAGTACAAACTGTAGCAGTTCTGTGTTGCCAGGCAACCAGAGATGCATGAGTGTATGTGAAAAGAACATTGAAAATAAGGACAGATTCAGTGTTCAGTCTACAGACAATATCTTGTTAGCAACAAGAGAGAGCAAGCTTCAGGATCTCGTGAAGAAACAGCTTTCTAACCAATCACTTTTAGGATCAAGGTAAATATGCTTAATATTTATTGATATTTCTATAAAGATGTTTTATCATTCTATCGTTCTTATTTTAATTTTAGCAAAAGAAAAAATTCCACTGAAATATCAGGTAGAAAACTTAACTTTAGTTGTTACTGTTATTATTCAGATTCAGGTTAATTCTGATCAAATGATGTTCAAAGATGTTCCAGCTGTAACTATCCATCTTTTATTAGACACAGTATGTCTAGGACTAGGATGAGTCCTAACATACTAAAGATGGTAAAGTTAGATTTTTAGGAAGATTTAGTTGCTTTTTTTTTTCAGTAGATAAGCAATCGCACAGAGGCTCTCTTATTGATTCATATGTGATTTATATATTTATTTAGTAATTCACTATGGTAGATTTATTAACACTAACTTAATTAACTTGTTATTTTGATCATTAAGGATTTTGGTATTTTTTTCTTTTTTATCATCAACTCAGGCATGTGGTTCTAACTCATGTGTCATCACTGTCATCTAGTAATTTAGTTGGTAGGTATAAATATCAACTGGTTTAGCAACATTACAATTAGACATACTTTATACTCATTATATTAAATGGCTGAAAACAAAAAACTAAACTATATTCAGATATGTGTTAAAAGTGGGTGATAAATTGTCAACCTCCTATTTAGTTACAAAGAGAAGCTGATAAATAGAATATTGAAAAACTTAAAATTTTTTTTAAATGTATTGCTTTCAGGTTTATGTTACATAAATTTGTTCAGCTTTTAAAAAATGGAATCTTGTCATCATTTCTCTTTTAATGCTTAAAAGTTTACAAAAATATGACATCTCTATATATATAAATGGCAAAATGTCTGTCTGTGTGTGTATCCTTTATACAAATCCGCAATTTTTCAGTTAGAGGGCTTGCACTTTCTATGGTCATTCAAAACCGTCCAAGGGTGGTTGTGCACATCTTTACATTTCCCCAGTCACCCCATTAAAAAATCAATAGAAGTGACTTTTTTGTGAATTTTCTATCCAAAACCCAATCAAAATGCCCGAAACTTGATACGCCAATTGAATGCCAGCTAGCTGTATGTGATTGGTCGGAGATTTGGACAGTACTCGTGTATATGTGCGCATGCACGCAGCTGTATATGCATGCACTAACACTATGACCCGGCAACACCGGATCATAGTGCTAGTTGGTATTAAAAGGTATGAAATAATATACTGTCCATAGAAATTAGATGACTGGTGTTGATGATTATTGAAACTTTTGAATAAATATAAAGAAAGCTTTGAAAACCATTTTGGGAAAAAAACTGAAAGCTTCTGTCAGTGTTTTAGTTTACCTTTACTATGTAAGTAGTCATGCGGGATCACCTAATCTCAACAAATTCAGACTACCTACTTAATTTACAAGCTTCATAAATAATACTAAAAGTCCTATATGGATATGAATATTTGCTTAAGAAGAACTAGATATGGTTAGTTTACATTTAAAATTATGTAGTGCTATAGGTATTGCAATTACTAGAAGTTGACTGGGTGAAGAACTTGTAGACAAATAGGATGAAGTGATGTGTGTTTAGGATATATTGTGTGCTCAAAATATCCGAGTTTAATATATTTATTTTGACATGAAGATATTCTTTCAGAACATTTGTCAATGAGTTTACCGAAAATATTTTAAAAGTTTCTATAAGATATAGATTACATGATTTTTTTTTTCTCACTAGAGTTGTAGGATTTAGCCCTGATTGATGTTAAACTTGTTATTGAATTGTTTCTTGTTTTTCATATCCCAAATGAAAGGTGTTGTTTTTTTCTTATTGTTTATTTCTGAATGAATGTATGTGGATTGTAGCAGGTTTTAAAGGAGTTTGACATGAGCTTCACACACAAACACACAGATGTATTATGGGTCTTTGTTTCACTTTGGTAGAGTGCATCTTTCAAGACAATTGAGATCCAGTGAACACATGACATTATCATTACAGCTACATTTACACCTAAAAGGATTGGATGTTGATTTATGTATTAAATTTATGCAAGTAAGAGAAGTATGTATGTAAACATTGATAAGTAGAGTATGAATGTTTAATGGTATTCTTAAAAATTTTATTGTATTTCTGAAGGAGTATAAATGTTTGGTAAATAACTTAGAGTGAAATTTAATAGTTTGCTGTTATATTAAATGGTGGGTTTTATCATTGTATATTTCATGTCACTTTTGTTGTTTTTAAGTTTTTTAGTATCGTCTTTTGAAGTAATTTTGTACATCCATTCTTAGCAAAGCAACATTGCCACAAGCGTCTTTGTTATTTAGATAATTCATAACATTATATAGATGGAGACTCTTTCCATATTTATGCTCTTTACTTCTACATAAATATTTTCATAAATTTTAATTCTTAATTCCTGTATATTTTTTTTATTTCTTACAATAATATTTGATGCCAAATTTTCATCTTTAAACATTAATTCTCAGAAAGGATATTATAATCTGTTTTTCACAATCTGAAGAAATTTAATACTGCAAGAATGCAAATCTGCAACATATTTTCTTAAAGACAATCCTTTGAAAATCAGTTGATAAAATTTTATGGATCAGCTTTTCTTTATATTTGTAGCATTCAGCCATTTTTACTATTAGTGTGTGAGTATTTATGTAGTATGAGAAATTAAACTGATATTTTGCACTGTTCTTGCTCTGAAATTCCTGTTGCTATTTTTGATCCAACTAAAGGTTTTGTTATAGATTACAGCTTATACAAGTGCTGTATATTTAGTCAACATAAAGTTTCTGTATACTGAGATTCTAATATTTGAAGTTTCATAATATTCAATGTTTGAGAAGATATTTAGATACAAAACTAGAAATAAAAGTGATAGAGCAAGAAAAACAACAATATAATGAAGCATACCTGAAAGAAGGCAGGAGAAAGAGAAAACAGGGTGGAGTAAGAGAAGAGGAAGAAAAGGATACAGAAATGTAAAAAAGTATAAAGAGAAAGACAAAAGAAGTTGTTAGAAAAGAAAGAGAGGTAGTTTGAAGATTGCTTGCTGGACTACACTGAAAATTTAATACAATTAGCTACAGTAGAATTGTAGAGAAATGGTGAGGAGTGTGGAAGTGAATAAGAAAATTCATGGCTTGTGATTATGTAAGTAATTGGTTGAATCAAGAAAGAGACAGTGGTGAGAAAATTGTGAATGTATTCAGAGTACTGATGGTTGAGGTAAGTGATAAAGAGAAAGTTAAAGGAAAAAAATGGAAGAATGAAGGAAAAAAATGTTGAGGTGGAAGAATGAAGGAAAAAATGTTGAAGTGGACAGTGACATGTATATTAACAGGACAGGAAAAACAGCTAATCAATGGTTCAATGAAATAAAGCAAAATTGATTCAATTGCCAAATTCAAGTTCTTTATCCAAATATGAAGAAAAAATAGTTTTCCTAGACATCAAGTTAAATCTAGAGGTTAATATGAGGAATTTTACAAGGTTGTAATAGCAGCATAATCTAGATCCTTCAGAATATGCGTAGGTAAATTATAACAATGACCACAGTGTCTTAAAGTTTGTGGTGCCTTTATGCCTCAGTCTTAAGATCTCTTGTGAATCAGATGTTGTTTCATTCTGTGGATATCTTAAAAAAATGTGTACTGTTTATACCTGTTCTGAAAGGTATGTTCTACTAATTCTAAAAAAAAAAGATCATTTATTGTAGACTGATAATCTTTATATTAGCACTGTAAACCAAATCCTTACTGAAGAATTTATTGTCCAAGATAGCATGGTAACATCACCTGGTTTAATCCTCCTGAAATCCTAAGTATATCCAATATCAATAAAACATTCTTAAACCTGGTGCAAAGATACTTCTTGGCTACTTGCAGATACTAAAATCTTCAACAAAAAGTCCATGAAAGCTAGCTACAGTTATTTTAGGAACTATTAGTTTTTGATTGCAGACATCTTCAGAAGAAATGGTAATAACAGCTTTCCAAAATTTAACAAGCAACCAATGCATTTATGTTTATATCTGTTCACACCAAGATATAAATGCAAGTGCATATTATATGGATAGTGTGTGTGTGTGTGCACATGCACACTAGCTATAAAATGGATTTGAAAAAATCAAGATTATTTCATATGAAACAGATATGAGAGCTACCTTTGTAAATCTAGTACAAGATTATTGTACTATTTATGCACATAAAGATTTTAACATGCTTCTTCAGCTGGAAGGTGTTAAAAAGCTTTCTAATAATATTATAAAGTGAAAGCTAGCTACCATGAGATAATTTTCAATTTTACTGTTGTTTGTTGTAATTTAAAAAAAATTTGGACTGTCTTGTAGTATCATCATCAGCATTATCATCATCATCGTTTAACGTCCGCCTTTCATACTAGCATAGGTTGGACGATTTGATTGAGGACTGGCAAACCAGATATCTGCACCAGGCTCCAATTTGATATGGCAGAGTTTCTACAGCTGGATGCCCTTCCTAATGCCAACCACTCCGAGAGTGTAGTGGGTGCTTTTATGTGCCACCGGCACGAGGGCCAGTCAGGCGGTACTGGCAACGCCCACGCTCAAATGATGTTTTTGACATGCTATCTACACTGGCAATGAGCTCACTCGAATGTTTTTTCACATGCTACTGGCATAAGTTCCAGTAAGGTGATACTGGTAATGATCATGCACGGATGGTGCATTTTATGTGCCACTGGTTCAGTTAGCTGCTGTGGCAACGATCACGCTTGGATGGTGCTCTTAATGTTCTACTAGCACGGATGCCAGTCATTGAATTTGATTTTGATTTCACTCGCCTCAACAGGTCTTTGCAAGCAAAGTTTAGTGTCCAATGAAGGAAAGGTACACATACGTGGGCTGGTTACACCCCTGGCATAGGCCACAAGGTTACAGTCTCACTTGGCTTGCTGATATTTTGCAATGTAATAATTTTGTTTTAGTGAAGACATGTGACTTAATGATTAGAGTGTTGCACTCATTGTAAGATTGTCGTTTCAATTCCTGGGCCAAAGGGTGCATTGTGATATTGAACAAAACACTTCAATTTATGTTGCTCCAGTCCACTTGGCTTTAGATGAGTGTCCAATGACAGACTGGTACCCCATTGAAGGGGATTTTATGATCCTAATCACTTTCATACTGTGCAAACTGAGCAGCCGTGTTTGGACATGGTACAGTAATGTCCAAGGATTGTTGTTGTTAACCTTTTTGGATTACAATATAGAGGTTGTTATTTAGTTCATGCTAAGCTTCTTAAAGCTTACTCTCAATTCACCAAATTTTACTAATTGCAAATATGGCAGTACTTGTTACTCTTTACCTGTGAATAAGTCACTATACTTTTTGTTATCAATTTTTATAATGTTTTTGTTACTGACATGACTGATGAAACAGGTCAAGTGGACATATGTATCAGTTCTAACCACAAACCCACTGTTAGAATATTATCATCATTTACTGTCCATTTTCCATGCTGGTGTTGGTTGGGCAGCTTTATAGGAAGTGGCAAGGCCAGGAGCCACACCAAGTACCATAGTCTGTTTTAGCTTGATTTCTATAACTGGATGTCCTTCCTAACATTAACCACTTTACAGAGTGTACTGAGTGCTTTTTACGTGGCACCAGCACCAACAACAATGCTTTTTACTTGGCACATATTATGGAAAATCTCATTAATTCAAAATCACAAACCAATGAATTCCAGAAAATACTTTGGCAATACTTATGAAATTTACAATTCCAAACATGAAAATTGTAAACTTAATGAATCAAACTGCTAAATTCAACACTACTTGAATGTCTATGTATTTAAACAGAGCCATTGTAACATGCTACAATGCAATACATGGTAAACAACTTGATAAAAATACATTAGTTAGGAACAGCATCATCAGTAAAGTTCTATACAGGATTACACAAATATTGAGAATATTCAACAGAAAATAAAACCTAAAAAACAACATAAACACACAGGTAAAACACAAATGAAATTAACAAAAAAGAAACAACTCTATCAGACTTAACTGTTGAATAATTTTTAAATGCTTGTCTAAAACAACAAAAATCACCAACACTTTTCTCACTCTTTGTGATCCAAAGCAAAATGTGTGAAAACATACTGTTCAACAACCATTTCATTCCAAGGGTGGTGTTGAAATACCTTTGATACATTAATGGGTTTATGGATTTAGGAGTGATAGTGTTCCTAATTGAATGTAAAGGACTAGTTAAGAATATGAAAAATATTTAATAAAAATGATCAGATTTGAACATAGACATGTTCACAGTCTATGCATCCACACACTCATACATGTATATAAATTTATAGTTATACGCATGCATTTGCATATATATATATATATATATATATGTACACACACACACACACACATGGACACATGCTTATACTTGTTCTGTCATTGGACTGCAATTATGCTATAGCATTGCTTTGTAGTGTTGATCAAACATATCAACACTGGTTGTCAAGTGGTGGAGAAACAAGCATAAAGACAAGCACACATAAACACACACACACACACAGTCATTGAATTTTGTCGAGTGAGAGTTCAATATGTGTAGAGTATATGATTCCTGCTCAAAAACTACTGTTATGTGAAACTTGACTGACAAAATAAATACATATATATATTATCATTTAATGTCTGTCTTCTCTGCTGGCATGGGTTGGATGGCTTGACAGGATCTGACTAGCCAAAGGGCTACATTGAGCTTCAGTGTCTGTTTTGCCATGGCTTCTACAGATTGGATGTCAGTGACTTTGCAGTGTGTACTGGGTGCTATTTTCAAGGCACCCCTACTTCTGAGGTCTTCAACGAATTTGCAAAACAAAGAAAAATCTTACTCAACTGAATGAGGTTGTAGTTGTGGGGAGAGAGAGGCAGCTTTATGGTATGTGTTGAGAGGGTAGAGTATGATGGAGGGATAGGCACATGTACCTTTCTATAAAGATGATGTATGACTTCTGCGCAATATATAAGGGTGGCTGGGTGGATAATTGAGAAGACTTTTTTATATACGGGCATCAGTTTTCTCTATTGCATTGCACCTCTCTTGTTTGCATCTGTAGATGCAAAACCATTGTGCCTTGACCTTTCTGTTTGAGACTTGGGTGTGGCTTGTATGAATTAAAGCAAACAATAATAATAATAATAATAATAATAATTCCTATAGGCAAAAGGCCTGAAATTTTGTGGGGAGATGTTAGTTGATTACAGTGACCCCTATACTTGACTGATACTTATTTTATTGACCCTGAATGTAGAAACAAATGAAATGCCACTAAGCATTTTGCCCATCATACTAAAAGTTGTACCAGCTCACCATCATAATAATAATATTAATAGTCTCCAATTTTGGCTCAAGGTCAGCTATTTTAGAGGGAGGGTGTCAATTAATTACACCAACCCCTGTACTCAATTGGTACTTTATTTTATTAACCCCCAAAATTCGAAAGGTAAAGCTGATCTCAGTGCTATTTAAACCCTAAAGCAAAAGAGCTGTAAAAATTGCTGCTAAAGCATTTTGTCTGCTGCACTAACAATTTTGCCAGCTTGCTGCCTTCATAATAATAATAATAATAATAATCCTTTCTACTATAGGCACAACACCTGAAATTTTGGGGGAGGGGGCCAGTCAATTAGATTGATTCCAGTACGCAACTGGTACTTAATTTATTGACCATGAAAGGCAAAGTCAACCTTGGCAGAATTTGAACTCAGAACATAGTGATGGGCGAGATACCACTAAGCATTTTGCCTGGCATACTAATGATTCTATCAGCTTACTGCCTTAAAAAAATAATAATAATAATCCTTTCTACTATAGGGACAAGTTCTGAAATTTGGGAGTGGCAACAGCTGATTGCATCTGCTCCCAATAACAACTGGTACTTAGTTTATCAATCCTGAAAGGATGAAAGGTAAAGTCGACTTTGGTGGAATTTGAACTCAGAATGTGACAGGCGAAATACCTATTTTTTTACTACCCACAAGGGGCTAAACACAGAGGGGACAAACAAGGACCGACATAGGTATTAAGTCGATTATATCAACCCCAGTGCGTAACTGGTACTTAATTTATCGACCCCGAAAGGATGAAAGGCAAAGACGACCTCGGCGGAATTTGAACACAGAACGTAACGGCAGACGAAATAACGGGCGAAATACCGCTAAGTATTTTGTCCAGCATGCTAACAATTCTGCAAGCTCACCACCTTACTGCTACTACTACTACTACCACCACCACCATCACCACCACTGCTGCTGCTGCTGCTGCTTATTATTATTATTATTTCAAAATTTTTCCACAAGGGCAGCTTGGCAAAGGTGGGGATGAGTGTCAACTACAGCAACCCTAGTGTGTCGACCCCGAAATGATGAACGGCAAAGTCGACCTTGGCAGATTTTGAATTTAGAATATAGCAACAGGCAAAATACTGTTAAGTATTTTGTCCAGCATGCTAACGATTCTGCCAGCTCATCAGCTTAATAATATTACAACTACTACTAATAATAATAATGGTACAGTAAGTAGGGAAGAATAAGAGAGGATGGGAGAAAGAGAGAGTGTGAGAAGGGGAGATGAAGTGTTGGTTACTTCAACATCTCATTTCATTAAGTAAACATGTTTATATTCAAATCTTTTAATAATCATGCTTTTGAATATATTTCGCTTGCAACCCCGCCTCTCTCTCTTGCTCTCTTTCTTTTGCTCACTCTATGCTCTATTTCTTGAAAAATATCTTTTTTTTGATATTTGTGGAGATGAAAGAAAAATATTAAAAAATCCAATGATGGAGCATGATCAAAACAAAAGAAATTAATTATAAACATTGAAAAAAAATTGAAATTCATATAGCAGCTCTCACCTTTGATTATTGGAAAGTGAATATTCTATAAAGAATTATTTACTTGTAAATATGATATATAATAAATACAGACTTATACACACACACACACTTATGTGTGTGTGTATATATATATATATGTATGTATATGCGTGTGTGTGTGTGTGCATATAAATATGTGTGTGTGTGTGTATAAATATAAATATGTATATGTATACAAACATGTATGTATATGTATATAAACATGTATATATATATGTATATAAACGTCTGTATATATGTATATAAATATGTATGTGTATATATATGTGTTTGTGTGTATATACATGTATGTATTTATACACACATATATATATATATATATAGCAGAAACCAAATATATTTTAATAAAAATTTATGCTCTTGTTCTGCTTTCTTATAAAATTATTCTGTGAATGCACCTTCAGCTTCAATAATAGTTGGGAAAACTATTTGGAACATGCTGGTGTACACATGTTATGAAGAAAGTTAGAAATGCAATCATTAAGATATAGATAATAAAATACATAGCTAGATATTCAATCTTTGACAGTTTGCACCAAAGATGCATATAGAAAATTGTTAGATAAACAGTAAGATAGAGAAAGTTAAACTACTCTACTGGCACATATACACATACTCATACGCATACAAGTGCTGATCACATGAATACATATACATGTACCCCACTCTCAAATATACATACACAGTATGTATTTGTGCACCACCAATGTTCACATGTGTGTATTGTGTATATGCTTGTTTTTTTCTTCATTTGAATTACTCTCTCTCTCTCTAACTCACACACACATACTCTTTAATCATTCCCTTTCCATGGCAGGATAGATTCTTTTTTCACCAGAAGAATCTATCATTAGTGCTTCAATGCATGCATACATACATACATACATACATACATATATATTTATATATTTATTATTTTCTTTTATCTCTTAACTTGTTTGTCATTAGTTTGTGGCCATATTGGGGCAACACCTTCAAGGGTTTTTAGCCGAATGAATCAACCTCAGTATTTCTTATTTGAATCTGGTACTTATTCTTATTTCTTTACTGTACACAAGGGGCTACACATGGAGGGGACAATCAAGGACAGACAAACGAATTAAGTTGATTATATTGACCCCAGTGCATAACTGGTACTTATTTAATCGACTCTGAAAGGATGAAAAGCAAAGTCAACCTAGGCGGAATTTGAACTCAGAACGTAGTGGCAGACGAAATACCGCTAAGCATTTCACCTGGCGTGCTAATGTTTCTGCCAGCTCTGGTACTTATTCTTTCAAACTCTTTTGCTGAATTGCAAAGTTACAGGGATATGAACAAACCAACACTGGTTGTCAAGCAATGCTGGGGCAAATACAAAGACACACACTTATATATATTTATACACATATACATATACATGATGGGCATTGTTCAGTTTCTATCTATCAAATCTACTCACAAGGCTTTGTATCTAGAGTGGAAGTCATTTTCCCAAGGTGTCACTGTGATTGAACCTGGAACCATGTGGTCTGAAAGCAAACTTTCTACCACATAGTGTATGTGTGTGTGTCTTCACGGTTGTGCTCCAGCATGACCGCGAACACATAGCTGAAATGAGTACAAGAATAAAAGAATATATATATATATATATATATATATAATAATAAAGAAATAGCAGATAAAGATGATGTATTAAGCTCAATGCAGCTCTTTGGCTAGTCGGATTCTGTCAAGCCATCCAACCCATGCCAGCAGAGAAGACAGACATTAAATGATAATATATATATATATATAATAATAAAGAAATAGCAGATGACAATAGGTAGCCTAAACTGTGCTGGTGCTCTGCTCAACATTTAAACACATTAATCGAATTATATGTATTTGTCCAAATTATTCATTATATGTGTATGTGTGTGTGTGTGTGCATGTATGTATGTATATCAGTATGCATATTTATAAATGTATAAATGTATGAGCCTACATGTATGTATATATGATATATGTGAAACCTTGCCAGATCAGATTGGAGCCTGGTGCAGCCATCTGGTTCACCAGTGCTCAGTCAAATCGTCCAACCCATGCCAGCATGGAAAGCTAACGTTAAATGATGATGATGATGATGATGATGTATATATGTATGTTTTTATGCATAAATATATGTATGTATATCTGTGTGTATGTTGGCTCACATGGTGTTTGGAAGTGTGTTGTGTGTTCTGGCATGATGCATTGCTTAGTGATTGTTAGATTTGATGATTTAAATGTTTATTTTAGTGTATTTCACATTAACTCATATTATGTAGTTCTGTTATGCTGCTATCATACCCTATTTGTGTCTAGATGTGTTATCCATGTAAAGTGCAAGTTTTAAGCACAGACTGGAACTTAAGTAGTCTTGTGTTGGGATTTGAAAAAGAGGAGAACTTATGAATTTTGTTTTTGTTGAAGTACCACTTAGAACTTTATCATAGATGCATTGAATTCTTATTTATGCATCATCATTATCATCACACCTTTTCAAGCAAGGTAATATTTCCCTTAGTCTGAGGAATAGAAATAAATAACACTATTTGTATAAACGGTGATGTTTGCCCACAATCAGTGCACATATTTGAAGACAAGTGGGATGCTTAATCTCTTTTCATCCTGCTACAGCTGCTGAAAAGCTCTAGAGTCCCTCGTTAGAAAGGCATAGGACTATCAGTGAAAGTATTATAACATAACATGCTAACTGCCACATGTACCACTGTTAATGGTACATCACAAACTTCACACAACCACCATATGCACCACCAGTGGTACATTTTCATAATTAGAGAAAATATTTTATTCTGTATTGACTTGGCTTCAATGGTATTTAAATAGTAAGAGTGCTAAATATTAGAGTATAATTATGAAATATTATGAAAATACAAAATAATTATATTTCGTTGTAATTAAACAGTATGCAGTGTAATCGCATGAAATATGTAGCATCACTGATAAGTTCCTGTAACAGGCCATGGCAGTTAACAAGTTAATGTACCACTGTTACTGACAATATTACTGTTCTGTGTCTTGGATAAGGCATTATGTATTCCTTACCACTCTTGTAGAGAATTGACAAGTGGTTTTAGTGTATTACCCTTAATCCTTTAGCATTTAAACTGGCCATATCTGGCCAAAATATTCTACTTGTTTTAGGTTGAAACTGGTCAATATTGTTCTAAAAATTAAGTTACCTCATCAAAATCTCAAAGCCACAAAATAATGAATCGTTAATTCAAACCATGTCAATCAATAAGAATTACTTATGACAAAATAATGTGAATGCTAAAAGCTTAATAATCCTAATTTAAATAATTTTTGTCAATATCATATGAGGTGAAATCAAAAATTATCTGCACTTTCGCCATACCCTATCTTTATTATTGTCACACTGCTTTCTGTGCAAGCATGCTTATAGTTGGTACTATTGTGGTCACTTTATCGAAGTTTGAGACTGATCGTACCATTTTTCTTTCTGGTTTTGCTAGTGGAGCAGCCATGCTTACACTGTAATGTGCACCAAAGAAGAACAAAGAGCAGTCATCCGATTTCTTTGATTGAAAGGTGTGTCAAGTGCTGAAATTCATCAGAGGCTTTTGGCACAATACTGGGACAGTGCACTATCACATAGTAGTGTGTATGGGTGGATTGAGAAGTTTAAGAGTGGCTGGACAAGCATGATGCATGAAGAGGGAGCAGGACGCCAGAAGATTCAGCAAGCTTGAGAGATGGTAGTGGCAAACTGGTTCACCATTACCATCTCTGAGATCACTGCTCGTTGTTCCTCTCTGGTGCACATTGCTATTGGAGTGGCCATGCTTACGCTGTAAAGCCAGAAAAAAAAATATTATGATCAGGCTCAAACTTCAAACACATGACCACAGTAGTACCAACTATAATCATGCATGTGCAGAAGGCAGTGTGACAATAGTAAAGATATATTATGGTGAAAGTGCAGATAATTTTTGATTTGCCTCATATGTTTCACTTATACAGAGGAGTCTGGTCTAACAGACAAAGTCTACTGAAGTTCATGTCATTCTTGCAGCAGTAAAATCTTTGTTACCTGGTACCATATTACCAATGTAATGCACTGTCTTTGTTTTAATTGATTTTGGAAATAACGAAAAAATTTAGTAAAATAACTGTCAGTATTACTCTAGTACATGGAACATAGATCGACTTGAAATTTTGATGGAAGTTTTGTACTTGGATCGCTTTAAAAGAAGCTTGTATATAGAACCAGGGGTGTTCTCAGGTGGGTTGGTATTTAAAGGGTTAAACTGCTGAATGGTCTCTCTCTCCCAAAAAAGAAATCCAGTTTGAATTTACCACATCATCATCATCATCATCATCATTTAATGTCCGCTTTCCATGCTAGCATGGGTTGGACGATTTGACCGAGGACTGGCGAACCAGATGGCTACACCAGACTCCAATCTGATCTGGTAGAGTTTCTACAGCTGGATGTCCTTCCTAATGCCAACAATTCTGAGAGTGTAGTGGGTGCTTTTATGTGCCACTGGCACGAGCGCCTGTCAGGCAATACTGGCAACGGCCATGCTCAAATGGTGTTTTTTACGTGCCACCTGCACAGGAGCCAGTCCAGCGGCACTGGCAACGACCTCACTTGAATGTTTTTTCACGTGCCAGTAAGGCAACACTGGTAACGATCACGCTTTTTATGTACCACCGGCACGGAAACCAGTTAGCTGCTCTGGCAATGATCACGCTCAGGTGGTGTGCTTAGTGCCCCACTAGCATGGATACATATATGAATACATTAAAAGTGAATGTAACATGCATGTCAGTTATATGGCTTACTATGATGAGCTGTACCCCTCGAATAATATCAACTTAGAACTAGACAAAATTGGTTGTTGAAACTTCTCTTTTTAACTCCAAACATTGGCTGCCGTATTTGTTGTCAATCCCCATCTCATCTCTGATCAAATCAGTCTACTTGTGGTTAAAGGCATCAGCTATGGCCAGTCAGCCTTTTTGTGTGTATTGAAAGAAATTTGGTTGCTTCATCTTGTAGGTTAGGAAACTGCATTGTTGGCTTATGATTCATATAGAAATTAAACGCATAAAGAGAAGTGATAATAGTTGAAATCAATATAGAAATGATATGTTACTTTGGAGTTCAGATGTAAAATTGTCTTTTATTGTCTTGTATTATTGGCTATTAACTCTAACAATTGTTGCATTTCTGTTTACAGGGAAGGTGACAGTTCAAGCACAGCTGGATCACTTCTGTGTCTGCCTGCTAACTCTGAGGTGACATCATTTGTTGTTGATGGCAAAGAGGTAGTGCTCATTGATGCTGATACATTCTCACAAGTTATGGATGAAATTGCATTGCTCAAAATGAAACTGGGACAGTTGACGAGTGTCATTCAGGTACTTTGTTATCGGAAACTGAGTTTCTCTATTCACCCAACAGCTTCTTCTTTTTTTTTTTTTTAGCAGAAGAAATTTTAGGAAATAAAAATAACAATAATAATAATGATAATAATAATAATAATAATAATGATAATAATAATAATGATAATAATAATAATGAATAATAATAATAATAATAATAATAATAATGATAATAATAATAATGAAACTAGGAATAAAATCTTTAAAAAATCTCTTTAATTTACTTAAAGATATTCTATTTTTGACACTTATGTTGAAAAATTGAAACAAAACTATCCTGGTTGTAGAGAAAACCTTAATAAATAATAATAATAATAATAATAATAATCTTTGTTCTCACAATTCCAAATGAATTGTAAACTACATAAACAAGCAAATACAAAATTAATTGTTGAAAGTGAATATTTAAAATTTAAGTTTATAAAATATAAATTATGTATAAGGGTGTGCAACTTAATAGAATATACAAAATAAAAAAAAATATAAAAAAAACATGCAGGCATTGAAAAAGGTCTGAGAACCCTGAAACCCTGACAAACTTTAAGACAAATCAAAACATAAGCTCACTCCCCACCCATTCAATTTACAGTACATATATTGTAGATTGGAAGTCAAATTATTCACCCACCCCATACTTTACAGTGTCATATTTCATAAAATTCTCAAAAGATGCCTCTCTCTCTCTCTCTCTCTCTCTCTTCAAGTTGAAGCAAGTTTTATTGAAGCTTAACCTCTCCCCTCTATCCATCCCACCTTCCTTTTCCTATATAGTTGTTAAAACGTTTTTGCCATGATTGCAAATGTAATCTGTGTGTTATAATCCTTGTAATGAATTAGGTCAACAACCTGACCTTTTCTACATTTTGTAACCACTACTATTACAACAACTATGTCACTCAGTCTCTACAATGAATTAAGCTTCCTAAATACACCTGGAATCACCTGTGATGCATTTGGCTACTGGTCTTATTGGATATGCTTATCTACAAGAAGGCATGGAGATTGTTCAATGTTAGCTCATAGGTAGGTGATTAGTGGGCAATGGATAAATGCATGGGAATGATTTGCATTGTATCTCAACAAAACTTATAAATTACTTTGTAATAACTATTCTCTTAAGGCGGTGAGCTGGCAGAAACGTTAGCATGCCGGGCGAAATGCGTAGCAGTATTTCGTCTGCCATTACATTCTGAGTTCAAATTCTGCCGAGGTCGACTTTGCCTTTCATCCTTTCGGTGTCAATAAACTAAGTACCAGTTACGCACTGGGGTCGATGTAATCGACTTAATCCGTTTGAGTTTCCTTGTTTGTCCCCTCTGTGTTTAGCCCCTTGTGGGTAGTAAAGAAATAAGTAACTATTCTCTCCTTACTTTGAAGCTGGTATTATCTCCCAATGTATTATCAAGAGAAGGAAATTTGAACTTTTAATCCTAAATACCAAATGCCTTTCAAACACATCTGTGCATCTATGTTCTCTCATTGATTGAAAATTTCCTGGTTGATAATCTGTATATCAATGTTTGGTGCTAGTTTATTAGCAAACAAGAATAGTTATTCCAATGTGTGGTAAGAAGCTACATATTATATCACTTGATGTGTAAGATAATTCCTTTGGGTTTTGTGTGCAGAACTGGAGCTTGATGAAATTAGAGTAGCATGTTGGCCAATAGCAGATGGACTTTCTGAAATCCTGAATAATCTAATTATTCAATTACTGCACAAAACAACTAGAATAATAATGATGTATGTGTGTATTTACAAAGAGTGGTCTTTATCTTATAACTTACTTGATGACCCCCCACAGGTGCTGGTATCATGTAAAAAGCACCCTATTTATATATATAGTAAAGTGGTTACTGTTAGGAAGGGCATCCAACCATAGAAACCTTCCTGGGCGAAATGCTTAGCAGTATTTTGTCTGCCGTTACATTCTGAGTTCAAATTCTGCCAAGGTTGACTTTGCCTTTCATCCTTTCGGGGTCGATAAATTAAGTACCAGTTACGCACTGGGGTCGATGTAATCGACTTAATCCCTTTCTTTGTCCTTGTTTGTCCCCTCTACATTTAGCTCTTGTGGGCAGTAAAGAAATAAGAAAGCTTCCCAAAGTAGACAATTGAGCTTGGTGCAGTTCTCTAGTTTGCCAACTCCTCTTTAACCATCTAACCCATGTCAGTATGGAAAACAGACACCAAATGAATATGATGATTATATGTGTGTGTGTATACTCTATAAAGTGGTTGGTATTAGGAAGGGAATCCAGGCGTAGAAAACATGCCATAAGAGCTGTCCAACCTATACCAGCATAGAAAGCGGATGTTAAATGATGATGAGGATATGTGTATATATGTGTCTGTATATATATATATGTGTCTGTATATATATATATGTATATATATATATATATATATGTGTGTATATATATATATAATGGCGGTGCCCCAGCATGGCCACAGCTCTTGAGCTGAAACTAGATAAAAAAAAACAAAAAAAAACTGTCTGATGAACGGCAACGAGAAACTCAGAGTAACAGATTTTGTTGAATTTTCTGCTGCTTAAAATAAAGTATATATATATATATATATATATATATATATATATATATATATATGCATATATGCATATAAATCATAATTATTATTTCATTTTTGAGCCAACATCATTATTGAGATGTGT
The DNA here is from genome assembly GCF_006345805.1 of Octopus sinensis. Lineage (NCBI taxonomy): Eukaryota > Metazoa > Mollusca > Cephalopoda > Octopoda > Octopodidae > Octopus > Octopus sinensis. The sequence goes on along the minus strand of NC_042997.1, from coordinate 159,248,261 downwards.
CATGATTGACTGAAGTTCAACCTTATATTGTCTTTGAGTCTTAAAAGGCTGAGTGATATCTTTAACCCATCCACTAGTGTACTGTATGTACTGTAATGTAGGATTGTATTGTAGTATTACAAAGTTAATGTCACTTTGATTGCTTCCTATAATGGGTTTTATATCTTCATGTCTGCTTACAGTTTGTTGGACTCAGTTAGTGAGGGTCAACTGTCTTGGCCATGTACACAGGGCAAAGTGAATGATAGTGTGCAGAATAGGAACTGCTTGACTAGCTGTGGCTTTGCTGACAACTACCAATAACTCAGTCAGAGAATTGTATAATGGACTTCCATCCCAGTCCTTATTGATTGACTCCAGATATTTTGTGCCTTTTATTTATAAATTAATGCCAAGTCATTGCTGTTTAAAGGAGCTGTAAAGTATCCCTGGTTATATATTTTAATTACTGTAGCTTGGTAGACCCCGGAAGACATGGGATGAAGTGGCAAAATGTGATCTTTAGATGTTAAGTCTCATGGACATGATGACAAGTGGATGAGACTTCTGGTGATTCATTGTGCTTGAGTAGACTCACCAAACTAAGTGAAATCCTGTTCATGGCCAGTGCTGGTGACATGTAAAAGGCACTCATGCTAGTGACATGTAGAAGTCAACCCTGAACATTATGTGGAGTGGTTGGCATTAGGAAGGGCATCCGGCCATAGAAACTAGGCCAAAACAGACTGGATCATGGTGCAGCTCTCTGTCTAACTGTCTTACCCATGCTAGCATGGAAAACGGTTGCTAAATGATGATGATGATATGTTAGAAATAGTAGATTCTATACTGGAAGCAGACCATACTCTGAAAATCTTCATAGTGCTCTGAACTTAACAGTAGCAGTCGTATATCTATTTGTACACACAAACACGCACATACACACACACAAGACAGGCTTCCACACAGTTTCCATCTTTCAAATTCAGTCACAAGGTATTGATCAATCCACAACTATTGTAAAGGACACTTGCCTAAAGTGTCATGCAGTAGACTGAACCTGAAACCACATGGTTGGAAAATGAGGTTTTTAGCAACAGTTATGCCTGTGATTGATTTACAGGTGATCTGAATCAATATGTTTGATGAAGTGGCAATTCTAATTTGTCTGTTATTTACAGTATAGAGACAAAATGAACTAGTGAATATTTTATTTGAACTGCTGTCTCATGCATTGTGAATTCACATATTGTTGCATATGTTTTCATGTATCTGAGTGCAAGTCATATCATTCTACATTGTAGAATAGGTAGTAGACCTTTTGAGAAAGATACCGTGATAGACTAGTGTCCTAGCCAGGTATTCATATTTCTTTCTCATTTTTGTAATGTAATAACCAGAGTTGTAGTTCCACTTCCTGTACTTTGAAAGAGAATTGACATTGTGGAAAGAAAGCTTGGGAGAATTTCATGAACTGAAGTCTCCAAGAATGATGATTTCAGAGAGGAGTAGATTGCATTGTGTGGCTTTAACATTAACATGAGGGCTTGGTTGAGGCCATGATTAGAACAAAGTATTCTGATTTGTCAGGAGAATTGTAATATTTTATTAATTTTAAGTTATTCCATTAGGTTTATTTAGGGATAAACAGCAACAGTAACGACAATCTTGCAATGGAAATAGGTGTACTTCCATGTTCATATAATTTGTCTGTTATCAAACTTTTAACTTATTTCTCTATGCCACATGATGTGTCAAATTGGTCTTTTTGCAGTTCTTAGTCTCTGCAACTGGAATCTAACATCAGTGAAATGTATGGCTTGACGAGTGGTTTTACAGAAATGGTAGCATACAAGACCAAATGTTTGGCAATATTTACTATGTTAGCAGTTTGAATCTGACCCTTGCTGACTTCACATTTCACCCATCAGAGTTTGATAAAATAAATATCAGTCAAATAGCAGGATTGATTCAGTCAACTATAGCTACCCCCACATGTCACACTTATGGGCTTGTGCTAAAGTAAGAATGTAAGAAATCAATATTATTTCTGAGATTGACAAATATTGGTTGAACATCAAACAGAATGTCTTGTATAAAAGTTATACCCCTTTATATTGTGAGCCTGAACCATGTAAAGGTTAACTTTGTCTTTCATCATCTTGGGTTGATAAAACAAAACTCTTCTGTGGAAAGGGGACTGATCTTAATCGATTGTGCCTTCCTCCCAAAATTTCAATCCTTGTGTCTGTGCTTGCAATCAATATTTTTTTCTTGTGTGGGCAAATCTAGTGTTTTAGCCAAGATCGTTAAATCAACTAAACAACTAAATATCATACTGATGTTGAGAAATATTTAGTTATTGATTTTTGGATCAAATTAAGAACCATGCTAGAAATAGCATTTATTTGGACTGTTTAGACTCTAGAACTATGTTGACATTTTCTTCAAGTTGTGGTTTTGTTGCTTGTAATGTTAAAGTGTCTGACAAGGAGATTGCTTGTATTCACACCCACACAATAGCTGCCTCTTCTGACACACATACTAACATACAACACATGAATGTATGCTCTCTCACAAATATGTACGAGTATATGTACATGCTCATACACAGTCTCGCATATACCTTTGTATACTTTTGTACTCATAAACACAAACTCACATATATACACAATTATATCCTCCTACACAATTATATAATAAATGGATAATAATCATTCTATGTAATCATATCCATGCATACATTTCATAAACATACATAGTAAGAAATGTCTAAATAGGAATACAGCAGCATTTGTACATCCTTGCATACTTGCACTTTTAAGGAAAAGCTAATGAGGGAGCTGAAAACGAGGTATTTCTACTCTTCTCCTCTGGAAGCCATCTGCTCGCGATACCAAAGGGTGCACACTCTCCTACCCTGATGTAATCGCCAGGGATACAGGCATCCAGCAACAGGACTTCTGTAATGCTATGATGGACCATGAGGTCTGGCGTAAAATAGTAAATTCCATTGTCTCAACCACAGTCAAACAATGATGATGAATTAGGGAGCTTCCAGGCAGTTATTTGACAGGCTAGAAAGTGCAACCAAATTGCTCTTGACAAGTTTAAAAACCCAGAAGAATACATACAACAGTGTAATTGTAGATATACAAAAAGACAAGATAGCCTTGATCAATACTGACCTGAAGTTAAACAACAACCTTAATACTTTCACAACTGTACATAGTTTTGACAGTCTCATCTTTTCCAAAGGTATGGTGTATAGGATCACCTTGTCCAATGTCTTTAATCTTAGTTTGCCTCAATCAGAGACAACATGGAGCTAAACAATAGCAAGAACAACTCCTACTCTCAAGCATACACACTATCCATCCATCCATCAATCTGTCCACCCACTCGCTGAGTGGTAGTATTCCTAGATATTCTTAGAACAAATCTATCATACATTTAGATAACTCATGTATTAAGTCTAGACATGACATATTTATTCAAGTACAATACAATTCCAATTATAACGTATTCCCTACTTTTAGTATCTAAAATAAGTGATATGTTTTAAATTATTATATTTTAGTTTCACACTCTCAATTTTGACCTTTCTTGTAAATATAGTATATGTACTAGATTGTATTGGAATTCATTGCTATACAAAATAAATTATGTACTGGACTCTTGTAAAATCAAACTATATATATATATAGATATATATATAATATACTGAACATTACTTGTATAATGCCAAATGTCATGATTCTGCATTGCATTTAAGTGAGACAAGACGTTTATGCTATAGCTATGGCAAAAGCTGCAGAATTATTGGCTGGGCTAAAATGTTATCTTCACTTTGAAGCTCATTAACAAGTGATGATCATACTTGGTATTCAGTTATCTTCCATCTTAATGTATCATCATCATCAATTTGTTCCCATTTAATATGCTGGTATGATTTGGACACTTTGACAGAATCTGAAAGGATGGAGGCCCATGCTTCCCTCTTTCTCTCTCTCTGTATGTGTGCGCATGCACACACACATGCACACACACATGCACACACACACGCACACATGCACGTGTGTGCGTGCGCACACACACACACACGCACACACGCACTCTCTCTCTCTCTCTCTATATATATATATATATATATATATATATATTTTTTTTTTTTTTTTCTTGTATATATGTAGTACTATATACATAATACTTTGCTGAACAACCATTGGTTCATAATCTACATATATTGAAAAAGCATTGTTATAGAATATTTACAAGCTGGGGTGTTCTAATTTTTATATATGAAGTTGCTGGCATGGCTTGTGCAGCTCATTTTACACATACTTCTGAACTCAATCCCTTTGAAACACCTTGAGCAAGTTTTCTACCATTACCATTGGTTGATTAATGCTTTGTGAATAACATTTGGAAACTGTTCTGGAGCCAAATGTGTGTACGTGTGTGTACATATATAAAATGAGAGAGAGAGAGAGGCCTGTGTTGTGAATTTGATGACATAATGTTAGACAGTGTACAGATGTAAAACAACAAACTTGACTTGTAATCCCTTTCTAGCATCTTCCCAATGCTTAAATCTGGCAATGTGTCAAAACTGTGGCATAAGTAAGAGATGCATCATAGTAAATAAAGATGTACAGCTGTATAATACTGAATCAGTGGGATGCTATCAACCCCAACTTGGAGAAAAATCAAAACAGCTTTTGTGCAATAAGAAGTGTTGTATCTTAGATATTGACCATAGCCCATTAGCGTTTAAACTGGCCTTTTCTGACTCATATATTTTACCTATTTTATGTTCATACTGGCTCAATCCAGTTTCTCACACCTAGTCTACAATGTCATTCTAAAAATATACCATCACATCAAAATCTCACATCTATAAGATAATCTGAATAAATAAATATTACGTTTAACACAGTAATCAGAATGCTAAAGAGTTAAGCTCATTGAGATGAAAAATAGTAACCTGACAGTGGTGCTGTTTTATCCTTTTCAAAAACACTTCTTTCTTATTCAGTGCACAGGGGCATGATGATGAAAATACTTGTGGTCTACAGTTGTACCTCTCAACCTACTCTGGGTCAAAGAAACCCTGTATTGAGGCACGAGAAACAAGATGGTGACCACAGGTGGCAACAGCAAATAGTGTGACAGCCTGTCAGGCATGTTACAAGGAGACACTCATTTACCTTCATTGTTGTCCTAGGCTATCTACTGATTCTATTAATGAACTGGACCCAAAGGTGTCAGGTAATGCTGAATAAGTGCTATAGACAGACCATAGTTAAGTTCCAGATTTGGTAATATTGTGAATAAAGGGTTCAACGTTGGTTCTATGTCAGCATGTGTATATAAGAATTTTTTGCGTAATAAGATAAAAAAAACCAAGGTTGTATAGATATTAGAGAATTTATAGATTTTTTAGCATTTATAGATATTAGAGCATTTCTATATTTCTATCTATAATTGGTTTAATATCTATACAGCCTTAGTTTTTTTTATCTTATTAGGCAAAAAATTCTTATATATGCATGTATATGTATATATGTATATATATGTATGTATATATATAATATATATACATATATATAATATACATACATATATATGTCTATCAAATTACACCCTGCTGCCTTAAAAAAACAAAAACGCTTTAGAAGTTTTTCCCAAAATGAAAAATAAATAAAAGGTCTGAATATCACAGTTTGAGCACTTTTGATCATAGTTCTGCTAAATAAGAGCTGACTTAAGTCTAAACAACAGCAACAAATAAATACACTAAACTATTTTGTTGATCACTCTACCCTTTCTCAGACATTGTCATGAAAGTAAATTCAAGTTTTCACTTATCCTCAGTATGACTTATATTAACAACAACAACAACAGCAGCAACAACAACATCTATAATGATAATGATGAGTTCAGATTTTGGAGCTAGGCTAGCAGTTTCGAGGGAGGCAGTGAGTCAATTTCATTGACCCCAGTGCTTAACTGATACTTATTTCATTGATCGTAAATGATGAAAGGCGAAGTCAACCTTGGCAGAATTTAAATTCAGAACATAAAGATGGGTGAAATGCTGCCAAGAATTTTGCCCAACATTCTAACAATTCTTCCATCTTGCTGCCATAGTAATGATAATAATAATGACATATTCTCTATAATTGATGTTGCGTGCACCTTTGACCCATGAATAGCCAAGAAGGAAAGCAGAAAAGAGACATAAACAATCCCCTTAAGTACGAGATAGCTTGACTGTGGAAAAGGAAAAAGGTGAAGATAGTGCCAATTATTCTTGGGTCCTTGGGGGTGGTATCAGAAGGTATTCATGATGAATATAAAGGTGATGGGAACACAGTACTCAGTAGAGCTGTGGACAAAAGGTTTGTTTCCTTAGCTTAGCCATAATCATCAAGAAAGTATTAGGTAACTGAAAAGAACAGCTAGCATGCTACTGTAGGTAGTAAGTCCACTATGCAGGCAACATTCCATGAGTTCCAACAAAACCTGAGTTAAAATAATAATAATAATAATTCTTTTCTTGAGCTCAAGTGAAATTATGGAAAGGAGCTATATAATCATTTCAGTTAATGTTGGTGCGTTTAAAGAGTCAAAAGAAATTCATGTTAAATATAAGTTTGACAGGATTTGAACTAGGGACAAAGAAAAAAAAGTAAACACTGAAGATTTTATTTATTTATTACTCGTTTACTTGTTTCAGTCATTTGACTGCGGCCATGCTGGGGCACCACCTTTAGCCGAGCAAATCGACCCCAAGACTTATTCTTTGTAAGCCTAGTACTTATTCTATTGGTCTCTTTTGCCGAACCGCTAAGTTATGGGGACGTAAACACACCACCATCGGTTGTCAAGCGATGTTTGGGGGACAAGCACATAAACATATACACACACATACATATATATACATGTATATACATATATACGATGGGCTTCTTTCAGTTTCTGTCTACCAAATCCACTCACAAGGCTTTGGTCGGCCCGAGACTATAATAGAAGACATTTGCCCAAAGTGCCTCGCAGTGGGACTGAACCCGGAACCATGTGGCTTGTAAGCAAGCTACTTACCACACAGCCACTCCTATGCCTATTATTAGGATTATGTTTATTATTTATCTCCTTATTATTAGAATTTAATATTATTTAGTCTTGTTTATATAAATGGAAGAAATTGGACTCAGTACCAGTGGTGGCTTGCAGATAAAATTAGTGGGGGTGCTATCAACCTACAATAAAATTATTTATTTTATACATATACACACTTCTGTATATATCATCATTATCAGCATCATCTTTTTAACATTAAGGGCATCCAGCTGTAGAAGCTCTGCCAAATCAAGATTGGAGCCTGGTGCAGCCATCTGGTTCACCAGCCCTCAGTCAAAATCGTTCAACCCATGCTAGCATGGAAAGCGGACATTAAACGATGATGATGATGATGATTTTCCATGCTTACATGGGTCTGATGAAATTTGTTGAAACGTGTTTTCTCTAGCTGCTTGTCCATCCTGGTGCCAAACTTCACCTCTTTTGAAAAGTGGGGTAATATTTCCTTACGGCAGTGTATCTTTTCATGGAAGATTGGAAGCAAAGAACACCGCTTGCATGTTGGTGACACTTGTTTACAGCTATCATAAAATGTCAATGCAAGGAGAAAATAAAACATGCATACATAGTTCCTTGTTCCATTGTCATTTATGTATTCTCTTACACATACACACTACAGGTTTCTTTTAGTTTCCATCTACTAAGTCCACTCACAAGTCAGCCTAAGGCTAGAGTAGAAGCCACTTGCTAACTTGCCACACAGTGGGACTGCACTATAAACTACATGGTTGTGAAGCATACTTCTTAACCATCCATCCATGCCTAATTATTAATCTTGTCTCTTAAAAGAAAATCATACCCTGAATCTGCCTGCCATTAGTCTAATGTAATGGTTAAGTGAAATTTTAATTACTAAATATAATTAAAAATAAGTTGTAGTTATGAGAAACTAATTTGTGATGCATTTCATCATGTCCCAAATTAATTTGACCTGATTTCCTGCATTGATATCACATTGAAATCTGCTGTACATTACATACTCTATTGCTTTGTACTTTCTGTACTTTATGGCACTGTTATGTGTACCTTAATTTAACAATATAATAGATTTAGTAATGACACACTCGCAGACACATACACATACCTACATGTATATATATGCACACATTTATTACATATATATATCTTGCGGCTGTGATACCAGTGCCGGTGACAAGTAAGCGAACCATCCGATCGTGGCCGTTGCCAGCGCCGCCCCGACTGGCCTCCGTGCCGGTGACACGTAAAAAGCACCATCCGTTCATGGCCGTTGCCAGCCTCGCCTGGCCCCTGTGCCGGTGCACGTAAAAAGCACCATCCGTTCGTGGCCATTGCCAGCGCCGCCCCGTCTGGCCTCCGTGCCGGTGGGACGTAAAAGCACCATCCGTTCGTGTCCGTTGCCAGCCTAGCCTGGCCCCCGTGCCGGTGGCACATAAAAGCACCATCCGTTCTTGGCCGTTTGCCAGCTCCGTCTGGCTCCTGTGCGGGTGGCACGTAAAAAGCACCCACTACACTTGCAGAGTGGTTGGCGTTAGGAAAGGCATCCAGCCGTAGAAACACTGCCAGATCAGACTGGGCCTGATGCAGCCTTCTGGCTTCACAGACCCCAGTTGAACCGTCCAACCCATGCTAGCATGGAAAACGGACGCTAAATGATGATGATGATGATATATATATACACACTCATACACACATATATGTATATATATATATATATATATATATATGCACAGGAGTGGCTGCGTGGTAAGTAGCTTGCTTACCAACCACATGGCTCAGGGTTCAGTCCCACTGTGTGGCACCATAGATAAGTGTCTTCTACTATAGCCTCAGGCCGACCAAAGCCTTGTGAGTGGATTTGGTAGATGGAAACTGAAAGAAACCCATTGTATATATATATGTTTGTGTATCTGTTTGTCCCCCCAACATCACTTGACAACCGATGTTGGTGTGTTTATGTCCCTGTAACTTAGCGGTTCAGTAAAAGAGTCTGATAGAATAAGTACTAAGCTTACAAAGAATAAGTCCTGGGGTCGATTTGCTCGACTAAAGGTGGTGCTCCAGTATGGCCACATTCAAATGGGATATTATGGATATCCCTTCATTAGAAACGGTGTGAGAAAATATGAGTTCGAATTATGGTAGAAAAGGAGGAAATGGGGAATATAGAGGGAAATAAGAGAATGAAAGTAGAAATAAGATATATAAAGATATTGTAGTTGCAGTTCCATTATTCGAGGAAATGGTGTATAGAAGTAGTAAAAATGTTTCCTGTAGTAAGTCCCAATAGCAGTTCACATTTAGTCATTTCAAAGTATAGAGCTGTGGAGTCAGTATGGCTTGTTCAAAAGGGTTTTGTGATGTGAATGAAAATTTGAGAATGTATTGGTAGTATTTGTGGATATATGTGGGGAGGAGAGATGTGTATGATGAGAAAGAAGAGATAGGTCAAATTTAAAACAGGAAGAGAAAATGAAAGGCAAAAAGAGAGAAAAAGGAAACAGAAAGAGAGAAAAATGCAAAAAGGTGAAAAGAGTGAAAAAAGATGTGAAGGAGGTGAAATAAGTGAGGAAAGAAGTGCTAGTTGGTGGTCAAGATAATATGATAGTAGGATGGGAGAGGTGTGGGGGAAGGATAGGAAGAGATGAGAAGGTAAGGAGTAAAAGAATGTGAGATATGTGAGCAGGGTGATATGACAGAGTTGCATTAAGGGATGGGTGGAGAAAACAAAGAAAAAAGGTATGGGTGGGGTGATACAGAATTGAGTAGTAGTTTTGGTTGGAAAATTTGAAGTGGAGGGAAGAATACAAGGATGTCAAATTACTATGTATAGACATATGTGAAAGGTTAGTGATAGGTAGGAATCAGAGAAAAGGAAAGAAAGTATAATGACATACGCATGCACTCACATATATATGTATGAGTATGTATACATACATATACATACACCTATACATACTCATGCATATATACACAAGCATGCTTACGAGCATTCGTAAATGTATCCATACACGGATATGCGTGTGCATACATGTATATATACATGCACATACATGAGTGCCGGTGCACATGCATTTACAGTCACATGCATGCACTCATACAGTTACTTACGTATACATATATACACACTTATTCAAATATATTTGTATATATGTATATGCACGCACACATACGTACATGCACACACACATATATATGTGTATATATATACATATATGTGGAGGCGCAATGGCTCACTGGTTAGGGCATCGGACTCGTGGTCGTAGGATCACGGTTTCGATTCCCAGACCTGGCGTTGTGAGTGTTTATTGAGCGAAAACACCTAAAAGCTCTACGAGCCTCCAGCAGGGGGTGGTGGGGATCCCTGTTGTACTCTTTTGCCACAACTTTCTCCCACTCTTTCTTCTGTTGGCCTGCTCGCTTAGCCAGCGGGGTGGTGTCATTTGAAGGCTAAAACAATGTGAAGCGCATTGTGACCAGCGATGTATAGCAACATCTGATAGCTTGGTCAGTCATGGTGATCACGGTGATATACATATATATATATGTATATATACACACATATACCCACATACAGATACATACATAAAATACCGTTCATGTCTGTATGTATTGCTGTCCATTTAGCTCAAAAGATAAAATAAGTTAGTTCTGACTTTATTATTTTCTCTTTTCCATTGTGGCTAAGTTGTGAGTTTCTTATTTTATTAAGTGATTCATAGTTTATCTGTTCCAGATGCTGCTTTCTTCCCACAATAAGTATGATAATCTTAACTTGATTGTTACATGACATTCTATAGGCTTCCCCAGGTAATTTCCCTCAGTCATTATGATAATGTTTTACACCAACTTGTGTACATTATTGGGATTCTCTTAATATTAATCTAGGAACTACAGAGAAGGGTACGTTTTGTTGAGGAGGTCCAATAAAACTGAAACATGTCCATAGTTGCCATCCATATTTGCTAAGATAAGGCGGCGAGCTGGCAGAACCGTTAGCACGCCGGGCGAAATGCGTAGCTGTATTTTGTCCGCCACTACGTTCTGAGCTCAAATTCCGCCGAGGTCGACTTTGCCTTTCATCCTTTTGGGGTCAATAAATAAAGTACCAGTTTTGCACTGGGGTCGATGTAATCAACTTAATCCCTTTGTCCTTGTTTGTCCCCTCTATGTTTAACCCCTTGTGGGTAGTAAAGAAATACATATTTGCGAAGAGAAAATTAAATTAATATTTGTGTTAAATGTTTACTTCTCACCACATGAGTAGTATTAATTAATTAGATATTTCAAAAATTATGTCACACATATATAGTGTATGTGTTTAGTCTATGCATCAGTTTGCTGCAGGATAGTATCCTGGGGAAGCCCCCTCCAAGATCAAGCTTTCCCAAGAAACTATCCTGCTTCAAATTGGCATATAAGCAAAACATGTACTCTATGTATGTGCGACCATGTAATACATAATTGGAGCTGCTTCCAATTCAAAATTTAATTCGAGATTTGTTTCATTACTACATTAGCTAAAATGACTCTAGCTTGAGAACCATGTCCCCTTATTGGAGGTGTATTATTATCACAGCTTGGAAATCTTTTATCTTCAACTGACCAGTCATTTTCTAGATATGTTTCAATCAACTTCCTGTTGACTACATCAGAATTTTCTAAAATTTATTGTATCTCATCAGCTGTAAACAATTTGTGCCTTCACATTTTGATCTCCAGGAGTGTTCAGATGTGGTAAGCTTCATTGTGGAAAGATTGACAAAAAAAAAACTCAGAATAAACCCCAAAACAGCTCCATCTGCAAGCAGGCATTTGTAAAATGTGGATTGACAGATGTTTTTGGTGTGATTGGATTTTAATATAGGATTTGCTAATTTCTGCTATATCAGGAACTCCGCTAAGTGTCAGATTGAAATTCCCAGTAAGCCAAGAATAAAGCATGCGTAGCTTAATAAAGAATATTTTAATACCTATGACTATTCCTGTTCTTGGATGGCAGTCTTATCTGTTACCTGGTTTAACTACCATGTATACGTTCAGTGCTTTTAGAGGAGTACACTGTACTACAAAGCTTTCTGACCAGGTCTCTGGTCTGAAAGTAACTTCCTCCCTTTCTTCCACCTGAGTGGGAAGCCTTGTAAAAAAAAACATGAATCCTGCCACGCCTTCTCTGGCTAAGCCATGTGAAAAGGCATAGTAAATGGGTCTAATTGCCATTTCACTTAAAATCTCATAGAAATACCCCTTCTCTCTTCTACACACACACACACACACACACACACACACACACACACACACACACACACACACACACACACACACACACACACACATGATTCTTAAAGACATTTAGAATGGGTGTATAAAAATTTGAATAATGTTTTGATTTTAGAATTATCTACTTAACTGTAATTCATTATTAGGTTTACTATATAAGTTAAGCTTTTGACAGAAATATGTAATAAGTTGTGTTTACTACATATTAAACATTTTTTATTAATATCTTTAAGTTGTACTTTGATATAATTTTATCATGAAAATTTTAACGATAGTTAAAATAAAATTTACATGTGTTCTTTTTATTTTTGTCTTTTTATCTCACCGCTATTGCTGTGTTGTGTTAGAAGTAGTTCACTCTGTAACCAATCTAGCCTTTTCACTAAAACCAAAGAATATTGCTTTTGTAATTCACATATATCCAATCAACATTGTATATGTTGTTGATTGTAAATAATCAATATTAAGATAGTCTACTACTACTAATATAGCTATTTTAGTTCCTCATAACCAACACATACTTTTGCTTTGGTTAACTATGACTAGATAATGTTATTACTACTGTTGTATATTGTAACCAATCAGTGTTGATTCTGTTGTTCACTTAAACCAATCAACTAATCAAATACAGCTTCAAGTATTTATGCTATTCACTGCAAAACACTGTGCTAGTTATTTCTTGTAGCATATATATATGAGCACTGCTTTAATTTTTCACAATAATCAGTCAAAATACTTCTCAAGATATTCATCGAATTTATCAAAAACTGTTCCTGCTGTTCACTGTTGTTAAATGGACAGCTTTTGCAGCATTCTCTTTGACCAGTCAAAGCACTTTGAACTTTTCTTTCTATGTAATTAAAACCACCCTGGTTATCCCTTCTAATTATTAAATCAGAGCTTTGGTTATACATCTCTGACGAGAGGAAACACTACTATGATAATTTATTCTAATCAACCAAAACATTTATTGAGCAAATTTTCTAACCTCAACATAGTTCTCCAGTGTATCCCATCAAAACATTTTTGATTGTGTTTTTTTAGCCAATCAAAAATTTGTGTAGTCTTTCATTATATCTGATAAGAATTCTGATTATGCATTTCATTTGTTTAGTTATTCACCAAAAGTGATTTTATTCTCTATTTACTGATTAACTTCTCTGTTGTTTGAAACTCAAATTGACCAGTCACTTTTACCTATGTTGGATCATCCTGACATATAGGATTAATAAATATTTCACTACTCATTAATATTAAACACTATATTCCTACTAACTTAATTTTCTGCCTCTAATTCTCTAACCAAATTGTTTTATATAACAAACCACACCACTAATACTAAAGTAACAATAAGAAAGTTCAATAAGAAGTTCAAACCATTTTTTGGCACAGATTGTGAACAATATAGTTTTACTCATTCTTCAAGAATTTTCTCTCGTATAAACAATAAATTATTGTATCACTCCTGTAAGAAACAAAAATATTTGTAAAACAGTATCGTAGAATTTATGACATTGAATGTTAAAGCAAAATAAAATAAAAATATAAAACCAAATTAGAATTTAGCTAAACTCTCTTATGTACTGCAATTTTTCAACAGCCTAGAGGGTTCACTGGTAATAGTTATCTTACATAGGTCACCTAATCAGCAGAGAAAGAGGGTGTTGTGAAAGTATATTGTCCAGAGTTAGGATGGAGTGGAAAAAGTGACTATTAATTCAGTTGGTAACAGAAGACTTCTCTCTCTAAATGAAGGGCAGATTTTATGACAGATGTTTGTAGAGTGTAATATTACATTATAGCACATTGTAGCATATCATAGGCACTGAATGCAGTGGATGTGCGAAGGATAGAAAGAAATGCGCTAATCCCATACTGCATTTAGTTGTATAATGTCTGCATGCATGCATAAACAGTGCAGCACATAAGACCCAAGAGAAAAAAAGAGAAGGAATTAGATGGAATTGGATCTGCCATAGTGTGTAAGGGAGATGACTGCACTGGTTGGATGAAAAAGTGTAGATAGTGTCTGTGTAGTCTGATCTCAAACGTTTGAACCTCATGAATGGCTTGATCGGTCATACTACATTTGACTCTGGCAGACCTATTTAACCTATGCTAGCATGGGAAAAGGATGTAAAATGATGAAGATGATATATAACTACATGGAGAGAGAGAGATAGAGAGAGAGACACACACACACACACAAATACTTTTGTGTATATATATATATATATATCCAAACATACATGCACATGCATAATCTTAATACTAATAATCTTATTTTAACAATATTCTGTGATAAAACCAAAACTCTTAACAATAAAGTAATTGAGATAAGAGAAGAAAAAAAGGGTGTAATTTTGAAAAAAAGAAATTCCCTTAAAAAAGTACGATTTATCTGAAAGCTGATCCAAAGTAGAGAGTAAAGCACATCGTTGCTGTATTACTATTATATTTTATCTTCTGTATCAGTCCCAAAATCATATCTGACTATGCAAGATCATATCATAACTGATACTTCTTCGAGATGGGGGCATGCCTTATGCATGTGATATGTTATCCTTTAGTAGACGTCATTTTACTTGTGCTTGTATTTCTCCTTAAATGTTTGCATTATGTAGATCTGTTTTTAAATCACTAAGCACACTGCTTCCTCCCAGAATCTCCTTTTAAGTTGTCTCTTATTTTGCATCATCCTTGTTTTAGAGATTTTATTGCTTTAGTTTATTTCATTTTCATTTTTTAAAACTTTGTTCAGTTCTCATGCACTTCAGAAGTTTGCTTTGGTCTTGAGTAAAGCAGTCTTTTTGATAATCTATCTATCTGTGTTTCTCTAACCTAGTAGCATCTATACTGGCCAAAATAACCCATTTTCTTGTTCAACTATGTGCAATGTCAATCTGCTAATTATTATTTCATGGTTTTTGAATACTACAGCTATTTTGCTTCATTTCTCCTCATATTCTTTATAATTTAACATATTTATTTAGCTCAATCTTGGATTATGCTGTAAATAATTAAACACTTCTAATCATATTTTATTTCTATTTTGGGGGAATATTCCTTATTTGTGAACATACATTGTGGATTATCAAGAATGATAATATTTTTCAACTTTTATCAACAAAAATGGTTTCAGCCAACAGTTTTCTTCCTCACATTTATTTTTCACCCTTTAAATGTATGAATACAATGTTTGATACTTGAATTCTTAAAACATTTTCCATATTTCATATTTTCATATTTCTGTGGATAGATAATTCATTTTGTTAATTAATTATTTTTTAACTATGTGATCATTTGTACACATTCAACATTACTAACACTGAAAGGGTCAGCATTAATGAAAATATCACATAATTGCGGATGTGGAGAGATTCCTGATATAAAATGTTCTTAGGTTAGGAGTGTAAATGAATTTATATTATTCAGGTGATGTAGAAGACTGAAGCAGAGTAAATTGGTTTAATTCTTTTGAGTTCAATTTTCACCTCTTCTTATTTGATAATTAACATGTTAAAATGGAGCTGCAATTTCCTATGTTTATTCTTTGTTACTCTGGCTTATCCTGAAAGTTGACCTGATCAAGCAAGTATTCAAACTATTCCAACTATGATTGTCCCATTTTTTTTTTATTCCTACAGGCATAGTGTGCCCTTGACTACATTTACCTAATGTATCCATTGTTAAGATAACAGAGTATAGTTTGAAGGAAATTTGGCTGTTATTTTATAGCTTGAAAGTCCATTATTTAATTAATTTATATTAAATCAGTACTGGCTGTCCATCTTCTAAGAGACGGTATTATGTTTGGGTTGAAGAAGAGAGTAAACAATAATCCTCTACTGATTTTTAATATTAAAACAAACAGTTGTGAAATTATATCTTGACATGGACATTATTGAATTTTATATTCATTTGAAGACTATTGAGAATTTTAATGAGTTTCTCTAAAATTTTATATAAATAGAATTTGAAATAATATAAAATCCTTAGTCTTTTGTTCATTAAAACAGCTGCAAAAATCTATACAATCTTATATTAGTAAAACATGTTTATTTACATAGAGAACAAAGGCTGTTATAGCATTAGCTATTATTTGCCAACAATTTTGTTATTACTGATGTTTGTAGTGCTACGGCTTGATGAGAATTTACTTTTGTATATTAGTAAGAAATTAGAACTAATATTTGGATAAAAATGACGTAATTATGGTAAATAAAAGATAATGATTTATTCATTGAAACTGAATGCCAGACTCTTAAGTTTGCAACAAGACCTTTATATTTTGCTGGTATTGACTAGCTCAGGGATTCTCAAAGTAGGCTTTGCATACCTTTAGAGATATGCAAAAGAAATTGTGGTGGTACATGAATTTTATAAAAGCTGTAATTTTGAAGTAACTGCAACAAACTAAATGCAACTCGTGTGTCTAGAAAATGAGTGGGGTGGGGCTTTTCTCTGTTCTGATCCACTTATTATGAACAAGATGTTTCAACAATGTCTAAAACCATAACTAAATTTTATATAAAACAATTAATTGAGAATTATATGTGGGTCTCCCTCTCTAAAACTATACCTAGAACAGGCTTAAGTGAACATCTTAATGAAGATATAAATTGCCATATGACAACCAATGCTTTTCAAATGAAATCCTTTGCAATATTTGTTCTGTAGTGAGTTAATGGCACTATTGTTACTTTCACTCTTAGAAATGCAGTGAATTAGTAATTGACATGATGGAAACATAACCAATTGCAATTTTTTCACAAATTGCTATATAAAATTGATGAGAAAAGTTAAAATAAAATAACATATTTTTATAATTTCCCAGCTGCTTATATTTTCCTCCTGCTACAGATCAGAATTTGCTCAAAATAAATGTGGACTGCTTCCATATACAGTTATCTCTATTCTCCAATCAAGGATAACTTAAAAATGACTAAGAGCAATATTTACAGTCAAAAATGGACAAATACTGCACATAAAGACATGCTTAATGGCAAGAGTCAGAAAAGTTTGATTATATTTTATAAAATGATTTTGGTGGAAATGTAGTTTTTATGTATTGCAGTCAATCAGTCTGAAAGAAAATATGAAATATTTTAATCCATAGGCTTGTTGTTGGCATTAGGAAAAACTCTTAAGAAATCAAAATATTTATAAATATTGTATATGCTGTATGAAAAAAAGAATAAAGCAATAAAATTCGAAAAAGTATACGTTAGCATTAATGGTAATAGAAACATTTATATCTATATTTCTTCAAAAAGGAGTGGCCAGAATGTTTACCCATGCTTTAATCTTTAAAATTCTATATTAAAAATGTTATGAATAGAGCCTTTCTTAATCTCAAATTTCCTTTTTGCAGTAATATTTGCTGATATTATCTGTATATTTAAAATATCTTTCTATCTAATTATCTATCTACTCATCTATTCATCATCTACACAATAATCCCTCTGTTTCCTCTGGAAATATATATTTCTTTTCTGATTAGTGACATCACCTTACATTTTTAGGGGAAGATTCATAGAATGTTGTAGCATCCATGCCTTTCTCAACCATAATAAAAAAGAAAAAAAAAATAGGTTTCTCATCTCAGGAACTTTTTTTTCTACAGCACATCCCATTTCCTTCTGTGAATATTGATGTCTTACGTAGGCGCAAGGTCAGTTTTATTTTTTCAGAGGATGAATATAATCAATTTGAATTAATCTGCATATATTACTAATACTTGTTTTATTAACCCTACTGGAATGAAATACCAAGTCATCACATGCAAGTTTTAAGCCTAAATTGTATAGAGATGGAACTGAAGTTTTCAGAATGGTATTCTACCATATATGCATACTCACTGCTATTCCTGCTAGAAGTATTAACACTGGTTAACGCAGAAGTTAAAAGTTCTTACCTATTCTTATCTTTCTCTCTCTCTCTCTCTCACATATCATGTTGTCAGTTTGTATTGTTATCTTTTTCTTCTTCCTCACTCTAATCTTACATCATCTGAAGTGGGATAACTACAGAGATTGAACAGATAGCATGTGTAATTTGTAAGGAAGGGAAGCTTACACGTATTGCAAACTTATACTGATAACATTAGAATGAAAATTAAAATAATTAAAAGCTTGGTCTCCATTGGAGAATATTGCTCCAGATGTTAGATATTGCCTGGTTCATTGCAGATTTAACACTGAAATGATTTGAAAACTGGGTTTAATTATAACACATGCATGGATGAGACTTTAATGATGTTATATATCACTTGTTAATTAGTAAGGAAGGTTGGGGAATTACGGGAGGTAAAATGCTACCTTGTAATCAAGATTTTAGTCAGTAACCTGTCTGTTCTTTAATGGTAGTTCCTTTGTTTTTCTTGATAGCTGTTTATCTCCTTTGTCTTTAACTTTCATCATTTCTCTTCTCATTTTTCTGTTTGTTAATATATCCATCTGTTTTATCGCATGTCTTTTTCATACATCTTTTGTAAACAATAATGATGGAAAGAAAGACTTATGAAAGTTGTCTGATCAAAATGGATATTGAAACCACCTAGTTAACATCCAAGCTTATTACTTTTATAACACTGTTCCTTTTCTGGATGTTAATTTTAATTATTACCTTATAGGATACCATTTAAGCTTCATTCTTACAAATTAATTGTTTGCAATTTCGTAAGTAACACTGAAGAATTATTTCAACTTATAAGTTTTCAAGGAAATTTATATAATGTCAACTAACTTAATATGCAGCATGAAAGGAATTTATTTTTTCATGATGGATGGAACAAATCTAATGCTTAATAGTGTGATTATATGACTGAATGTTTACTTGAGTGTATGAGTTCCATTCTCACTTTCCTCTCACTGTATTTTCTTAATTTACTTCTATTTGTCTAAGTTCTTATTTAATATGAACAGAAATTGTCCGGTAACCATTTTTGGTTCATTGAATCACTGAATGTAAAATGCATGTAGTATGTCAAGAAGTCATCATCTTAACTGGGCCTCTCTAACTCCACAAACCATAAACTGAAAATTATAGGTGTCAGGTGCGCATTAAGTGAAATGGCTTATTAAGGACTTGGACCCTATCTTGGATTCAGCTCACTCAGAGATTTACTTGCACAAATATTACATTTATAATATTACATTTATAATGTTTACATTGTGGAGGCACGTGGCTTAGTGGTTAGGGTGTCAGCATCATGATCGTAAGATTGTGGTTTCGATTCCTGGACCAGGCGACGCGTTGTGTTCTTGAGCAAAACACTTCATTTCACATTGCTCCAGTCTCCACTCAGCTGGCAAAAATGAGTAACGCTGCGATGGACTGGCGTCCTGTCCAGCTGGGGAACACATACGCTATTGAAACCGGGAAACTGGGCCCATGAGCCTGGCTAGGCTTCAAAAGGGCGCATTTATTATTTTTTTATTTAATGTTTACATTATAATGTTCAGCATACCGTTTATCATCTCTCCTTATCTGCCATTCGTTGATAAGTAGACCAATAATGTTCTCATGTGATCATCTGTAGCCTCCTTTAATTTCATCTTATTATATTCTCAATATTTTCTGACATGCAAGTTACTTTCAAAATGTCTGTTCATATGATATAAGGTCACACAGTCATCTTTTATGGACTTTTGAGAACAATCAAAAGAAAAGTGAATAAAATAGTGCATCTACTATCCAATTCATTTGTGAGATGGAAAAAAAAAACATGAAGTAACCATTCTACCAAAGGCACAATAATATTCCAGTCTCTTCAAATCACAGAAACTCATAAGCCACAAGAATAAGTTTACAATCTCACTCAGTCAGTTTATTATAGACAGTATTATGTGAAGATGAAATATCTAAATTCATCATTGTGAGTGATTGAGGCATGAAGATGTGATCTGCACTGAGAAAATTAAATGTTTGCAGTGAATACAAACTTTTGATTCATCAGCTACCTTACCAACACTTAAGCATACAGATAATTAATTAAAATTATATGATTACTAATTGTAGCATGTTCAATCTTGCTTATAACATTGTTACAAATAATGCTTAGCATTAAGTGAATGGTATTCCTATGTCCTGTAGTTATTGATTCAATCTTTTATTATATACATTGTTACCAGACCTGTTGTGTAATGTAAAATAGGAGTAAGATTGTAACTATTTACTAAATTGAACCTATTTCCTCTGCTTCATTACTAATTCTACCTAATAGCTAACATAAATATAGTAATATGATTTAGTAGTTGTATAGATTTTGCTTCATAACAATACAGCTGTTCATTTGAGTGAGTTTTGCTTGACCATTGATCCAGATTAATCATTCAGTTTGATACTTGCATGGGTCATATGTTGATATTATGTAGTTGGTATCAGTTCTTTGCTTCAGAGTGTGTATCTGCTTTTTTGGTTTTTGTACAGTTGCAATAATTTCAAAGTTATATTATTAGTGTTTGCTAGTTTCTTCATGTTCTGTCTTGTGTATAATTGCAAATAGTATATATTTGATTAGCATGCTTATATATATATATATAAATACATACATACATATATATATATATATCTTTATATGTTTTGGTGCAGTGTAATACCATTATCTTCTCATGTCCATTTTGTTGCTTGCTGTACCAGTTGCATTTATATCACACTTTCTCTCCTATGTATTCTGTAAAATTGGTCTGTTTTCGTGGTGTCATCTTCAGTATGTATTTACCAGCACATTTTTATACCTAGTGCGTCCAACTTTTGTAGACGGAGTCATTGAGCTATTGCAACCGAGGTTGTGTTCACAGCGCCATTTGGCCATCTGGGGTGAGTTGACAACAAACAATTTATTGTGTAACCTGTGCATATTTTGATAGAAAATGTATTTCACTAACCTCACCTCTCAAGTAAGTTTATTATGCACAACTATTACACATCATATGCATACATACATGCACAAAATGGCTATCTTTATTTTCCTAACTGAAGTTGCATTGTTTGTTTCTATTAATGTTTTATTATCTAAAGCAAATGTCAGCTGTGATAAATTTGTAAAATTAACCATGAAAACATAATATATTAATAAACATAAAATATACATTTGCTGACAATTTTGCTAAAGTCTAGTCAATCAGATGACAAAAATAATAACTTACTGCTGAAATTCAAGGCGGTTTTAATTCTGTAATCTGCAATGCTGTTTTCATTAATTGGAACTCACAAGGCATGCAAATGTCTATTTTATCTAATTTGAAGCAAATATTTAATGTTACATTGAAATATTTTAATGTTTTTTCCTTCAGCTTTATCATAATGGCAGCCTCATTCTTTTTTCTTCGTCTCCTCAGAAATTGAAAAATATAGCTGCCAAATGTATGCATGATATTTCCTCTAACATACTATTAAAACTGAAATTACGTTCAATAATTAAAACACCAGCCTCGGAAACAAAGTTTAATCAATGACATCTGTAGGGTTTCTTGAGTATTTCAAAATTTTCAATTATTAAAAAAAAAAAATATTTTTAATGATTTATTAAAATTAGTAAAAAAAAAAAAAATAAAAGTAATAATGGAAGAAGAAAATTAAATTCAAGCAAAAGTGTAACATTATGTTTTAGTTTACAATGATGCAGTTGATTAGATTATCAAAATAGCAAGTTCTATATAATTCATCAGTTCGCACACGTATTTAAAATTCACTGCTGTGTGGTTTTGCTCCTCTTTCATCTTGTCCACAGTACTACACATTATTTCCATATAAAAAATGGCGAGTTTTCACTTTAAATAGACTCAGTCCTTTGCAATCAATTTTTTTTTTACTCCCACTAATTTGTGAATAAATATTATTAGTTGTTTACTTGCACTTTGGCTCATACTTTATGTATTTATTGCTTATGTTATGTTAATATTACTTAGTTGCATGTAAAACTCTTTGGTTTGATAAAGCAAGTCTAGCGTCAATGAAGGTTTCCACTTCAGTTGACACATTTTCTGTTTATTGTTAAAATTATTTCATAATTTGACTTAAACATTTGGGGACACCTTTACATTACTTGTTTTATGCAAACAATAACATTTGGTATACTATTATCATCACCACCACCACCACCATCATCATCATGATCAGCATCATTCTCATCATCATTGTCGTCATCATCATTGTCGTCATCATCATTGTCGTCATCATCATTGTCGTCATCATCATTGTTGTCATCATCATCATCGTTTTAGTGATTTTATTTTATATTCTTTCTTTTCCTTCTAATTTGGCATGAACCATAGAAAGTATGACCTTGTCAGATTGTCTAATTCAAGGTCATTATTTACTTCTGATAGATCTTCCTTCACTTCATTTTTATTAGCTTATCAATTGAATTCCTTTTAAGATATTATTGATTTTGTAGATGTGTGTAATTTGTACTTTTCTTTGTTTCTCTCTCATTTTCTTCTGTTCTCTCCATTCTCTGTCTCTCCTTTCCCTTCTCTCTCTCTCTATCACACACACTCACACTTGTATGTGACATTGTCAGTCAGCATTGACCATGTATCTGCATATATTTGTGCAGGCCTGAGTAAAACTTCTTTTGAGGAAGACTACCATTTGTCCATTCTACAAATCTCCCCTTTTAATGCCACTGATATCTCTTTAATAGAAAAGGTGCCAATTGGACTGATACAGTATGGTTCCAGAATCATCACAGATTTTGCTGTCTGAATAAAAGAACTAAAGCAGTTACCGCCAGTCAACTCGCATAGTCTTCTAACAGTTCTGCCACTCCACTACTCTGGTTAAGTACTATAGTGATGAAGGGCTAAGTTGAACTAGGCAGGATATGAATTCAGAACACAAAGAGCCATGACTAGAAAGCTTTTGATCATAGATCTAATCAGTCAAGGCTAACCTTGGGGTAAACAACAACAATTCTTGAGTTATGAATCAAGGTTGCAACACCTTTTAGAAATAACAGCCAAATCTCTCTCAAATTATACTCTCGTCTTTAAAAAAGAACATTTTGGATAATGTAGTCTGATGCCTAAATGGAAAAAAAGTGGGTTAATGATGGTTGGAATATTTTCCATAATAAATTTACTTCATCATGACTAATGTAAGGTTCATCAACTTCATTAAGTAAGTTTCTAGTAAATGAAAGTTAATACTTCTGTTTCCTGTTGTATCTATTTCCCTTTGCTCAATGTCACTAATATTTTTTGGAAAATGTTAAACACCTTGCAGAGTCTACATACCATTTGCAATAAATAAATGGCATTCTGTCACAATGACAATGAGGATTTCAGTTGATCTGATCAATGACCACTCCACAGACATGCGTACCCTTAACATAGTTGTCAGGGATATTCAGTGTAACACAGATTGTGATAAGGCTTGCCCTTTGAAATACAGGTACTACTCATTTTTGCCAGTTGAGTGGACTGAAGCAACATGAAATAAAGTATCTTTCTGAAGGACACAACATGTTGCTGTAAATTGAACTCTCGGCCTTACAATCGTGAGCTGAATACCCTAACCACTAAGCCATGCACAATAAATAAATCTGATACCTATCTATGTAAGAATTCCACAGCAGTATTTCTTCTTTGGAAAGTAATTATTTTAGGATTCTTCTTCTCCAGTTACAGAATTTAATTGTAGCTCTTTAATATATATGAATTCCTAATTACTGATGTCCTACCTTTTCCCTTCAGCAATGTTGGAAGATACTGATACTGTAATACATATTGAAGGTGTAATTTCATAGGAATTCAGGAATCACTCATTAAATCTTCTGTTACAGGCACCATATGCTTTATATGCACTTTTGACAAGTTGTGGTGCACCTGAGCACTGTATACAATGATTTAATTATTATTATTATTATTATTATATTATAAATATTTTCACTTTTGAATTATTTCGTATTGGTGCAATACTTTGCCTCCGGATGATGGGTTGTTCTTCACATCATTTCTGCAAACATGATAATATTACTCCCACTTGTAAGAAATTATTAAACTTGCACTATTAAATACATTGTTGGTAGTTGTTGCAGCAGTAGTAATAGTAGTAGCAGCAGCAGCAGCACAATGGCATTAAAATGCCCTGGATTTCTAAGTTTATACAATGTAATGCAATCAGCTGAGGATTGGCAGTTCATATTTCTCTCATTATTGCTGATCTTTGTCAATGCATCAGTCTAGCTAGATGTAAGCAGGTACCATAATATAGCATGTAAATCACCACTTTAACAAATAGCTCAACTGTAAAAGTAATAAGTGTGTCATTGCCTGGCTCAGTGGTTAGAGCATTGGACTCACAATCATGAGATAGTGAATTCAATTCCCAGTCCAGGTTGTGTGTTGTATTCTTGAGCAAGACACTTTATTTCACATTCCAGTTAACTTAGCAGTAGAAGTGAGTTGCAATGTCACTGGTGCCAAGCTGTATTGGCCTTTGCCTTTCCCTTGGAGAGGGAAGGCTGGTCTTCCATAAACAACCTTGCCCTGACTTGTGCCTTGGAGGGTAACCTTCTAGGTGCAATCCCATGGTCATTCATGACCGTAGGGAGTCTTTACTCGTTTCAATTTGTAGTAATGAATTAAGCATTTCTCATGGAAAGTGCTTTCCTCTTGATAATAAACTATATTCCTTATCTTGGTATATTTGTCTGTCATCCTCTTAATACTCTATAAATTTGAATTGTGCATTATCAAGGGGTACCAGAGATCTGTGAATGATTGATCTTTAATGACAGTAGCAATGATTATTTTTAATGAATTGTGTAATATTTTAGGTCATTGGGACATCATAGAAGACTTTGTGATTCAAGTGATTCAAGAATAGACAAATAGTGGCTGGAGTTTTCCATTGCTAATTTGTGATTTGTACTCTGTATTGCAATATAATAAAGTATTCATTTATTGTACAGAGAGCCTTGAATCTCTTGACCATTGAGACAGTGAGCATTTTAGCTTGGACTGATGCTGTAACTCTTGGAATGTTATATGATATACAAGGCAGCAGATTACCAATTTCGAGTAGATAATAATATATACTAAAAGTACAAATTTCACTGCAGATAAGTGTGTTATATATACAGTGCATGTCTGTGTGTTTGTATAATTTTGAGTTTAATATTGAACATTGAAATAAGGTCTATTGTTTATGTAATAGCCTCCCCATGAATGATCAAGCAAGCTATGTTTTATTCCTGGTTGTAGCAGTTTTTCTTGTTCTACTAACATTGCAACTCGCAGCCATCCCCTAAAATCAATGAGGTTGAATACTGATTTCTGGATACCTCTAATTACAGATAGTCGAGCAATTAATTCTATTTATTCTGTTAGAGTATACAGTAAATGTATGTTTATTTGGTTTGTTCAATTAGGATTAATCTCATTCATTGCAGATTTCAGAGTTCTGATGCTTGTTTCTCCTCTCTTAATTGACGTTAGTTTGTTATTAACATTATGGTTCCTGCACTTAGAAATCCTTTTACTGTATCTTTCCAGCAAACTGTTATTTACTTGTAATCTATAAGCTATTATTTACTTAACCCTTTGGAGACAAAGGCTTCTGCTGTTTGTACATTACAAAATACAGAATCACATTTATGAGATTCAAAACAAATAAACTTGTTATTGAGCATTCAAATAAAAATATCCAAATATGAATAAACGAAAGTATATTCATGAAGGGATGATCCATGTTTTATAATTCACCGATATTCGGTCCCATTGTCTTCTAAGCATGAAGACACTTAACTTTCTTAAGCAGAATGTCTGAAGGAATATTTAAAAAAGTATTTTTCTATGATATCTTATTACTGTTTCAATTGACAGCTGATGTCACTAATATTTCATCATCTTATCTCTTCATTTTAACAACAATTACTTGGAGTTTGACTATTTTATATTTCAGTATAAGATAATTAGCTGGTTTTTATAATGTCCATTTGTATGTATTTGGCATGCTACTAAAAATAAGTTTAACCTAGGCTATGCTCAAGTGAGGAGTATAGTTTGAAACAATTTATGTGAAAAAAATAAATTGTATCAAATATAAAGAGCATTATGAGAATTTCAACAATAATGGCAGGCGAAATACCACTAAGCATTTCGCCTGGTGTGCTAACGATTCTGCCAGCTCGCCGCCTTCAAAGAGTACAACAGGGGTCGCCCCCCCCCCCTGCTGGAAACTCGTGGAGCTTTAGGTGTTTTCACTCAATAAACACACATAACGCCCGGTGTGGGAATCGAAACCACGATCCTCCGACCGCAAGTCCGCTACCCTAACCACTGGGCCATTTGCATTACAAAACATGTTTTGTCAGTTTTAATAACATGTTTCCTAATACTAGTAATATGGTAAGACTTTTTAATTAGATTTTATAACTTTTCTAGGAACAGGTGTAACTGCTGCATCACAGAAGTGCACTTACTCATAGAAAGGGCATCCAATTATAAAAACAGTTACTCTAACACTCTAGCTATTTTTTTTTTTTTTTTTTTTTTGCCTTCTATAATCAAGAGAAAGAAAATCTGAACAAAAATACAATGTATTCATGGTTGTATGATTATGAAGTTTTCTTCATAACTGTATGATTGCGGCTTCACTGTACAACACCTGAGCAGGTGTGTTCTGCTTTGACCTTAGGTTGATCACTGTCTTGTGACTGAAATCTGTTAGATGAAAACTAAGCAAAAAAATTGTGTGTGTGTGTATGTGTGCATGCATGTGTGCGTGACAGAAGGTGACAGAGAATGGGAGGAGACAGTGAGTTTGTGGACATGCACACATGCATGTGTATGTCCTTCTATGCGTGTGCATTTGTTAGATCAAACAAAGTAGCAAACACACAAACACACACACAGAAAGGTAAAATTCAACAAAGGTGAAAAAATTTTGTGTGTGTAAGTCAAAAATTATTCGCACTTTCACAATAGCATATCTTTATTATTGTCACACTGCCTTCTGCACATGCGTGATAATAGTTGGCACTATTATGTTCACATGATCGAAGTTTGAGCCTGATCCTGCCATTTTTCAGTGTAAGTATGACCGCTCCACTAGTAACGGGCACCAAAGAAGGACAAAGAGCAGTGATCCGATTTCTCTGGTCAGAAGGTGTGTCAGGTGCTAAAATTCATCAGAGGCTTTTAGTGCAATAACAGGACAGTACACTATTGTGCAGAAGTGTATATGAGTGGATCAAGAAGTTTAAAAGTGGCCGCAGAAACATGATGCACGAACAAGGAGCAGGACACCTGCCAACCTAGACCACTGAGAAGATTCAGCAAGCTCGAGATGTGATAATGGTGAACCGGTTCACCATTACCATCTCTCGGATCTTTGCTCTTTGTTCTTCTTTGGTGCACATTGCTAGTAGAGCAGCCATGCTTACACTGTAAAGCTAGAAAGAAAAGTGGCACAATCAGACTCTCAAACTTTGATCATGTCACCACAATAATACCAACTATAAGCACACATGTGCAGAAGACAGTGTAACAAGAGTAAAGATATGTTATGGCGAAAGTGTACGTACGAATGAACGAAAGAAAGAAATTTTTCAGCACTATCACACTCTCTTTCTCTCTCTCTCACACACACACACGTGTGAATGAATGCATGCATGCATGAGTAGATTTGGTCAAAAATATGAGCATCAGCATGAAAACGAGAAGGTAGGATTTTATAAATCAACTCCCTTGAGATATTTGTTCTGCATCAAGTTAGTCAATTCTTTGTCACTCTAATAATCAGAAATGCAGTGAACCAGTGAATAACCAATTGAAAACCTGATGCTATTGTTTTCAAATAGTTGTTTTTATAAAGAATAAAACTGATGCTAATTTTCATCAACCAATTTTTTGTTTTGTAACATTTTTGTTATGGATTGAATTTTCTAAAATTGCATGCAAATTTGAGACAAATTCATCTCAGATTTTCTAGTTAATTTATGTTATTTATAAAGTCATATGAGATCAAAGTCAAAATTAATTTGCTTTGATCTTCTGTGATTGATCACACCAACGATGCGCCATAAGGTTAATCAATATAAAAATAAAACGATGAACAAATGAATAAAATGATGCACAACAGAAATTATATTGCTCATCCAAATATATTTTGATTGGTAAATATATATATATATATTGATTTTGGTCAATCAATGAGAACTCTGTTGTAAACTTTTGACAGAAAAATAATAATTTTTCCAGATGAGAAATTGAAGATAGCTGGTTTATTTATAGACTAATATTTCGAGAAGTTAGTTTACATTGCTCAGTTTATACTTCATATCCATCACCGTCGTCATCATTACTGTCGTTGTCATCATCACCATTATCATTGTCATCATTATTATCGTCATCTTCATTATCACATCATCATCATCACCGTCATCATCATTTAATACTCACCTTTCTCTGCTTGCATGAGTCAGATGGATTTTGTTATGGCTGATTTTCTATGACCACATACCCTTCCTGTTACCACACCTTACCTGTTTCCAATGAAGGTAATATTTCCCCACAGCCAGTCAAGTTTTACCTGGACAACTGGAAACAAATATCATTTGTTATGATGATGTTGTTCCTTTACAACCATGACATGTAAAGATAAGCACACACACACACACACTCATACATTTACTTACAATGGGCTTTCAATTTCTGTTTACCGAATCTACTCACACAGTTTTGCTTGGTTCAGTGCTATAGTAGAAGACACTTGCCCAGTATTCCATGCAGCAGAACTGAACCCAAGGCCCCATGCTTGGGAGGTAATCTTTTTAAACACATAGCCATGCTTGCACTTAATCCTGATTCTTCCAATGGTTTTGATTATGCTTACTAACAGGTGATATATATCGTTATTGGGTGTTCATTTGCAATTAGAAAATACTTTGTTTTAAATACTGATTGGAGCTGTTAACAGAGAAGTTTTGTTTCTGTATATGTTTTTATTTATTTTTCCATATGCTTTTATTATATTTTGGTTGTGCAGTATTAATTATAATTTTAACAGAATATATAAAGGACAATTGAACCAAAGTTCAGGTGATACACAACTAGTAGACATTATTTCAACCCATACTGCAGCCATTGTGTTATGTCCTTAAGCAAGGTACATAATGTAAACCTCAATCTGTCTGATTTACTATAGGTTGTACAGTTATTTTATGGTTGAGCTGTTTTGTTTACCCTTACTGCCTTGTGAAATAGGTCTATGGTTGAAGGCTTTCCAGCTTTGACAGCCCTGTCTTTTTTTTTTTTTTTTTCACTTTTAGATGGCAGAATGTGATTTAAGGAAGGTTTTGTTGTTAGTTTTAGAAGGTTAAGACAGAGATCATATAAAAGCTCTCTTGTTGGCTTGTTATAGTTGTGTTGTTTGCATTAGGTAGAGCATCTAGCCTGAAAACTTTCTCTGCTAGTGTGCATGGTTATTATTATTATCATTATTATTATAAACATTGCACTGTATACAATATCGTGAGGTTGTTGATTGAAGATATTGTGTCTTCTAGGGCTTTGTACTGTTTGTCAAATTACAAGGACCTCAGATATACAGTACTTTACGCAATATGCGTGCAGTTTCAAGTAATGCCGACTTTTGCAATACACCTAGATTGTAGGGTATTTCTAAAGTTTTCAGATATTTTTTCAGTAATTAAGGATATGAAGACAGGGAAAGCACCTGGCCCATCAGGAATCACTGTTGAGATGCTTAAAATATCAGGCGGTGTGGGTTATGGTCATGTTACCCGCATCGTAAATCAGGTAGTTCATGAAGGAGTCATACCCAATGACTGGTGTAGCAGCACCATAGTTAACTGCTACAAAGGTAAAGGTGATGCTTTAGATAGAAATAACTACAGGGGTATCAAATTATTGTATCAAGTGATGAAAGTTACAGAGAAGGTCATAGCCCAACTAATTAGGGAGAGAGTTAGCCTAGAAGAGATGCAGTTTGGTTTTGTGCCAGGCAGAAGCACCACTGATGCTATATTTCTGGTAAGGTAACTACAGGAAAATAATCTCGCCAAAGATAAACCTCTGTCTTGGCTTTTGTTGACTTGGAGAAAGCCTTTGATAGGGTCCCACGATCCCTTATCTGGTGGTCAACGCAAAAAATTTTGTTCAATAGAACAGTCGCTTATATTGAACCCTGTACCTCATTTTATTGAGTTTGTAAGAAGAAAAGGTAAATTTGACCTAGGTAGAATTTGAACAAGGAACCTAAAAGGCTGAAACTAAATACCACAAATCTGGCACTCTAAAGAGCAGTGGATGTTTGAGTCATTAAGTATTTGTTTCAGCTCTTTACTTTCTGAGTTCAAAGAGCCCTTCTAAGGGCTCTTTTTCCCTTTTATTCATTTATGGTTGATAAACCAAAGTACCAGTTAAGTATTGGGGTGGATGTTATTGATTAACTCCCTTCTTGTAACTTTCAGACTTCATCCCTGTGTTAGAATAATTATAGCTGTGTCTGTTATCAACAGTGGAAATTAAAATTTTAAAATTAAGTATTGAAATATTTGAATTTCTACCAAAATATATAACTTTATTACATCATTTTATCTATTATGGAAAGAGAATATTTCTAATAGTCAGATTCTAAATGCTTCCATCTTTCTATCTATCTATTCATCCATCCATTTTCAATATCCTCTATTCCTGAGAAGGTCATGGGGATAGTCCTCAGATACCTTCATCATAAGGCCCTATAAGGAGCAACCATCTGAATTCTCAAATGATAAAATACTGTTAAGCCAGTTTGGCTTTTCCAAACGTAAATGGAAATCTTTCAAAAGCTTGTGTTAAAATATTTCCTAAGTTTCTTTATTTGATAATTGCAATGTCTTTTATCTTCCTGATTCTATGTGCTTTCCACACAAATAATCAATATAATCTGTTGCTTGTCATTTATCAATCGTCCTACAACATCTTACAACATTGAGGGTATATTGAAGACTTCATTTTTAGGTAGTGGTTCATGGAAAGATGCAGTAAAGGAGATTTTCCATTGTCAGTTCTTGACTCATGGGAGGATATGAGTTCTACTGCAAGATGATGTAAACATGTCCATCTTCTCTTGAACGGCTCCTAAAATGACAGCAATTCTCTGTGGGTTTCTCTGCTTGTCTTCTGTTAAATTTAACAAATTTCTAATTTGGTAGATGAATATATAGAATAACTGATGGCATCTTACAGATATTGATTTCTTGTTCTCTTGGCACAAAGCCCCTTTGAAGAGGATGAGGCATTCTAAATTGATTTTGGTCTTCATTTTATATTTCGTATTTATTAACCTCAAGGGAAATAAAAGCAAAATCTATCTCAGCAGCATTTTAACTTGGGCCAGTCAAATACTAGAAACTTTGCAAAATATTCAAATACTGTTGTTCCATCTTCATTTGCTTCATACAAATTATCGGCTAAGAAGTTTTTGTTTATGAAATTAAGAGCCATTTCTCTGATATTTTGAGATAAAATTAACTTTGGGATTTTGAAATAATTATTATAATTTCAACCATATTGGCATAAAATAATGGAAGTTTAATTAGGGAAAGTAGTCATTCATTTATATGAGTTTTAGATGAAGACATCTAACACCCAATCTTGGACTTATTTCAATGCGTAGAAATTTTTTTTTCCATAAATAATAATTTTTTTTTTTCCATAAATAATAATTTTTAGTTATCATTTTCTGTATTTAAAGAAAAAAGAAAACAAATTAATTTGCTTTGAGTTTTCAGTTTCAATTACATATTTACAAAGAAATTTTGTTTTGATGAAAAAGGAGGTTTGTTCATGTTCCTATCCAACTAGAATCATTCTCAAAAGTACATTATCTGCTCGGAGAAATGCATCCTCAAGATTCAAATTCCAGATATTTTCCCTTTTCAGCATTTTACTAATCTGGTCTTTTTCAAGAACCTTTTGTACATCATATAATTATATTTTGAAAGAGTTGGATTGCAAATGTGATTTTTCATGGACAGATTGTTTTTTAAGATATGTAAAAAAAAAAAAAAATTGATGGTTCATTTTGATTAAATTTAAATGTTCTTAATTTCATGTTAGCATTTCATATTCTTACTTTTACAGGGTTAATTATTCAGATGAGCAGTGCAAACATTTAAAAGTTTTTGACTACATTGACTGAAATTTCTTAATATTTAAGCTTGGTATCCTTAGCCACTGCTCATTGAGGTATATTTATGTTTGTAAAGACACTTGTTGAGTAATATTTATAATACTGGATGAAAATGCTTACTTGGGTAAATTCTGCTTTACTCCATTAATATGTCAGATGTCATTACAGACCCTCTTTAAATAAATTAGAAATTTTGTTCAAAGCACTTTACATTTAATAATTTAAACATTTTGAAGATAAAGCTTAAATTTTTGAATTGGTACCTTAATATTTTGATCTGATGATTGCTAGGTGTTATTATGTAATATTCTATTTGAATAAAAATATAAATAGAAATAATAATCTTTACTTTTTATTGGAATAATCTTTCAATAATGTATTCTTTTGTTAAATATGAATGTTTTGTTTATTTATTTATTTATTCTATAAGATTTGTCACATAAAAAATGTTTTATTTTTCTCTCTTTAAGATTATCATTTGAATTTTTATGTTGAAATACATTCCTTTTATTGACAATTTATTTTTATTTCTTACCTTAAATATTATTTTACAGACAATGGATACAAATTATTCATATGAAAGAGGCAGTTTGTCTGGAGTTCCAGCATTGATGGTGAGTCCATGAAACTAATATTTCTGTGTCACTCTTTACATTGTTGTTAGTGGGAGAGTGTTAGAGTCAGGCAAAGTTGTCTACATTGAAGTAGCCAAGGATAATGACTCTAGAGAGACAGGTTGTGAGATTGGTTTTTAATACTGTTGGTGAGATAGTCATATAGCTGATGGGAGATCAGATGAGTTTAAGAAGTTGATGGATTTAAAGGAACTGTGAGCTTAAAACTGGAAGCCTTTATGGCTGGGATCCAGATAAGAAAAGAGAATGGGGTTGAAGGGAGAAT
Source organism: Octopus sinensis (assembly GCF_006345805.1). Classification (NCBI taxonomy): domain Eukaryota; kingdom Metazoa; phylum Mollusca; class Cephalopoda; order Octopoda; family Octopodidae; genus Octopus; species Octopus sinensis. The sequence goes on along the minus strand of NC_042997.1, from coordinate 159,214,823 downwards.
AGATTTTATGCATATACAACCATCACTTTCAGGATCAAACTTAGAATATTATGGCCCAGAATTGCAGGGATGAATTAGAAATAAAGGATGAGAGATATGAATGAAATATATTTGAATATATTAGGCTCAACTAGAAATATATCCATCTTTAAGGGTGAAGAATTTAACAAAGTAAATAGGAATTTGAAGCTGAGGAGAGAAAAAGTGGTTGAGTAAAAGTATGGCTTGGAAAATAAGTATACATCATTTGAAAAGTATATCCTGAAGCATGGCAATGATATCCAAGCAATAATTTTTGCATTTAAATTGATGGGTGCAAACATGGTGCCATTTGTTTTGCAACTACATGGATTTAGCTCTGATCCCTCTGCAAAACATCTTGGGCAAGTGTCTTCTACCACAGCCTCATACGGATCAATGTCTTGTGAGTAAATTTGGTTAAAACTGAATGGGACTCCATAATGTTACAGCTGTCAATTTGTTATTGGGTATGACTTTTTCCACTAAAATTACCGCTGCATTGCTTTTTCATCATTGGATTCTAATGGTGATGGATACATACAACTGTGTGACAAGATGACCATAGTCCATTTCATAGTATAAGGGCTCTTCATTGAAGGACAATCATTTAAATGATTGGAGAATAGTGACCTATGAGGAGAGTCATTATTTTACCCCAAGCCAAAGACTTTTCTGTTCCTGGCTTTGGGTAACAGAAAATACAGGAGGATCAATTAATTATGATTTTATTCAACATATTCCATTCTCAGATTCACACACTTATTGCAGTGATCCTTCAGTTTTTCTAAGCCCTGTAAAAGAATTCATAAGGTTATGTCTCCAACCAGACCTTTTGCGATACCCTTAAGCGAGGAACTTATCAGTACTCTCGTATATACTGCGAAGCAAGTAAACTATGGATGTGGCAAACTTTCACATCTTCCAGTCCAAGTTTCGCAGACACTTCCTTCTCACTTTCACCACTGTAAATGCTGAGAACCAGTTACTAGTGTATTGGAAACACATAACCAATGATGTTTTGTTCACAAAATTTGATAAAAATGTCAATAAGTATGAATTACTTTTGCAGTTTAAGTTACTGGACCATTATAGATCAGTCAACAACTCAATCAGATCTTGCTACATTCATCATATTCTACTCCAGGGCAAGGTTTATAATTCTACTTTCCACAGTCTGCTTGACTGAGAATGAAATTCCGTTACTATTTGAAGCTTGAATGGTTAGCAACAAGAAAGATTTCTAGTTAGGAAAAAAAAATACCCCATAAAACAATTGACAACAAATATGAAACTGGCCTAAATTAAAAGAAAATCAATTATAGTTAGTATTGAAAAAAGTAGATGTATATTATGTTGAATGAACAAATGAATAAATATTAAAGAAATCCATTCCTCTGTTTTAACCATTAATTTTACCAGAAAAAAAAAAACTATATAAAAAAATTATAAATCAAATAATGGAAAACAAACAAACCAAAGCTAAAAGATATTTACTCTTCTTCACCTTGAGGCACCATTCCAGATTTAACTCTTGCAAAAAAGCAAATTAAAGAAAAAGCAAGAAAAAGAGAAAAAAAATCAATATATCGTTCTCTCTTGTCCCAGACATCCAAATTAAGAATTTTACTGACTTCATAGTTGCTTTGTTTCTATTTGTTTTCCTTATTTTACAATCAATCAATTTTGCAGTTTTATTTCCATCAGACTTAGTCACTTTTCTTCAATTTACCATTTGCCTGAACTAACGTATTATTAAGCTATTTTTATTGCATGTTACTATTATTGTTTGCCAACCTTATCAGATGGACTGACTGTCTTTCTTGTCTGTCTGTTACTTAATGGATGGAGTGTTTTAAAAAATCTTGTGTGTGTGTGTGTGTGTTGTATACGTGTATAGTTTGAAGGAAGGATGTGTCTGAAATATGCAGAAGAAAAATTTGTAAATGTGACAAAAAAAGAGAAATGTTTATTTGTTAGACTCTTTATTTTCTGTTTTTAAAGATTTCAAAAATCTCTGAATTTGTGGGATATATATGTCTGTGTTTTAGTAAATAAAAGTGCACGCATGTGTATGTGTGTGTGTATGTGTGTGTGTGTGTGTGTGTGTGTGCGTGCGTGCATATATTTGCATAGAAGCAATCAAGACTAGTGATTATGGCATTGGGCTGTCATGTTCAAATCTCTTACTAGCAGTTTATTTAATATGAAATTTTCTATGCTTTAGTCTCACTTGCTATGGAGAATAGGTTTGAAAATAAATCTGCCTGCTCTTTCTGACTGATCAAGCAACCATATAGAAGCTTTTTCAATGACGTGTGGTGGGGAAGTGGTGGAAGTCACTCATTTGGAGTAGACAGCTTTGTTCTAAAATTTTAGATTACAAATGATCAATGCCAATACAAAACTGGCTCATTCTGTTGTTTAGCCCCAGACTATACAGGATCTAAAGAATGCATTCAAAAGCAAGAAACAAACAATAGCAACAACAAAATTCCCCTCACAGAATGACTGTCATGCTTAAACATACGTAATGTAATTTGGATTTTGCATGTCTTTACTAGCGTGTATAAGGTGCCTGCTTTGGATTCTACACCCAGTATTGGACACAGGGCCCATTACCAAAATTGTTATAAACACACTGGACAAAGACAAAGGGAAAAATGGGCATATGTGTTAGTGTGTTGGTTATTTTTTTTTTTTTAATCATGGCAGAATCTATAAAGCAGCAGATAAAAAGTTTTCATTCTTTCATGACTGATAAAATAATGTAGAAGTTAAGCACTGGAGGCAATTACAAATTGACTTCACCCATCTCTGAAAAAATGTGACCCTGTGCCTATAATGGAAAACACAGTCATAGATATTATTGAGTGAGAGAGCAGCGCATACCATCAAACTGACTCTTGGGTACAAATACATGAAGCCCAATATGGCCATCATGATTACCTGTCTAATAAAGGTATACCAGGTACATGCATCACAACCAGATGTGCATGTTATTATGATTTCATATCAAGATAAATAGTGCCTGACCTTGCAGGTGGGGTCCAGTTAGAACTTTCTTCAAGTCAAGTAACCCATCCTGCTCAAAAGGTCCCTGAATTAGGGTTGTTTAAAGAGGATGAATGAAATACCCATGTTTCCAGGAGTGAATTATTTAAATCCCAAAGAATTTCTCTCAGCACATGGTTATGGTGCTCCCCAACTATTGTTTGTGGTCAGAGATGCACATATCATCAGCCACCAAGGGACTTACTCAACTGGTTAAAGTCAAACAACTGACAAGCAAATTTGTGGTTTTGAGCAGAATATTTGCTTTAGCCCATCTTTTTACACCAAGACAAAGAATGTACAAGATACACTTCCAATCAGTTAAGATCAGAAGCCTTGATAACCAGTGCCTAGTATTGCATCAAGGCATATTACTACTACTACTACTACTACTACTATTATTATTTTCATATAGATCAGTTGAAAGCTTTTGATAGGGGTTGATCATCACTACTTGGAAGCTGTCCTTAAAGCAGATGGTCAAAGTAAATGGCCACCTATTGGAACATTACATGTTTGGTCCATCAGGACTGTCCACTGTCATCTCTTCTATATGTGCTGGCTCTTGAGCCACTGTTGCAAAAGTTGGAACAGTTAAGAGGCATCCTTTTCAAAATTGGACTCGGGAGAGCAGTGTCAGTATATACGCATGACTTCACTGTCATGGTGTTGGATGCCTTCAAAGCAGAGATGGTCAGTTCCTTTGTAAAAGAATATGAGTCAGTTGCAGGGGCCAAAATCAATGCCAACAAGTCAGTGGGATTGTGACTGGGCACCTGGAGAGGGAGATCGATGCTGTTGGATGATGTCATCAGACACTGGACTGACAAACCAGTTAAACTGCTTCAGGTCTGGTTAGGTGTTGACCACCAGGTGGATAAAAATTGGGGCAAGGTAACAAACAGGTTAGGCAGTCTTTCCTAGAAATGGGCTGAGAGGAAGTTGTCCCTGAAAGGTCAGGCAGAGGTGGCAAATGCCTACATTGCCTCTGTCATCATTTATTGCCTGGCCATAATGCCTTGCCCCAGTTACTGCTTGATTAAGTTGGAGCATCTTTTATTTATTTTATTGTGGAAGGGATGTATTCCAATGGTCAAGCAGTGAATCTACTATCAGCCTCCTCTTTGCAGTGACTTAGGTATGTCATGACTTTTGATGTGCAGACACACACTCAGGTTGTGCCACCTGTAACAATTTCTAGAAGGTAAATGTGTGTGGGGCTCCGTTTGTTCTGCCCTCATGTCAATTCCAATTCCTTTTCAGTTATTATTATTATTTGATGAAAACTTTCAGCTTATTTTGCTGGTATGATGGAAAGTGTCAGCTGTCTACAGCCAGCTGACTAAGGTGACACTTGATTACTGATCATGCTTCAAGAACCCTGCAGACAACTCTTGCAGTTCTAAGCAACAATGACTTTTGTAGGTGTTCTATGTTTACTTCTGTACCAATCTTTTTCAGCTATGTTGATAGTTGAGCTTTAATTCTTCCAAGCATTCCAATTACTATTGGTATCATCTCCACTCTTCATTTCTCACAACCTGCATTTGTTTCACTTCAAATCATCATAGTTATTCACTGATGCTCAATTTTTCTTATTTTTCTTCGATCGTGTTGTCATTGGGACATGCTATGTTGGTTACCATGCAAGATTTCTTTCTTGTTCACCACAACAATATAAGTTTTATGATGTCTCATCTGATGGTAACACCAAATCATTACATCCCACAGTATTTTGCAATCTTCATTCTCAGTAACTCCTTCTGGGGTTTGGTCATATCATTTATGCTTTTTGTAGGCCTTGATTTTCCCAACGGATCATTCTTGCCACATTGTCATGTCATCTTTTCTATTCAAGCTGTGCCAATTTCGGGCATTCACTAACAATATGCTATACTACAGTTCTATATTTAAGAGATGAGGAATTATGTACATTATTTACATTAATTACATTCGATGGATATTTGTCTTCATCTTGTTTGTTGTTAACACAATGGGCATATGGTGTAGTGGTTAAGAGCGCAGGCTGCTAAGCCCATGATTCCAAGTTTGATTCCAAGCAGTGACCTAAACAATAATAATAATAATAATAACAACAACATTGAAAAATACCTTAGGAATGAGAACCCAGGTTTGAAATTTCCTCAAAACACCTGAAGAAGGCTGGAAGGTATATCAGCCGAAATGTTGTGTCAATAACAAACAAGATGAGGACAAATATCCATCGAATGTAAATAATGTACATAATGCATATGCTATACTGTTTCACCCCTCTCACCACACATTCTGGGTTTGTTGCTCTCAGTTGTGTTGTCAATTCTGCATTTCACATAGTCCATCCTTAAGGCTTGTTCTTCTGTCATACCAATCTTTCTGAGTTGTGTTGGTAGTTGAGCACTGATACTTCCAAGCATATCAATTACTACTGGTATCATGTCCATTCACTTCATTGCCCACAACCTTTATATTTCCCACTTCAAATGGTCATAGTTGTTCAGTTTTTCTTCTTTCTCTTTGATCTTGTTGTCATTGGGACATGCTATGTCTATTATCATGCAATTTTTTTGCTTTTTTGTTCACCACAACAATTTCCGGTTTCTGATGTCTGATCTGATGGTCGTCGTCATCGTCATCATCATCATTTCATTGCTTAATGAGGGAAGGAAGTGCAGTAATCTTGACCCCATGGTTTTTTCTTTTTCTTTACAAGGCCTCTAACACTGTTAAAGAAAGGGGAGGAACTTATCCTCAAACTAGAAACCTGGTCTGAATATTTGAAACAGAGTGAACACTGTTAAAGACACCCAAGGACCAGGTAATGGTGTTAAACTGTGAAGCAGATTAAGTCTAGTTACTGTCTCAATAATGTTAGAATTTAGTTTAAATTTAATTTCATCAGGGTTAATAAAATGAAGCATGAATCTGGTTCTGAAGACACTGGCTGATTGTGAACTAAAATCTTTGCAAGGTTTACCTTTGTCCCGTTGCACTCTGACTTCAAATCTGACTGGATTAGGATCTTCTACACAACCATTTGACTGGTTAGAAATAGCAACTAAATACCACTCAGATCATAAATGCTTTGGGGGGAATAATAAAAACAACAGCAAGTGTACGGAACCTGAATGCATAGGAAGTTCAGTATCTGGACTGTAATACTTCAGTCTATGTGATTAATTGTTCTGTTTTTGAGTAAACAGTATGGAATTCAGTTAGGCAGAGAATAATATATCTGAAACATTGTTACTGTTTATTGCAGCTAGTTGTTTGACAGACTGCCATCAAGCATAGGCACAAACACACACCTGCACACAAATATTAGGCAGTTCATTGGTAGCCATGTGGTCTGAATATTTGACTGGGGTTGGCTAGTCAGAAGGTTGTGCAAAGCTCAACTGTCAACTTTAGCAAGGATTCTATGGCAGAATGCCCTTCATGACATCATTCACTTTATAGAGTGTGCTGGGTGCTTTTTACATGGCAACATACAAACACAAAAATAAAAAAAAGAACCCAGTACACTCTGTAAATTGGATGACATTCTGAGTTTAAATTCTCCTTGGATCATCTTTGTTTTTCTATCTTTCTGAGTTGATAAAGAAAATACTAGCTCCGGGCTGGTGCAACTCCCATTCTCTCTAGTTGTTACATTAGGGATGTTCCATGATATAACAGCTAGATCAAAGGTCAGAGAGTTGAGAGAATGTCTGTTTGCTCATGACTACATGGACACCTAAATCTATTTGTACCAGTAAGTCATACACAATTGCAAGTGATGGTTATACCATCCGTATGTGGCCGATGCCAGTGCCACCTTGACTGGCTTCCGTGTCAGTGGCACGTAAAAAGCACCAACCGATTGTGGCCGTTGCCAGCCTCCCCTGGCACGTAAAAAACACCCACTACACTCACGGAGTGGTTGGCATTAGGAAAGGCATCCAACTGTAGAAACACTGCCAGATCAGACTGGAGCCTGGTGTTGCCTCCTGGCTTCCCAGACCCTGGTTGAACCGTCCAACCCATGCCAGCATGGAAAACGGACGTTAAACGATGATGATGATGGTTATATATCTATATATATATATATCATCATCATCATCATCCTTTTAATGCCCATTTTTCCACATGCAAAGATACACATGCACATGCACACACATACATGCTATCACCACATCATCATCCTTGTCACTGCCATTTTGCATTTAACTTTCTATGCTTACATGGGTGGAACAGGTCTTATCAGTATTGCATCTCAACATTTGTTTGTTGCAATCCTTTATCAACGCCTTCATAAGGTTCAGCCTCCTGAGATCAGCTTTTATCACTTATTCTCATGTCTTCCTCACTCCTCTTTGTCTGCAACTTCCTTCCACTTTATCCAACTATCATTCTCCATGTGCATCACACCAGAGTCTCCTTTCTTGCACATTACATCTGATTTCTCATATACTCAGCTTTTCTCTTGGCTCATTGTGCTTCATTGTCCACATACCCTACCATTATGCATCCAGTATAGCATACTTGCCCAATTTCCTTCCAGCATTTGCACTTCCTTTGCATTCAATTCCAGTCTTTTGCTACCATGCAATATCAGACTTTATACACGCGTACATCACACAATCTATCCCACACTTAGAGAAAGAATTCCTTTGTGACCATCAGAAGTAATTGTTTCTGAATATTTTTGCATCTTCCTTACACTGGCAAATCTTTTTGAAACACCCTCCTTTAAAGCTAATTAGGTCACTTAGGAAATGTGATATTAACTACCTCTAGTGTTGGTGTTTATATGCCTGTGTGCACAAATACACACTACACACACACAGATGCATAAATATATATAATTCAAATACATACATATTGTTGGCATCCTTTTGTCTCGGGAGACAATGGAGTTGCACATAAACTAATCTAGTCCGATTTTTACATTTCATGTTCTCTCCAGTTTCCTCTCCAGTCTTGCGCAGGCCTGGGCTAGATGTAAGAAAATCCTGGGTAGCCCAATTGTCTGGATTTCTCTCTTGACCTTGCTGACATAGTCTAAAGGAGTGCAGAGCATTACGTTTGGCACAAGCTTGATTGCAGGAGCTGCCAGAAGAGTGTCGAGTCGAACACTAAACCGCATACAGGGCTCCACTCCGGATTTCTTTGAAGGTTGTCTCCTTTCCGTAGCCCTGGATAGAGGCCTGTATCACATACTGTCAGCCAGAGCCAGCTGAGCCCAGGACTCGTGTCAGGCAGGGTCGTCACTCCCTGAAGTAGTGAAGAAAATCGCTACCCACTACCTATTATATATATATATATATATATATATATATTTAGATGTGTTAATAAAGAAAATTGAATGAAAGATCTAAATAACAGATCCAGTGCAGTGAAAGATAGAATATGTTATGCTTATTTATTTATATCTTATTATTTGAAAGATTGTTTCAGTTTTTATGGCCTCATCAAAAGAATGAGGTGCTAAGCTCTGAAACCATCTTGCAGGCATAAACACTGAAACATCATCTAAGGACGAAGGCATAAGTACTGATTTACTATATATATAAAGAAAAAATATTCACAAACACATCGAAATATAATTAGGAAACAGTACATTGGGAATAGTTTGAATGACCAGAAATACAAAACAAAGAATTACTACTTAAGTAGTTTTAACCCACCCCATTATCCTTTACACTTAACCTGCTACTTCTCTTTTACACTAATCTTTGAGATTTTTTCCCCCTTCCTCTGTCCCCTCCATGTCTCCTCCATTATTCTTCATAACTCAGTATCCTCTGCTATTCTTTTCCATTGCCATCCTTCCACAACAATAAGTACCAGTTGAACTTCCTGGCAAGTTGGGATCTACTCTAATTAACACCTTCCTATTGGCTTTTCTTCTGTACAATGGATAATGTAGTCTTACATCAAGTATGCTTGAGAACAAAAAAAGGTTGGATAGTCACAGCTGAAATGTCATTGATCATAGGTTTGCTTGATCAGAGCTATCCAGGGGCTAAACAACAAAAACAGCAGTGACATACTATCACTGTAGACTGTATGTATAAGTGCACAGTATTATTATTATATGTAATATCATGAAGGAATTTGTGGATTACACCTAGCCAGTGAACCAAACTGTTTATGGGCCATGTGTCTACTTGATCAGGAGACACGATGTTGGTGTTAAAGAACAACAGCAACAACAATTATTGTTATCATTCTTTTGCAACCACCTCTAGCATTGATTTTTGCTTCTGTTTAATAACAGTTCATGTCTGATTGAGGTTATCTGTGAGCAAACTTACTTTGACCCATGACCTTCCATTCTTATTTATCGATGAATATATTATACAATTTGTAATTCTGTTCTTTTTTTTTCTACTTTTTTAAAGATGTATATTTTCTGAGAGCGATTTGTCTACTATTTACCATAGGTTGAGCAGCCTTGTAGAGACCTTTTACTTGGCTTATCAGAATCAATTGATTCAGTGCTAATTAGCTCACCTTGGTAACAGAAAATAGTAGTACAACAATAGATTCACTTTTTTCTCACATACCAATTATTGCAATCATTTTCAACTTCAGCATCACTCTGCATCTCTCTTTTATCAATTCAAAAGATTTTTCTTTATTTTCACATTTAATATACATTGTCTGCCATATATTTTATTTGTAAAATATCTTCACAATACATACTTGATAATTTGTCAATTTTTAATTGTTGACTAATTATTGATTATGTATGAAGTAGAAATTATACTTTATAGAGTGGGAGCACTAAGGAGTGATGTATATAAATGCAATGTTATTATTAGTTTGAATATGCCGGTGGCACGTTCAGACTTGTAAACAAGCCATTCATTATGTTTTGTCATGGAGAAAATTTCTTGCTGTTGACAAACGGTGTAAGAACACCTAAATCAGCTCACAGCACCACCTATCAAGACTGTGAGATGCAAGCATTTTGGAATGGTTATCTCCTCTCCAGTCACAGAAACCGGATGGTGGTGCCGTGAGCTAAGAGTGACAATCTCTTTTATGTTATTCCAGTAATTGTACATCGGTTGGTAACACTAATTGGCAGCTTGCTGTAAACAAATTATGGGGTGGGAGTGTTAAGCAGTGATGTATGTAAATATTATATTATTACATCATCATCATTGTTTCATGTCCGCTTTCCATGCTGGCATGGGTTGAACGATTTGACTGAGGACTGGCGAACCAGATGGCTGCACCAGGCTCCAATCTGATCTGGCAAAGTTTCTACAGCTGGATGCCCTTCCTAATGCCAACTACTCCAAGAGTGTAGTGGGTGCTTTTACATGCCACTGGCATGATGTTTGAACGCATAAACAAGCCATTCATTGTGTTTTGTCATGGCATATTGGAACTGGTAATAACAATGCAAAATTATACTTGTCTCATCATGAAATTGATTGCTTAAGACAGCTGATACTTCTTAAAATATGTCATATTCCAGCAGAAAATTTCTAAAAACTGACCAAACAAAAAAAAAAAGAAAGAAAAATAAAAACTAACTAAACATAAATTCTGGAAGAAATTAACAGCTGTTCTTGTAAGGAATATGGGCTACAAATAAACTGAAGAAACCTTCTTCAGTAATGCTTTGCTTCTGTTGCTGCATTTTAGAAAATTTCTCCCCAAATTTCATTCAGTGCCTGTTCTGTTTCTTTTCTAGTAATTTGATACCTCTGCCATCCTTTTTAAAACTCTTATGTATTATTTTCTTTGCAAAACTAGCCTATTTCATATGACTACTATAACAATAATTTAACACATTTCCTTCTGTAAACATATTGTTGTTGTTGTTATTGTTGACTTAAAAATTATTTGTGAGACTGCTCAGAATATTTTTTTTGTTCTATTGTTCATTAATTCCTTCTTTTTACTTATTCTATGGTACAGTTTATTTTTGTGCTGTCATTTGAGTCTTGTTTGTTGTAATATTTTACTTTGTACTTTGGGTGTGTTTAGTAGACATGTTGAACATGAAATATGGTGAAAGTGTATAAGTAAATAAATAAATTTTTATGTAAACAAATACTTTTTTTGTCTACTTTCAAGTATCAAGGCAGACTGACCTCAAGTAACTAAAATCGTTTTTGGCAACTATTCAAGAGAAATTTTTACTTGGTAATGATTAAATTAAAATCAGGCTTAGAGAGAGAAGAAACATGCTTAGGCACTAAAAGAGTTAATATTAATAATTTCTTCTATAGATATAAGGCCTGAAATTTTAGGAGAGGAGTCTAGTCATTTACATTGACCCCTGTGCTGAATTGGTACTTATTTTATTGACCCTCAAAAGGATGAATGGCAAAGTCAATCTCGGTAGAATTTGAAATCAAAATGTAAAGAGCCAGAAGAAATGCAGCTAAGCATGTGCTAACAATTCCACCAGCTGGCCATAATAATAATAATAATAATAATCATAAAAATAAAAATAATGATAATAATAATAATAATCATTAAAATAAAAATAATGATAATAATCATAAAAATTATAATAATAATAATAATCATAAAAATAATAATAATAATAATCATAAAAATAATAATAATAATAATCATAAAAATAATGATAATAATAATAATCATTAAAATAAAAATGATAATAATCATAAAAATTATAATAATCATAAAAATAAAAATAAAAATAATAATAATAATCATAATAATGATGATTCTTTCTAGTATAGACACAAGGCATGAAAATTTTGGGGAGAGGGATAATTGATTACATATCAACCTCAGTACTTGACTGATACTTATTTCATCAATCCCCAAAAGGACAAAAGATAAAGCTGACCATGACGGAATTTGAACTTAGAATATGAAGATGAGTGAAGTACTGCTGAGCATTTTCTCCAGCATGCTAAAGATTCTGCTTCTTATATACATATACACAAGGCCTGAAATTTGGGGAAAGCAATAACTGATTTATATTAACCCTTGTTCTTCATTGGTACTTCATCATTATTGTTTTAACATCCACCTTTCCATGCTCCATACTTTGGACAAAATTTGTTGAAGCAGATTTCCTAATGCCCTTCTTGTCGTGAACTCTCATCTGTTTTCAAGTAAAGTAATATTTCCTTGTGGAGGTGCATGGCTTAGTGGTTAGGGCATCAGCATCATGATCGTAAGATTGTGGTTTCAATTCCTTGAACCGGGTGATGCGTTTTGTTCTTGAGCAAAACACTTCATTTTATGTTGCTCCAGTTCACTCAGCTGGCAAAAATGAGTAACACTTCAATGGACTAGCGTTCCATCCAGCTGGGGAACACATACGCCATTGAAACTGGGAAACTGGGCCCATGAGCCTGGCTAGGCTTTAAAAGGGCACATTTATTTATTATTTTAATATTTCCTTATGACCAGACATGTTCTTTCCTGAAAGTTTGGAAATGAAGGACAATACTTGCATGATGATGATGATGACTCCCTTTTGTAACTATCAAATGATGCCAAGAGAGGAACACACATGTACACACATGTGCATGCAATGGGTCTCTTTCAGTTTCTGCCTACAAAATCCACTACAAAGCTTTGGTTTTACCAGGGGCTATAGTAGAAGACACTTTCCCTTAGTGCCACTTAATGTCATCTTAATGCCAGCAGGTGTGAGCATAACTAACAAATTTTGCTTTGCAATCATGAGAACCTGACTTTGATCTCACTGCATGCAATACTGAGCAAGTGTTTTCTATCATAAGCCTTGGGTTAACTTAAGCCTCATGTGTGAAATTGTGTTGGCAGAAACTGTGTGGAAATCTGTAGCTGGATTCTACTTATAATTCAAAGAGTCTTTGTTAAATACTGTGTAATATTTTATTATTATAGTAATAGTAAAAGTGTCTGTGGAGTAGACAGCCTTGTAAACTAAAATTAAATGAGCAGGAAACTCCATTGATAAAAGAACTAAAATACTATTTGTTGAAGGAATTAGAGATAAAGAAAGGAATACTTGAAGGCAGTAATACAGTTCTATATTTTAGAGATGAGGAATTATGTACATTATTTACATTTGACAGATATTTGTCCTCATCTTGCTGATATACCCTCTAGCCTTCATCAGGTGTCTTGGGGAAATTTCGAACCTGGTTTCTCATTCCTAAGGTATTTTTTGATATTATTATTATTATTATCATTATTATTATTATTATTCAGGTCACTGCCTGGAATTGAACTTGGAATCTTGGTGTTAGTAGCTTGTGCTCTTAACCACTACGCCATATACCCACAAGCATATGGCATAGTGGTCAAGAGCGTGGGCTACTAACCCCAAGACTCCGAGTTCAATTCCAGGCAGTGACCTGAATATTAATAATAATAATAAGAACAACAACAACTACAACATTGAAAAATACCTTAGGAATGAGAACCCTGGTTCGAAATTTCCCCAAGACACCTGATGAAGGCTAGAGGATATATCAGCTGAAACATTGTTTTAACAACAAACAAGATGAGGACAAATATCTGTCAAATGTAAATAATGTACTTGAAGGAGGTAGTCTATCACCTTTACTATTTGTCATCAGCTTTATCCCTATGACCTATATCTTCAGAAAGTTAAAGCAAGATATTAATTAAGAAAAGATGAACAAGCCATTGACCACTTATTATTTATGTATACCTTGAAATTAATTAGCTAGAATATAAAAACCAATTTGATATTTTTGCAAACTGTATATGAATATTCAGTGAGGAAATAAGAATGGAATTTGACACAAGTGTGGCAGCCTTACTATGAAGAGGAGCAAATGGTCTGAAATAGGAGGAATTGGGCTTTGTACAGTTGAGAATATAAAATACAATTTATAAAGAAACTAGGTGCCGGTATTTAGGAGTTTTGGGAAACTGATATCATAAAAGACAAAATGTGTAAAATGAATTATAAAAAGAAAGGCCTAGTAAATATTTGAATCTCTCTTAAACAGTAGGTATAGTATCACAGCTATCAATTCATGTGCTATCTCAGTCATCCAGTGCAGCATAGGCATGATCAATTGAAACACTGAAGAACTACAGGATATTGATAGAAAAATTAGAAAGTTGCTGACAGTATAAAATATGTTTCACTAAAAAGATAAAGTAACATTGATAGACTAACCTTTGAATGTTGGGCCTCATGAAGGCAGAGTGACTGAGTTCCTTGCAAGCATTGGACCCCAAGGAGGCAAAGTAGCTGAGTTCCTTTTGAGTGTTGGGCCTCACGGAGGCAAGGTGGCTGATTTCTTTTCAAGCGCTAGGCCTCATGGAGATAAAGTGGCTGAGTTCCTTTCGAGTGCTGGGCCACACAGAGGCAATGACCAAAACCTTTGACATTATGTTGTGCTTGAGACAAAGACCCATCAAGCTGAGCAAAATCATAGTTGTAGCAGATAATGGTGTCACGCAAATGGCACCTGTGTCGGTGGCACATAAAAGCACCCATTATACTCTTGGAGTGGTTGGCATAAGGGCATCCAGCCATAGACAACTATGCCAAATCAGACTGGAGCCTGGTACAGCCTTCCAGCATGCCAGCTCAGTCAAACCATGCCAGCATGGACAACAGATGTTAAATGATGATGATGATGAAGCAGTGGTGGAAGAGATTTGTTTAGAAGATTATGTTTTATTGGAGGAATGTTGTATAGGTATGTGTCAGGAAGTAAAGAGAAAAATAAAGAAAGGGTTATTAAAAAAATGCTGGGAAAAAGAAAGAAGATATCGAAAACAGGAAGTAAAATGAATGACAATGGACTGCATGGAATTTTTCTTCAAGTCAGTTGGAGGTGGATGTATTACCATAATGTCAATTATGTGGTGAAAGAGAAGAGACTATAGTCTACTTAGTTTCAGAGTGTAAGCACCTAGCAGAAAGAGAATACAAAGGCTGAAGACATGACAGAACTATATCAGTTATGCACTTTACAATTATGTAAAGCATTGTGTTTTACACAATTGCCAGAGAGCACCCAGGAAATATGAATATAGATCAGCAAAAGTTGATTATTAGGAGACATGAAAATTCAGACAGACATGGAACAGGAGCATTTAAGACTAGATATTGTTTGTACTAAAGAAAAATTTTACAAATTGTATGGTAAGAGATGTGACCTCATTCAACATTTGAGTGAGAGAAAAAGAAAATGGAAAAATAGATAAATACTAGGACATAAAGTGGGACCTAAAATTCTTGTTTTAATAGGATTCAAATATTTTGATATTAAAGAAAGCATGTCTTTTCAGCTGGAACTTTTAAGACATGTGCTAATTATCTGCTGACACGAATAATGGGCTTGATGTTCAGTGAACAATACTTGAGGAATTACAGAAACTGATATGTAAATAAATAAGAATTTAAAAATAATGATGATAATAATTTCAAATTTTGGCATGAAGTCAGCAAGTTCAGGGAAGGGTATAAGTTGATCTCATTGACCCAAGTGTTCAACTGGTACTTATTTTATTGACCCCGAAAGGATGGAAGACAAAGTTGACCTCAGCGGAATTTGAACTCAGAATGTAAAGATGAGTGAAATTCTGCTAAGCATTTTGCCCAGCATGCTAACAATTCTGCTAGCTTGCCACCTTAATAATAATGATAATCCTTTCTACTCTAGACACAAGGCCTGAAATTTGGTGGGAGGAAACTAGTCAATTACATCAATCCCAGTGTTCAACTGGTACTTATTTTATCGACCCTGAAAGGATGAAGAGCAAAGTCAACCTTGGCAGAATTTGCACTCAGAATGTATAGACAGACAAAATGCCACTGAGCATTTTGCCCAGTGTGCAAGTGATTCTACCAGCTTGCCACCTTAAAAGTAATAATAATAATAATAATAATAATAATAATGATAAGTGGGGTATCATCATAACCGTGTGTTGAAAGGAATTCTTGGAGGTTTGGATAATTCACCTTTGGAAACATGGGTGTTTCGTTCAACATCTTTAAACAACCCTTATTCAGGGACCTTTTGAGCGGGATGGGCTACTCGACCAGAAGAAAATTCTAACTGGGCCTCACCTGCAAGGTCATGTGCGGTTTACCTTGATATGAGATCACCATGTCATGCACATATGGTTGTGATGCATGTGTCTTGTGTACCCTTATCAGATGTGTAGTCATGATGGATATACTGGGCTTCGTATATTTTACCCCAGTGTCACTTTGATGGCATGCACTGCTCTCTCATTCAATAATAATACTAATAATAATACGGTGTCTTCTCTAGTTTTTGTTTAGTCTAGGTCTGCCCAGATTGTGAAGACACATGATCAGAGTCCTTTCAGTTGTGACTATTCTATCATGTTTTCAGGAATAGCATGCATACTACTATTTCTACCACCAACAACATAATGCAACATAATGCTTCTATATATCTATGCCAACTGTTTCTATCCTGAATCTTGTCTTTGGCCACTTTCATGTCATTTTAGTCTCTTTCTATTTTGTTCTCTGTTATGAAAATCTTGATATTCTTCACTGATCTTCAATATACTTTCTCTCATAATGCTCTGTCTGGCAGGATTTGTAAAATATGCTCAAACCATCTCCACCTGTTTCAAATAAGCAACTCATCGATATAGATGAGTGATGACCTCACTTAGACTCCCATGTCTTATGTGAACTATCATCTAATGCAGGGGGTCACCAAACTATGGCCTGCAAAGTTAGTTCATCTAGTCTGCCACTGCATTGTACCTTTTGTGTAAGTACCTGCAAATAGAGTTCATTCCTGCCGCAATTGTGTTTTAACTTGCATTGCTGTGTTTAAACTGGTCTGAAGAGTGCCATGTATAAAAGGGATTGAGTTCAGTGAATTGTGTCATATATTTTGCATAGTTGAGTGTTGAAGGAACTCACAAGCTGTAAGCATCTCATTGATTTGCAAGCAAATGACTTGTTGAAAGAGAAGCATGTTGAAGAAATTTGCCTCCAGTATGGCATCAGTGTTTGAAACAACTTATGTCTGTGAGTAAACATTTTCAAAAATGAAGTTTGTGAAGTCAGCACATCGAACGAGGTTGACTGATGAACATTTGAAAGCAATTCTCTTGGTTGGATGCAGCAATTCCAAAGCAAATATTGGTGATATCTTAAAAGCTAAACATCAGTTTCACAAATCTCTCTAACCTCTTTTTGCTGCTTAGTTTGTGAGATTTGGATATGTACGCACTGGGTGTGATACAACTATCTTATTGCTAACATTGCCTTCTTTGATAACTTTTTGGTAAATCAATATGTTGGTTGTCTTTATTTTTTATGGTAGCCACTGTATTGCATTAAACAAAATGGTTATGCAGCCCACGTTCATCATTATCTCAGTTATCTGGCCCGCTGTGAAAAAAAGTTTGGTGACCCCTGATCTAATGCATAAAACTTCTCCCAATTATTTTTCTTGAAAATGTAGAAGTGTCCAGATATGGTTTCATTGTTGTATTAGGATACTTTTCTGGACACCACCATAGATGAAACAAAGAGCCTTATTATAGTTTGTGTGACTTACAGACTTTAGGTAGCATACCTATTGTGTGTAGCTAAGACCTCATTATGCCTTATATCAGAACTACATTATTCTATATTTTCTTTGCTTTTTTAAGATTTGTATGATTTGAAGATTTGATTGCTGTTACTTGCAACTTAACCTACTTTATAGAGGCTTTCTTATCGGCTTCTTTAGTAGCTTATACAACAAGGATTTGTGCCTATCCTGTTCAGCTATCACTGTCAATTATATTGCACATTGTGGCTTACAGCAATGAGTTGTTCTCCCATTCCTTTCACTGTACAAGAGTAGCTGATGATGGGAAATTGTTGGTCTTTCATCCTGGAGATTAACATTCTAACAACTCAGTGTGAGTGGACATTAAAAAAAAATGAGAGCCTGTTGGATCTGAGGCAGAAATATTCTTTTGTATGATATAGCACCCAGCTCACTCTGTAAAGTGTTTGACACTAAGAAGGGCATCCAGCTATAAAAACCTTGCCAGAACAGACTTGTGTTATGTGAAAAGCTTCAGCCCATTCTATAGAGTGGTTGGCATCAGGAAGGGCATCCAGTTGTAAAAACCTTTCCAAAACAAGCAGTGAAGCATGGTACAGTCCTCTGGCTTGCCAGCTTCTGTCAAAATATCCAACAGTTGCCAGCTTGGAGGACAGATGTTAAATGATGATGATGATAATGATGATTGTAAAATAAATGTTAAAAATGTAATAATAATAATAATGATAATAATAATAATAATAATGAAAATGGTGAAAAGTGTGCTAGTGTGTTATGTTATTATTTTCCTTTCTTAATACATGTGTCACAAACAGATGAAGTTTAAAAACTTTTCTTTGTGCCTCATCGATTATAGAATTTGTCAAGATTCTTGTATTAATGCTATTATCTAACATCCAGTGTAAAAATAATATAGCTGTTTTAAAAATACCTCATACAAGTTGTATAACATCATTAAATGTTGGAAATTTTTCATATATATAATCTGTCAACTTTTCAAAATTATTACTTTCTTCTGATATAAATTAATTTTATAATAAGAATATTTGGAATATTTTTTAAAATGATTTTGTTCTATATC
The DNA here is from genome assembly GCF_006345805.1 of Octopus sinensis. Lineage (NCBI taxonomy): Eukaryota > Metazoa > Mollusca > Cephalopoda > Octopoda > Octopodidae > Octopus > Octopus sinensis. The sequence goes on along the minus strand of NC_042997.1, from coordinate 159,196,160 downwards.
TTCATGGGAAAAATATAGCTGTTCGAAAGAAAAAAAAATCTTTTTAAAGAAATGTCTTATTGTTCTTTTTACCAAACCATTATTCAATGCAGAAGTAATTCTTGTCTTTATAATCTAATGTACAGTAATCTAATGAATTTAGAACATTTTTCTACTAAATTCTTTACATTCCAACATAATGAAGACAGTGTGTTTACAAATTTAGATTTTTTACCTAAGAATTATGTAAAATTAAGAAAATGGCTACAGTTGCTATTTTTAGCTAGGCTGACTCTGCAAGCATTATAACATTAGAAAAAGAAAAGAATAACCAAAACCATCCCCAAAACAAAAGCGTTGTGTATGTTGATATAATGGATGAGTCTTGATATAATGAAAAATATTTTGAATAAGTCTTTTCTTGGAAGAAAATTGATTTTCTCATCCAGTGAATGGCTCTGTCCAAAATATCTAAAACTCTCTCCAAAACTCTACTTTATCTCATGAGACACTAATGTTGGCCTTTTCTATTTTTTATTTCCAATCTGTTTCGTGTCAAAAAGGTCCATCATTAACCTAATAATTTGTGGATATCCATAGGCATCACAGTGTTATTAAGAAACTTTCTTCATAATTATTCTGGGTTTTATTCCACTTCTCAGCATCTTCAGCAAATGTCTTATACAGTAACCTATTTCTTTACTATCCACAAGGGGCTAAACACAGAGGAGACAAACAAGGACAGACAGATGGATTAAGTCGATTATATTGACCCCAGTGCATAACTGGTACTTAATTTATCGACCCAGAAAGGATGAAAGGCAAAGTCGACCTCGGCGGAATTTGAACTCAGAACATAACGGCAGACGAAATACCGCTAAGCATTTCACCCTGTGTGCTAACGTTTTCTGCCAGCTTGCTGCCTTCTTATAAATGTCTTATACAGTAACCTTCAAATGACTCAAACCATGTAAGTGAATGTGCATGGCCCAGTGGTTAGAGAGTTGCACTCACAGTTGTGAGATCATGGGCTTGACTCCTATACCAGGTGGTGTGTTGTGTTCGTGAGTAAAACACTTCATCTCTCACATTACTCTGCAATCACTTCAACACCTGATGTGTGGTACACCATACATTTGTTCAAGCAATGTCGATTTGATGGAGAGAGCGAGCGAGCTAATATGCAACACATACTTTTGATCATTATAAACAAATCATCTGTGCAAGTTGTTCTGTAAGATACTGCCATACATACATGTGAGTAAAATTGAGTTGATGTAAACTGATCAGATATATCCACTTTTTCAGTTCTATTAGTGGAGTTCACTCAAATTTTTAACTAGGTCTCAAGTTTGAAGATAACCCTTAAGACCTGCTAAAAAAAATGTCATTCCTCTTCACTCAGAAGAATCACTTGAATTGTGTATAGTAACAACTACAATGGCTGTGACCTTGAGAAGAGTATTTATATATCTGAGTTTATTTTTCCAATAGCAAAACAGTAACCATATCAAAATATCTGACCTGGAATACTCTCTTATACTCTTATACTTGTTTCAGTCATTTAACTGTGGCCATGCTGGAGCACCGCTTTTAGTGGAGCAAATTGACCACAGGACTTATTCTTTGTAACCCAAGTACTTATTTTATCAGTCTCTTTTGCCAAACTGCTAAGTTATGGTGACATACACACACCACCATCGGTTGTTAAGCCATGTTTGGGGGGACAAACACAGACACACACACACACATACACACACACACATATATATATATATACATACATATATACGACGGTCTTCTTTCAGTTTCTGTCTACCAAATCCACTCACAAGGCTTTGGTTGGCTCGAGGCTATAGTAGAAAACACTTGCCCAAGGTGCCATGCAGTGAGACTGAACCCAGAGCCATGTGGCTGGTAAGCTAGCTACTTACCACACAGCAACTCCTATGCCTATAAGGTATTAAATGCATTTTTATGCACAAACATTTGTTCTGAGTGTACAGGCCTGTTTATGTATGTGTACATTTCAATCTATGATCAGTTCTCCAGTCAAGACTCATGTAAACACATCTGGTTCAGTCAACTCAATTTCCTACTTAATAAGTTTGTGAGCAGACACTCTGAGTATTCCACTGCAATATTTACCCTTAATCTAATCCTTAACTAAAATTAACTTGACACTGTGTAACCAGGTTGGACCTTTGAATTACAGGTACATTCAATGGGGTTCTATCTGGTTCCCATCAACAATGTGGTAATTGCATTTGATTTTGTGGTTAGGATATTTGGCTTATGATTGCAAAGTTGTGAGTTCAATTCCCAGTAGCATGTTGTGTTCTTGAGGAAGACACTTTATTTCACATTGTCCCACTCCACTCAGCTGGCAAAAATGAGTTATACTTGTATTTCAAAGGGTCAGCCTTGTCACACTCTTTGTCATGCTGAATCTCCCTGAGAACTACATTAAGGGTACACGTGTCCGTGGAGTGCTCAGTCACTTGCACGCTAATTTCATGAGCAGGCTGTTCCATTGATTGGATCAACTGGAACACTGACATTGTAACTGACAGAATCCCAAGCCATCAACACTGTTCCACTCACAATGCTTGAGTCCAGTTGAAGCTGTGACAGAAAATTTGTTCTAGATGCCATACACTGAGATTGAACTCAAGATCTCGCAATTGTGAACATACAATGTGTTTCTTTATTACCCACGAGGGGCTAAACATAGAGGGGACAAACAAGGACAGACAAATGAATTAAGTCGATTACATTGACCCCAGTGCATAACTGGTACTTAATTTATCGACCCCAAAAGGATGAAAGGCAAAGTCGACGTCGGCGGAATTTGAACTCAGAATGTAACGGCAGACGAAATACGGCTACGCATTTCACCCAGCGTGCTAACGTTTCTGCCAGCTCACCGCCTAATTGTGAACATACAATGTGTGCACCATATATATGTGGTGTGTGTGTGTGTGTTACTGTTGCCTTGCCTTGACTTCATGTGATAGTTATAAATGAGTGCCACTGTCATGCAAGTGGAATCCTTTGTTTCCTATTTATTTGCTATGAAAACCTGGTTGGTCATAGGTAAATATTATGTTACTTGGAAACAGAAGAGGATTGGCAACAGGAAGAGTATTCAGCCATAGAAAATTTGTGAAGACAATGATGATGAGGCTGATGATATCCCTTCTCTAAGCAGATAAATCTTTTATCCTTTTTCATCTTCTCACTCTAATTTATTCTTTGTCATCATATTCTCCACTAAGGTCATGTTGATTTGATTGAAGGAAATGTTGGTGACTTACTGGTCTAATTGGAAACAAGGCAACCTCACTGGTGCTGATGCCTTGATTAAACTAACCCAGTACATCTTGTAAAGTGGCTGTTGAGTGAGGAGAGACAACATAACTTTGAGAGGACCCTTTAGATTTGCCAAAGACTACTTTTCTAGTGCTGGTGCCACAATAAAATGCACATTGTATGCTATGTTATTTGACTGGTTTTAATAAGGGTACCCAATAGTAGAAACCAAACCAAAAGTAGAATGTACAAGAAAGGTGTAATCCTTTAACTTGTCTCAGGAGCCAGTAATTCTGCATGAGAAATAACAATGTCAGTGATGACCTGTCTAACCCATGCCATCTTAAAAAGGCAACATATATGGATGTAAATAATGACATATTTTGGCGTCCATTTGTCCATGCTAGCTTGGGTTGGATGGTTCGACAAAGGTTGGTATCCTGAGGGGCTGCACCACACTCCAGTCGAATTTGGTATGGCTTCTATGGCTGGATGCCTTTTCTAATGCCAACCACTCCAAGATTGTAATGGGTGCTTTTACATACCACTGGCATAGGTGCTAGTTGCTGGTGATTTCACTTGGCTTGATAGATCTTCTTTCTCAAGAACAGCATATTGCCAAAGGTTTTGGTCACTTGTCATTGCCTCTGTGAGGCCCAGCACTCAAAAGGTGTTTTTTTATGTTCCACCAGCATGGTTACTAGTTATACACCACTGGCATCAGCCACATTGCCTCCATGAAACCCAACACTCAAACGGTACTTTTTATGTGCCAGTTATGTGACACCAACAATGGCCATAACTATGATTTTACTTGGCTTGATGGGTTTTCTCAAGCACAGCATATCGTCAAAGGTCTTGGTCATTAGTCATTGCCTCTGTGAGGCCCAACAGTTGAAGATCATGCTTCACCACTTTACCCCATGTTTTCCTGGGTCTCCTTCTTCCACAGCTTCCTTCCACTGGTAGAGATTGGCACTTCTTCACACAGCTGTCCACATCCATATGCATGACATGACCATACCAGTGCAATCATCTCTCTTGATGATATATATATTCTTGATAGTTTCTGTTACCTGGGTAACCAAGTTTAGTAGCTGGGGTGGATGCTCTGAGAGTGTAACTGCTAGAATAAAAATTGTCTTGCCAAAGTTCATAGAGCACCTAGCTCTGCTGGTGACAAAGGGCCTCTTGCTCAGAGTAAAAGGTAGACTGTATGATGCATGTGTGCGAACAGCCATGCTACACGGCAGTGAAACATGGGTTGTGACTGCTGAAGACATATGTAAGCTTGCAAGAAATGAAGCCAGTATACTTTGTGGTTGTGTAATAACAGTGTGCATACATGACAGAGTGTAAGTGCCCTGAGAGAAAAGTTGGACGTAAGAAGCATCTGATGTGGTGCACAAGAGAGATGACTGTGCTGGTATGGTCATGTGTTGTGTATAGATGAGGACAGCTGTGTGGAAAAGTGTCACATCCCAGCAGTAGAGAGAACCTGTGAAAGAGGTAGACCCAGGAAAACCTGGGATGAGGTGGTGCGGCACAACCTCCAAATGTTGGGTCTCACGGAAACGATGAGTGACTGTGACCTTTGGAGATATGCTACGCTGGAAAAGACCTGGCAAGCCAAGTGAGACCGTAACCGTGGACTGTGCCAGTGCAGCATAACCGGCCCATTTAAAAGTACCCTTCAATCACTGGGCAATAAACTGTTGAGGCAAGTGCAGTCATAGTCATAGCCAATCCCAATACTTGACTGGCACCCATGCTAGTAGCATGTAAAAGCACCATTCGAGTATGGTCGATGCCAGTGCTGCTTTACTGGTCCTGGCATGTAAAAAGCATCATTCAGGCGTGATCATTCCCACTGTCGCTAGACTGGCTACTGTGCCAATGGCATGTAAAAAGCACCATTTGAGCGTAGTCATTTCCAGTTCTGCCTGACTGGCTCTCATGTGAGTGGCTCATAAAAAGCAACATTTGAGTGTGGTTGATGCCAGTACTGCCTGACTGGCCCTCATGCCAGTGGCACGTAAAAAGCACCCACTTCACTCTCAGAGTGGTTGATGTTAGGAAGGGCATCTAGCTGTAGAAACCTTGCCAGATCAGATTGGAGCCTGGTACAGCCTTCTGGTTTGGCAGTCCTCAGTCAAATCATCCAACTAATGCCAGCATGGAAAGCAGACGTTAAATGATGATGATGATGATTTCTGTCTCTTACTATCTCTCATCTTCATTTAACATGTACTTTCCATGCTGGGATGGGGTGGAGGGTTTGACTGAGGACTGGCAAACCAGGAGGCTGTGCCAGGCTCCAGTCTGATCTAGCAAGGTTTCTACAGCTGGATGCCCTTCCTAACACCAACCACTCTGAGAGTGTTGTGGGTGCTTTTTACGTGCCACTGGTATGGGGTCTAGTCAGGTGGAACTGGCATAGACCATGCTCAAATGTGGCTCTTTATGTGCCACCAGCATGGAAGCCATATATATCTATGTGTGTGTATATATATATATATATATATATCAATATATAACCGCATGTTTATCATTGGCGATTTTCTTTCTCCGTCTTCCCTTCCTTGGACCTTTCCTTTTCCTATGTTTCTGACGAAGTGCTCTGCTTGAAACATTAAATCCTCCTTCTTTCTTTCCTTTCCTGAGCATCCAATAACACTATACTTGTTCCACGTCCTTGCGTTGTTGTGTTTTCTCTTTGTTCATGTTTCTCTTTCTTCCCTCAGGATGGGTAAGCAAACCTTTTTTCTGTTTTAGCAGCACACCCGTTTCTGTCCTCATTTTCTCTCTCTCTCTCTCTCTGGCTGTAACCATGTACAGTTATAGTCTTCCTTGGTGGGCCAGAGAACCTTGTATAACTCATTGTATGGTTCGGTATGGTTTATATGGCTGGTTTCCCTTCCTTTCACCAACTACTTCCTTGAGTGTATTAGGTGCATGCACTGTTTTATGGTACCAACACTAGAGAGGTCATCATCACCTTGCAACCCAATGTTTTTGATCATTCACCAACTACCATACTGAGTGTCTTGAATTTTATAGTGGCACCAACACTAGTTGAGTTGCCCTGTAGACTCTACAATTAAAAACTCATTATAATATGTTTGTTCAGTCAGGTCTACATGGCTGAGCAGGTGAATAGAAGAGTGTGTGAGAGAGAGAGAGAGGAAGGGAGGGAGAGAGAGAAAGAGCGCAATCACAGAAGAACTAGGATGGGTAGGTGAAGTGAACATGTGTGTGATGCTAGAATCAGAGTGATTGAGATGAGAGATATTAATGAATAGTAAATAGAGGTAGTGGAATAGTGAGAGTGAGTGAATGATGGTTATCAATAATGTGATGGGAGTGAAGGAGTGATATATGGAAGTATAGGAAGGGTAATGTTAGATTGTTCGGAGTACATGTCTAGCTGATATCCTCCTTTTTACATATGTCTAGTGATTGGCAAGAGAGTTTGAAGGATATGGATAAAAGAGGTTGAGGGTTGTTTATGTCCAGTGAAATACCTATAAAGTTGAGGCCTTTAACCTATGTAAAAAATTCTTCATTAAATTCTAATATTCCATTTGTAATTCTATAATTTCTTTGCAATTGCAGAACAGTGACGACCAACTGCTTACTGTGTCTCCTCCGAGTGAGCGTCTGTCCACTGCAAGCTTTGATATGGCCCCTTACTCACCAGAAATGTCACACATCAAAGATTGCCCAACAGAGATTCCAGAACCAGCTCCACCAGAAACGCCAGCAGGAGAATTTTCTCCTACCACTATCAGTAGCAACACAGTGACAGAAAGCACAACAGTGGCAGATTCATTACACGCTGCTTCCAGTTCAAGTCAGGAAACCAAAACGACCAACACATGACCACTATCAAGGTTTGATTCTGTTTCTATTCTGTCCATTTTTTGGTAATGTTTTTTTGAAACAATGAAAGGTGAAAATCTTTCATTAATATTTATTGTTAGATGATTTTGATATATGAGCCAGAAAATATTTTAACATAGGCGTAGGAGTGGCTCTGTGGTAAGTAGCTTGCTTACGAACCACATGGTTCTGGGTTCAGTCCCATTGTGTGGCACCTTGGGCAAGCATCTTCTACTATAACCTCGGGCCGACCAAAGCCTTGTGAGTGGATTTGGTAGACAGAAACTGAAAGAAGCCCGTTGTATATATGTATATGTGTGTGTGTGTGTGTGTGTTTTTGTGTCAGTGTTTGTTCCCACCCAGCATCGCTTGACAACCGATGCTGGTGTGTTTACCTCCCCGTAACTTAGCGGTTCGGCAAAAGAGACAAATACAGTAAGTACTAGGCTTACAAAGAATAAGTCCTGGGGTTGATTTGCTCAACTAAAAAGGCGGTGCTCCAGCATGGCCACAGTCAAATGACTGAAACAAGTAAAAGAGTATAGTAGAAAACCTTTACCTTTTCAGTTAACATTTTTAACATGAACTGATGAATCATCTGTTCTCTGGTTGCTCAAGATACTAAAAATAGTAACAAAGTCTTCTTCCAGTTACACGCTACCAGGTTAAAAAAATGGACATAGACTATTGCAGTCCTGGATACACAATGGCTAAAAATATAAAGGATAAGACAATTATAGCTGGAACCCCATTAATCATAGGTGTGTGTGAGAGGGCTAATCAAATGTAGGTTCGAAAGATAGGGTAGCTAAACCATACAAACAGCAGAATTTTTAAATACACAAGAATTTCTTAACATTTTTAATCTTTCAAAATTTATTTACTTAAAGTTTATTTATTTAGTTAAAAGCTCAGTTAGCTAGCTGCAAAACAATCAATTTAAAAGTTGAGTATTCTACTCACAGTATTGTTTGGTTGAGATATCAAACTGTCCAATACCCCTATGTCTAGACGTATGTGGATTTGTATGCTGAATCGGTCACTTCTGCTAAATTGTCACGAATGTTTATTATATTTGTGACACAAAGAATTGAAGAGTTAGTTGATGGGATGCAAAACAGTCAACTAAGCAATTCACTGTTCCTCTTCAACACCAGTGAATTATCTCTGGGTTTGAGAAACTAAACTCTATATAATAGACTAATCCAACTAGATCTCTGTAGTAACTACAAGGTTGGAACAACTCACTGCTGTAATGATTTAATATCTTTCAGAGGTGATTTGTGATTCAACTGGGGAAGGCACCAGTTGTAACTGGTATCCTTATCACAAATAATATTTATCCTATCAATTCTTAGATACAGGAAATAAGCACTGAACCAATTGTGGTTCTTATTATTGCTTAGCTTAAGTCAACCCTTATCAAGCAGAACTATGATCAAAGATGTTCCATTTTTGGCCATCCTATCTTTTTTTTCTCAGAGTATCTAAAGCCACATTATCCAATATATCAATCCTGTTTTTTTAGGCAGTATATTGTGATATGAAAGAGATTTAGTACTGTTATCCTGGCCCAGTTGATCATGAAGGTGTGCATCAAAGAATGTTCTCACCACCTTTTTCATATTCCCAGTACCTTTCCCTTGCTTCTAAAACTGCAGTTTATTTATAAATTTGAAGTCAAAGATATTGCCTTGAATGAAAGGAGACAGTGTAAAAGAGTGACTATGGTTTCATTTTGTAAAGTACAAAGCTAACCTCATTAATGCTGGTGCCATGTTAAATGCACTGAGTACTCTTTACAAAGTAAGTGGTTGATAAATGAGAAGGGACAACAGAGGGGTTGAACAGAGTCTTTAGTTTTCTTTAACACATGGCAACATCTCAAATGCTCATGCTACAATAAAATGCACCCTATACAATTTTGGAAAGTGGTTAGAGTTAGGTAGGGTGTCCAACACGTGAAATCATGTCAAAAAATGGAATGTGTGAGCAAAACATAGTCGTCTGACCCATCCAGAAGGGCAGTAACTGTTAATAAGAATGGAGTCAGACCATGTCAACTCATCCAACCCATGCCAGCATAGAAAGTTGATGTAAAATGATAATAATGACGATGGCTATATATCAAAAATATAGATTTGTATACAAGATTTGCATATACAGTGTATTTAGACTCAATTTGATAGCTTGCATAAAAGGAAAAGAAAACACAATACCTTGTCCAAAATTGAAAATATTTTTAAAAGCAATCTTAAAAATATCAACTAGATTATGACTGGGCTATAATAGTTTAGTCAAAGTAGTGATTTTCTGTGTGAAATCCACTAACAGATGAACATGTCCCTTAACTGGTGAACATTTTTGAAACTGCAGTGATAAATTTCTGCACAACACACCATGACACTTTGTTTACTATGTAAGTTGTCTTACAGAAGCAACAAATATACATAGGAATCTGTGGTGAAAGATCTCAAATTTTACTGAACCAGGAACCTTTTCTATTACTTGAGACTCATCTACATCGCCATAGACATTATTCTATCAATAATCCTATCCCTGCTGCTAAATGATCTCTTGTTTTCAACCAATATCCACTGACTCACTCTTGCTCTCTCAATACCCTGATTTTTTCACTCCCTTATCAGTATTACAGTGTGTCTTATCAACATCCCAGTTCTGTACTCACCCTATTAATACCTACTTCCCATCTCTGCTGCCCCCCCCCCCCCTTGTGCTTTTTTTAATCTAACCATTCAGATAGCAAGCCTCTAAATTTTCAGTTAAATTGCTTGCAATAGTATCCAATGCCCTATGAATAGTTAAATTGCTTGCAATAGTACCATGCCTTATGAAATAATGTTTCAAAAAAAAAAAAAAATCTTGCTCATTCAGTGGTTGGCCTCAAGGTAGCAACAACAGTGAGAAAAAGAAATACCTGTGTTAGTCACCTAGTGTAAATTTACCTTCTTTAGAGGTACAGCCCAACATCTGAAGTTAACATCCTAAGAATACACGACACCATGTAATCAGTAGTCCAAAATGTTAACCCGACTATATTTGTTCCTTGGTGAGAATGGAAAGCAAAGTTACTCACACAAAGACAAATGTAATAGCATAGAAAAAAATAAAGAAAAAGTAACACTGAAGGAAACTGAATTAAGCCCACAAGTTGTAAGCTATTCATTTTCTCATACTGTTGTTGCATAAAGATAAAAGGAAGTTTGCAAAATGTAAATGATATTGTTAGATGGGGTAAGTTTATCACTTTACTGGTACAGAAAACATATATGCTGTTGGGTTCACATGTCTGAATAATGTAGTTCAATTATTTGATGATGTGTTTTCACAACAGCTTTTGTATTGTGTTACAAAGAAATACATTAAATGTGTGAATATGTTACAATTGATTTTTTTTCATATATAATTGTAAGAGCTGGTGAGTGCTAGTATAATAAATTTTGAACTAATATATTATTGTAAGGTTAGTGTGAACATATACTGTGATTAAAATTAGCATTTAATTAAAGAAAAACTATTACTGAGTTTAATAAATAAGAGATGTCATCCATGTAAAAAAGCAATGGTTAAGTTATTGTAAATGTATTTAAAGAAGTAGTCATCGACAGTGTCATTAAAAATATTTATACTGTGAGAAAAAGTCAACATTAATTCAATGACTAATATTTTAAATATCATGGTAAGTAAGGGAGGCAACTGTGAATATGCTTCAATCCTATTAGGCATCCTCTGCAAAATAGACGTCACTGTATTTATATTACAATATTTTGTATTTATTATAATATTTTATTTTGATCTATTGGATATAAAAATGAAGTCTTTCCGTATTTGCTGAAAAAATATTGAACCAAAATTATATGAGATTTGATGCATATACATCTACGCAAACTGGCTTTCTTACCTAGTTAAAAGAAATCAATATAGTTGTTGTTTGTCCTGAGTCTTGTCCTTATTTAGTTGACCGATAAGTGAGATAAGTAAAAAAGATAGAACTTAAAATATTTAAACTTAATTTTGTGTCATTTATATTTTTGTAAATTAAAAAATAAAACAACTAATTAATGCTGCATTCCTTTCTTTTCACTTACAGCTTTCTTCTCTTTAGTGACGAGTCAGTGAAGGGAATACAAAGTCAGTTATGACCAGCAGAAAACATACAGCGTTATCACAACATAATTGGTACTTCTCCCTGTATTTCTCTGCAGGGGGTTTCATGTTCATGTAAAAACTGCAGTTAAGTTTGTATGAATTTCATCAATTGTTCATGTCTTCCTTCTTGTACTGTATTCTCTTAAAAAACTCCTTCAATGTTGTCCCCTGTAATCTGCCTAATGTAATCAGTTAGCCCTTCCCCCAACTCCTTGATAATTAATTAATCAATTTATTAACTTAACTTAACTACCTTTATCTATTGACTTCTTTCAAATATTTATATTCTTACTTTTCCTTCTCTCACATATGATCCAGGATTTTTGAGACTTACCAAAATGTTTTTTTGTTTTTTTTTTTGACATACTCATTAGTAAATATATAAAACCTCACACAAATACACACACATGTGCATGCACAGTGTGAAAACTTACGTTTAAAATAAAACAAAAAATGCAAAGAACCCGACCCAACTTGACATCAGCAGCAACAACAACAACAAAATCAAAGAACAAAACATTTGAATGAATGAATAAAATAGATCTCATCCATGTGTTGTTAGAAATGCTAGAAATTGTACAGAGAGCCTTCCTTTCTCAAAATGATAAAAAAAAAAGGAAAAAGAAAAAAAAAAGGAAGGCCAACATTACTGTGTTGTGTTAATGGCTGCAATTTGTAGCCTGATGATACAAATTGACTTGAATAACTACTGTTTGTTTTTCAGTGGTGTTGTTTCTTTGTTATTATTGTTGTCGTTCTTTCTCTTCTTTTTTTTTCTTGTAGTTGTTTGTTTCTTGTCCATCATGAAAGCACACACTCATTAGTACAAAAAGTGCCGGCAGATGACTAGCCATAAGAAAATTTTACAAAGCGTTTACAGCTTGTATAGATGTGTATGTTTTGGCAGCCCACATATACATACATATATATATATATATATATCTCAAAATGTGACCGTGTGTGTACCGTTGGCGATTATTTTTTCCTCCGTCTTCCCTTCTTTGGATCTTTCCTTTTCCTATGTTTCTGACGAAGAGCTCCGCTCGAAACATAAAACCCTCCTTCTTCCCTTCCTTCCTGAGCGTCCAATAATACTATATTTGTTCCACATCCTTCGCGTTGTTGTGTTTTCTCTTTGTGTTTTCATGTTTGGATTAACTATATATATATATGAATGGACAAATGTAAGAAAGAGGCACTCAACGTATTTAGTAAAAATTACATTTATTATTATTGAAAACAGTTCGATTCAACCCCATGCAACAGAAAGATATGTAGGTTTCTTACTGGAACATAGCTTATTGGGCTTAGGTGACCAATGGACTAGGTTCTTGTGAGGAGCCTACGAAAATCTGTGTTACACAGAACTGAATCAAACTGCTTTAATAATAATAATAATAATAATAATAATAATCAGAAGAAAGGGAGTGATGGAGAGGTTTGTTAAAATAAGTCTTGTATAATTTACAGGTCTTTTTATTTAAAGTTGTGAGTAACTATCAGAATCATTGCTAAAAGAAATTATCACCACACTAAGAATTAGGTTATTTAATAATGAAACCAAAAACACAAACATTACAATAACATGCAGGCCTATTATTATTTTTTTATTTACTGTTCTACTGCTGTTTTCTTTTAAGCCTCCTCTTTTTTTTTATTATTTTCTACTATTATTGATTTAAATTGTTGTAATAGTTTGGTAAAATTAATTAAAAAATTTTCTCTATCAGAGAAAAGCAATTTTCATTACTTAAAAAGACTTTTACAGGGAGATAATTCTTTTGATAAGTTATCTCCCCTGTTAACTTATTTTTTTTCCATTTTCATGAAATGCAATTTCTTTAACATTTTAAAACAAACTTCTTCAGTAATACACACATCTAAATATCATCTGAATTGTCAAACTGATTTTTAAAGATTTCCTTGATATGGTTAATAAAAAAATTGCATTTCAAATGCATAGAAAACTAACAAGGTAAATGAAAATAAAATAAAAAGGAAAGTAAGTGTTTCTTTATGGATCATGAGGACCTACATAAAACGTACAAAAGAGATTGGTATAAAACATGTCTTTCCTGTGGGCAGTAAAGAAACAACATCAAAAACCAAGTAGTAGTAGTAATAATGATAATAATAATAATGATAATAATAATAATGGTTTCAAATTTTGGCCCATGGCCAGCACTATTAATGGGTGGGGGTTAGTCGATTGCAGCAGCCCTAGTACTTTACTGGTGTCTATTTTTATAGAGCCCAAAAGGGTGAAAGGCACAGTTGACCTTGGCAGAATTTGAACTCAGAACATAACAAGTCAGAAGAAATATGACTAGGCATACCTCTAGGCATTTTGTATGACATGCGAATGATTCTGCCAGGTCACAGCCATAACAATAATACTAATAGTGATAATAATAATAATAAGAATGCTACAGACACCTGGTCTCAAATTTTGGGGAATAGACTAATCAGTTATAGTGACCTAGTTACTATATTTTATTGCCTCCTTGAAGGGTTAAAGGAAAACATGAATATTAAATAGAATGAAAGAAAACTACATAGAAAACCTTCTTTGCTATATGAAAATAAAAAAAACCAAAGGGAGTAAAATAAAAATGTCATCAGTATCTCTCAGAATTTTTATTGTGTTTTTGGGTTTTTTGTATATAATTTCAGTTTTTGTTTGATAATAATTGGTGATAGTTAAGTTTTGTTTTGATAGTTATATATAGCTTTAAACAAAGGCATTGCTATAATGTACATATTTTACCAAACCCAAATCTTTGTTTTTCTCCATCACACTGTGTGTGTGTGTATGTGTGTGTGTGTATGTATGTATGTACAAGGGTAGCCATCGCATCAATATATGCTGTTATTACATTTAAAAATTTTTATGTTTGTTAGCAACTGTCTTTCACTATTTGTAATTGTATGAGTGTATGTGTATGTATATGGAAAGTGTATGAGTGTATATGTATATGGAAAGAAAAAAAAACAATAAGGAAAAATTAAAGAGAAAGAATGAAAACATTAATAACAAAGAAATAACACCATTGACAACAAATGATATTTATTCTAGTCAGTTTTAATGTATGTATGTATAGATGTACAGATGTATTTGTATGTATGGATATATGTATATGTATGTACGTATATGTTACTTTTCCCAAACATGAAACATTGGGTTAAGTGTTCTCATTTCAAAATACAACTTCTCATGCCCACTTATTAAACAAATTTGTATTTTATATGTTTCTTCTTCACATATTGGTGGGTGTTAGGTGTTAAAGATCCTTACTTTAAAACCTGTATCATCCTAGTGTAGAGTGAAATAGGTAACACATAAATGTTTGACATGTTTAGCGTTTGTTTCAGTCTGATGGCACTAAGTATTCATGAAAGAAAATTGATTTTTATTTTTTTATATATTTATTTTTCACCCCTATTGTTTATTTATAGAATAAAAATGTCTATATGTTGTTATGAATAGGAGAGTTTGTGGAATATCTGATAAATCCATTTGCTGTGAGGATTGGAAAGACTAACAATTTGGGTTCCTATCCTTTCATGTCTTCTACTACTCTTTCCTGAAGAGCAAGAGTCTGAAACATCTGACAAAATACTAACAGCAGCTGAATTTTATTAAAATTCAATGAACTCTCTTTTTTGGTTTATCGTTGCCATCACAGATCCAGATCATTCAGATTCCAAGCTTTATCCTACATGTTGGATAAGGATAAAGTTTTGCAACTGCTTGTTTGTAGGCGGTTGTGACCTCGAAAATCCACAGCAGGCATTATGTTGTGTTTCTGGATAGAACACTTACTTTATAATGCCCCATTTCTCCTAGCAACTAGGAATATGGGCCAGAATTTGACCTCCAATAGACTAATGCCCTAACCAGGCATTGATTTGTGTGTCATCTGATTTATGCTATAAAACTAGAGATAATTTCCAACCCATAAAAAACACTGTTTGGGTTTAGGAAACATATTTATAATCAAAATCTGTTTTTAGTCTTCTTAATTATTTCTTAATTAATTATTAACCATATTCTGTAGGTGACAGTATTTTCTTCAAATCAGTATTTGTTACACACTTGTATGTTAATCATTGAAATTACATCATATTTCTGTGTTGTTATAACTACATATTGTCATATCTGTTTGTCTTATTTATTCTGATTTTATCATTATTTATTGAAAAAAACCCAGAAATTTTGTATCCAAAAGTGTTGATATTGCATTATTGTTCTTGAAACACGTTTAAAATAGTTGAGTAATAAAGTTTGGCAGAAAATTTTCAACTGAAGAGTTAGGCTGTTCTATCTCCTCTTTATTCAAAGTAAAACATATATCTCTGCACACTGTTCTGTTTTCTTTTTTTTTCTCTCTTTTTTCTCTTGAAGTACTTTTTCTTGAAGTAAAACAATTGTAAAATAACTTTCAACTTCATTTCACCAATTTGAAAAAAAATATATAACAAAACCAAAAAAAAAAGAAGAAAAAAATGGAATTAATTTTTAGAGTAAAAGTGTTTTCTTGGTAATATTTAGCTAAATTTTATTTTTATACTTCTTTCTATTTATCTATTAATTTAGTATTTAGCTATTAACTACATAATTACTTTGAATTATATCTTGTTCTTTCTTCATATTTCCTTCAACAGATAAAAATATAATAATGATAATAATAACAAAGTAGAAAAATAATACATACATACATATCAAATTTTGATTTGGTAAATTTCAGTTAAAAATAAAGAAGGGAATTCTTGGAAATTGTTTCACATCAATGTGAATGGTTTAATTTAATATTTGTCACTCTCAGTTCTGGGTTCAAATTCTGCCAACTTTGAATTTACTTTTGATAGCTACTTCTGTGAGGTCAACTAAATACATTCTGATAGACTGAGTGAAATAGTTGACTGTACAGTGCTTCTCTACAGAAATATTGGCCTTGTGCCTTATCAAAAGTTATTCATTTCTAAAACATAAATGTCCATGCTATCTGCAGAAACACATTAATTAATAAGAGTTATTTTTATTTTGATTCAAATATTTCTGACAAAATTACAGAAAAACTCTAAAAATAATTGTCTTAATATTTATAATTATGGGGATTAAAGCAATATATTTTAGTCATTTTAACTATCCCAGACAACTTCTTAGGCTATTTTTTCTTCTTTTCTATAAATTATTCTGAAAAGTTTGTTTACCAAAATGGAAATTCTACATAATTCTTTTTCTTTTTTAAATCATCAGTGATCTTTGAGAAAATGAAAATATTATTCCTGGCAATGAAATATTGCAGTTAGTTGGGGATTTTAATGGTTCTTCTTTTCCTTCTCACAAACTTCTTTTTATCTTTTAGCAAAGAAATATATATAACACTGGAAATTATTCATCCATATTTCATAATTCTTTTTTTCATGTACATATACACAAACACTCACACACACACGTACACACATCTAGCATTGATTTAACATATTTACTGGAATGTACAATATGTTGACAACACACACATTCACAGAAAACAAAACAAAATGAAAACTAAAAACATTTCCATTCAGATTTGTGAGGATTGAAAATTAACAACACTAAAAAGAATATACAACCAAATTTGTCTTTCAATTGTTCCTTTATACAATTGTTTTTTGTTTTTTGATTTCCTTTTTTATTTTTTTATTTTTTTGCCCCCATAGAAAAGACATGCTTTCCAGAATATGAAAGAATACCTGTTTTAGCCTCCCATGTTTTTAGCTGTTTGGAGAGTATACCATCAAATACTTCTTGGAAGTGAAGTATAAAATATTCTGTTCTGTTATATATATATATATATATATATGTAGACATATCAAACATTGGTGAAGTTAAATATGTTGTTATGTCTTGTAAGTCAGTCACTGAATTGGAAAGCTTTATCTTCAACTTGATGTTTATTAACTTGACCTTAACCAAATGTATCACGATCTAGAACAGTCATATGTAATCTTGGCCTGCCTGTCTCTCTGAATGGCATACCTAAATGAAAAATTACTGCAAATATTGTAGCAGTGCAGTCTTCTTGATGATGAGCCTTGCAGCCAGCTTCTTGAATAAAGGTTGCCCATGCTTGATCTAGAAGCAACGGTTTCTTTAGTTTTTATAGTGATTAATTTATTCAGGAGGTGTAAGAATTTTACTCTTGCTGTCCCCACTTTTTTTTTTTAAGGGTGGAAGGGTAGAAAAATGTTGCTTTCTACTTTATTTCATTTTCTTTTTTTTTTTCAACCAAGTGCTGATTGTCGGCCCTTGTGGCCTTGCTTTCAATGATGACCACATGCTGTGCAAAATAACAAAACAAAACAAAAAAAAAGAAGAAAAAATCACAAATAACAAGGCAAATGAAATGAAAGATGTTTGGTAAAATGCTGTTGATGCTATGTCATTTTTTAAAGATGACTTTCTGCGACTTAATAAAATAATTAACCGTATTATATAAAATATTGTTTTAAGATGTAATGACTTTTAGATCAGATGTTTCTCTGCTTTGTGATTATATATATGTATATATATATATATTATATTTAAATGTCTAAAGCCAGAGGCAGCTCAAAGAACTGTAGGATCTAATTGGAAAATATTTTGCTGGCTCTTCTTTAGAGCACTAACCCAATTGAGGTTCTTAGATTGGAAATCTAGGTTAATATGAAAGCTACCAAGAGGATCCATGCTAAATTTTATTCCTATTTTGCATATGCAAAACTGTATAGAAGTGAAGGAGAAATTGTGTTGAATGATCCGTTGAAAGGTGCATTTCATAAAACCTAGTAAGTGTAGGCCTTTATAGGCATTGATTTGTCCAATCATCCTAAAGCTGACCCTGACTGAACCCATATAGCGTTGTTCTATAGGTCTACTTTATAGTTTTAAAACATATATACATTTGTTTATGGAGCAGCTATCTATAAATAATAATAATAATAATTAATAATTAATAATGATAATAATAATGATAATAATAAGTTTGGACACAAACTGAAAATGTTTTCTTCCTAAAAGGCTGACAGTGATATCATCTTATCAGTTCTTGATTTATAAAAAAAAAACAGTATTTTCTGTAAATAGTTATTTACATATAACTCAATCTATTTTAAAATATCAATAGAAGCATCTGTATATAAATTAAAATAAAAAAAAATAAAATAAAAACAAACTCCAGCTAAAATTAGAATCTAGATACAAGCTTTTTTTGGTGGCAAATATATTTTTGCAATGCTGTGTGTTTTGAGCTGTAGCAGCGGGCTTCAAGTGGCACATTTTGTCCTGAAATGAAGTTGTGTGATCAATGATCTACAAAAGTATTTTGTTCAATTGAACGCCGTAGTGACTTGTTGATATCTGAGAAACTCATTGATAATATACAACTGGGTAATGAAGGATATTTGTTCATATATATGTATGTATGTATATATATGTATGTATATATGTAGGTAGGTAGGTAGATAGATACTGATACAAGTAGTCTCAAGATTAGACTCACAAATACACATAACAACACTTGGTGTGCATCAAGCATGAGACATTAATCCGCAGCTTGTCCAAATACAAACACTCACACACAAGTGCTCACATATACTACAATAGTCTTACACACACACACATACTATCATGTACAAGTACACATATTTCTTCCATGTAAAATATCGATCTACAAAATGATATATTTCTGCTACGTTCTAATCTTCAGCTTGTGTATATAAAGCGTCTGTCTAACTTGACTTCTATGTAAACAACATTAACTCATATGGAAGTCAAACAATTCCATTCTGTGAGCCATAATCATCATCGTCATCATCATCATCTTCATCACCACCACCACCACTAATACCATCATCATCATCATCACTACGGATGTGGTCAGTTTACTCAGTCTGCTGATGTGAAATGCCATTGATTTTGATGAAAGGATAGATTCTTCTATAGAAAGCCGTTCCATCTTTGTATCAATGTGCAGAGATTAAAAAATAAATAAATAAAAACTGATTTTTATTGAATGATATTGATAATGATGATGGTGGTAATCGAGGAAATATTTTCCATCAAATGATTTTTTTTTGTTGTTTTTTTCTTTTTTATTTTTCTCTCTTGTTATTTTGCAACACCATATATTTAGACAATATTTTAACATTTTACACAAAGAGATTATAACTTTGTAACATAATTTTTCGAAAAAAGAAAACAAAAAAAAAAAACAAAAGAAAAATGAAAATGAAACCTTGATCTCACAACTACTACTACTACTAGTACTACTACTACTGCTGCTGCTGCTTTTTTCATAGAGCAGTGAGTGCTGTTTAGCAAGAGGTAAGCTCCTCCCTCAGCTAACCCAAGGCTGAGATCTGATACCATCTGACTGTCAGAACAAATTTTTCTCTTCACATATGTCACTAACACTAATACTCTCAGAAAACCAAAAAAAAACACATGAACATTACAATTTCCCAGTTTTCTTTTCCAAAAGACCAAAAGAAAAGAAAGATAGAAAAGTAAAAAAGAAAAGAAAAGTAAAAAAAAAAAAGATTTTAAAGCTTTGTGTCTATGTCAGAAAGTATAATTATTTCTTTGAGGTTATTTATAACTTATTTATTAATATTTTACAAGTTGAAATCTGTGATAAATTCACTAAGTTCCTTTAGTCACACATTGGAGAACTGTAAGCTAATATAATACTGTATAATAATCCGATAAAATATAGTGTAATGTATAACAATCTAATATATAATATAGATCTTTGGTGATGCTTTTTTTTCTTTTATCTCATTCAAAGTTTTTCTTATATTTCTCAAATCCTCTCTATTTCTTTCTAAACCGTAAAAAAAAAAAGAAAAAACAAAGCAAAAAATACAAATAATCAAGACAACAGCATTGACCTTGTTCTGCTAGACTGTTTTATTAGTTTTATCTAAATAGATTTAGATACAGAGCATATGTAGTGGAAAATTAATATAAACACTATGCACAGGTGTGGCTGTGTGGTAAGACATTTGCTTCCCAACTACATGGTTCCAGGTTCAGCCCCACTGTGTGGCACCTTAGGCAAGTGTCTTCTACTACTATAGCCTCAGGCCAGCCAAAGCCTTGTGAGTGGATTTGGTAGATGGAAATTGAAAGAAGCCTGTCTTATATATCTACGTATGTGTGTGTGTTTGTCCTGTAACTGGTTTGGATAGAATATGTTCCAGGTTTAAAAAATTAAATACTGGGGTCAATTTGCTTGACCAAAATACTTCAAGGCAGTGCCCCAGCTTGGCCACAGTCTCATGACAAGCACGTAAAAGATAAATTCTAAATGATTAGTTCCTATGTATGTTTCACTATTAGAGTTATTTGGAACTTGGGTATTGGATGTACCAAGTGCATTTGGATGCCTAACCACAGGGGGTTATCAGGGTAACACTTCGTAAGGCATCCAAACCCACTTTGAACATCCAGTGTTGAGATCCAAATAACTGCAAGGGTTAAAAGTATGTAGGATCTCATCATTTATAATTGTGTTTATATTCGTTTTTGTACTACATATGCTCTGTATACCATAATTAATAACAATGTTCCATTGTACTGGAAGCTGACTGGATAATGATAATCAATGTGTAGCTCTGACTCATAGAAAAGTAGTCATTCATCTAACTGTACATACTAGATTTAGCCACATTAAGGGAGTAGTTTAAATGCCGTAAGTCCTTGAGTATAATCCGCATTTTTTTCCCAAAATTTAAAGGTCAAAATCCCTAGTGCATACTATATACAAGGTTAAAAATGAAAAACTATTTTCTAAGCAATGTCCGAGTCTCTATTTGCTGTCCGGCAATGTTTATTCATTTGCATTTTGTGATGTCAGGCACGAAAATACCTTAAGCTAAGCCTGAAAGCGATGAAGTCATAAAAGAATCATCCATAACTTGCAGTAAGCAACAATTATTAAATGTTATTACTGTTATTTCTTTATTTTCTGCAAACAAAATGCACAAAAAAGCTACACGTTTGCATTATATTATATATACAATAATAATAAAGGATACATTTTTATAATGTATAATATAATTTGTAATGTATAATATACATTTTTATAATGTATAATAATAGATGTATACATTTTTTTCAAACCAAGGACGTTATATAATAATGAAATTATTGTATACAGTGCTCAGGTGCACCACAACTTGTCAAAAGTGCACATAAAGTATATGCAGTAATGTACAAATGTCTGGAAAGTGAACAGTGTATGAGCTAGATATATGCTTGCGTGTGTATGGAGGGGAGAAAATCAGGTGTAGAGTTGGCGAATCTCAAGAAGCCTGGAAGTTTTGAAGGATGCAGTGCTCCGACAACTAACAACTGATGCCGGCAGTTTGTTCCATGCTTCAGCAACTCTTAGCATGAAAAAAAACCTCCTTGACTCAAGTTAGAGAAGGGGTGCATATTATACACAAGGTTTAGGTTTTTCAGAGGTACAGCCCCCTAAAAATCCTCAGCGTATTATACTCAAGGGTGGACTATACTCAAGGATTTACGGTAGTTAACTAACTGTACATATTAGATTTAGACACATTAAGGAAGTAGTTTAAATATGTTTTTGTTATGTGGTTATTTCTTATTGAAATCTTGGCATTCATAAAACTCTCGATGTTTTATATTGTGTTAACGATATACCGTTGAAGGACGGTATATCGCAGAATTAGTAGAGAGCTGGACAAAAATATGCCTTACAGTTTTAGCTAGCAACATCTATTTATATGCTGAGTTCAACTTCTGCCATGGTCATTTGCCTTTCACCCTTCTCCAGAGGAGTGGAAGGGGCTATTAAAATAAAGTGCCAATTGACCGTATATGTTCTCTCTCTCTCTCTCTCCCTCTCTCTCTCTCCTTAAATGTATGGCTTTGCGCCGATGTTATTAATATGTTGATGTATTCCTGTGTATAAACGATAAAATCTACTAAAAAGAAAAAAGAGATAAAAAGCAAAAAATAAAATATCTGATTTCATGTTATTTGTTGATAGTTACCTCCCTTGCAAAGTAAACCTAAAATATCAAGAACGAATATGTTATTTTCTGATTTTATTGCTACTGCATTTGGCGTGTTTGAAACATTGACTTAATATTATGACTTTTGCTACGCACACTGTAATTGGTCATAGTTACTACTTGGTTTTATGAGCCACCAAAGGGAGCCCTTTCTTGGTTTCTTAGTTTGCTAGAAAAAGCAGTCAAATCTTTCTCAAATCTAATCATTCCACCTACATCAAGAAAAGGACGCAGTGAATAATGTAGTCCTACATGCACTGAAAACAAAGATAGTTGGTCATAGCAGACACACTCTTGGTTATAGTTTGGTCAATCAAGTCTGACGTGACACTAAGCAACAATAACTACATGATTTTAATTCCTATTTAGAAATATTACATTGTCTTTTGAAATCAGACTTGAGTATTACAAATTATGTATCTGTTCTAATGACTATGTAATATCGTTATATTTAAAAAATTTTTTTCTAAATATGCTCTATCATTATTACTTTGTTTCTTTACCAAACTTCCCTTCATTCCTCCACTCATTTAAACAACTAAGACTAGGAATCTGGGATTGTTGTTTGTGAACCCTAGAAACAATTTTGAAAATCTGAATAAATTAATGTTATCAATGTTACGCAGAGACTTTCTTGACAAAAACGATTGTGATGTGATTTTTTTATATTTTCTAATTTTGATTTCAAGTAAGAGTTAGCACTAAATGATTAAATTATTTTAATATTTCTTTTTGTTTCTTACATTGCATTTGTCATACTCCACCTACGTACTACATTTGTTACGAGTAGAAAAATGTCAATCGTAATAGCATATTAGTGTGACATGACTGAAACTATAATACAGCAGAACATAGTTTACAAATAAAAAAAAAACCCAGATACTACTGCTCTATTTGAATTAAGCAGAATGTGAATATAGGAATTTCTGAGAATTAGAAATAAAGGGTTCTGTAAAGTAGTTCTTTAAAATTGGCCACAAATATGACTATCATTATATATATATATATATATCAGTTCATTATATGTGGCTTGTGCCTGATGAATATGTTTAAGATATTTCTCAACATATGAAACTATTAGTAGCACTTATTATCTCTTTTAAATAAATAATATTTATCTCTCACTAGATGGAGTACGTTTTTTGTTGATCTTTCTATCATGGAACAGTACATCATATATATATATATATATATATATAATATATATATATATATATTGCCATTGTGATTTTTAGATTCCCTTTTCTATGCTGGTATGGGTTGGCTGGCACTTTTTGAGAAAGCCTTTTCTCTTAGAAATCCTTTTAGTTACCTCTTATGACATGCCAGCATACAGTGTGCCTATTCCGAAAACTTCGATACACACTATATAAAAATAAATAAAATTTTATCAAGCTATAGAGTGACAGCCCATGCTGTAGTAATGATGATGGCAATGACAGTAATGCCAGTGATGAAATGTGAAAATATGATTGTTTTAAAAATGTAATATACATATATGTATTTGTTTAAACTTGTTAGATATTATTACAAAGTGTTATTTCACTTTGAAGTAGGCATCATAAATTTTTTATCAAAGATTGTTAAATATTTTCGATATTTCATTTACTTGATGTAATATTGTTAAAAAGATACCTAGTATTTGAGTGGTTGTAGTTAAATAATGTTTATAGTATAGTATGGATGAGTGGTTAAGAAGCTTGCTTAGGTTCAGTTCCATTGTATAGCACTTAGGCAAGTGTCTTATACTATAGCCCCAGGTTAAACAATGCTTTGTGAAAGAATTTGGTAAATGGAAACCAAGTGGAAACTTGTCATATATATATATATACAAACATGCATTCATATGTGTGTCTGTGTGTTTGTCTTACTGCCACTTGACAACTGATGTTGGTTTGTTTATATCCTTGTAACGTAGCACTTTGGCAAAAGAGACCAACAGGATAAGAACCAGGACTTTCAAAATAAGTACACGGGTCACTGTTTGGCTAAACTCATGGCTGCAGTCTAATGATTTAAACTAGTAGAAGATAAACAATATGCACACACACACACACACACACACACATATCTCTGTATAAATGTGTTTGAATGTAATTGTGTGTATTGTCAGATGGTATTAGAATATTATAAGAATCTGAGAATCGGTCGTTAAATTTCTTGAGAACTAAACTATAGTATACACACTAATGTTAATTACATTTCTAAATAACGTTGGTTAATTTTACTTTCCTTATTTAATTTTTTGTCTTGTAGTGTTTCATGCTGTTATATTTTGCAGTAAAGGTAAAAAAAAACAAAAAAAAAAACTACCAAACAAACGTGTAATACATATTTATATGAATTCCTGTTCAGAAGTTAATATATAGTATTTCAATATGTTTGTATAGTCATGTATAAAACACATCATACATAAAGCACTCATTATGATAACTATATGTATTATATAATCTGTGTATTTTGGTAGCGATTATTCTTTAATAATGTAGTGTTAAAAAGGACAACCATGAGTTCTTCAGATTTGATGTTCATTCTCACACACAGACACATGCACACAATCACTATACCTATCTCTTGCTTTCTCTCTAATCTGTCTTGATATATGTGTGTGTGTGTGTGTGTGTGTGTGTGTAGTGCTATAATTAAAGAGAAAAAATATTTATTCAATAATTTGTCCTAAATCAGCTCTAATTTTCAGATCATAAAAAAATGTTTAAAGGCAAAAAAAAAAAAAAATTAATTTAAAAACATCACCTTTCTCGACTGGGCTTCATTTACTGTAAAATATTCAACAAATTTATTTATTTATTTTTAGATGTCTATTCTGAATTGTGGAATGTTTTGTCACACATCTCTGCTGCTTATATTTCACTAACAATATTTTAAGTAAACTACAAGATATGACATGAAATCTCTGTCTGAAAAACCTGTGATCTGCAGTTGAAGGGAGTGTTGGCTGATATACCTAGTTGGCTGGCTGATTGGGAATAATAGTTAAGTTAGCACGCTTAATGCAGGAAGCTTTAAAAGATCCAAAATTTCCATCTTTGTATAATTTTTCATTAATTTCTAGATAGGTAAGCAAACTGAAAAGATTGTTGACAAATAATTGAAGCTGATATGTTATCCGTAACAGCATAGTCCAGTAAGCTATTGGAACATGCATTCTGTACCCTGGCTTAAAATCAATCAATGTAATGGTTTCATTAAAGGATGTAATTAATGGTATTTAAAATTAAGACAATACTTTGACAAAAGCAACATCATCATCCTCATTGTTATTATCATTAACACCATGATAATATTATCTGTATCAATTCCATCACTGCTATGTGTTTGCATCCAATATTTTGAAATTGTTTCAGCTATTATCTGCAATGTAAATGGCATCTATTTTTTTCTATAACTTTGACCATTTTTGGATGCCTGAAACCAATTTTGTGGGTTGATTATGAATCTTGTTAAGGTGAATGAAGAAAAAAAAATTGTAGCTGATTCTATGCCAGGACAATCAGATGGACCTTTGATGGTGGGAACTACAACTTAGTGTACATAACAAAAGGAAACTCACCTTTTTCTCTTTATTCTATCTGCATGTCTCTCTCTCTCTCTTTTACACATACACACACATACATACAAAAATAGTCAGATATAAAAGACAACCCATTTAACACCTTTGTGATATGTTTTAGTTTTGCTTCAGTTTCACTAGAATTATATTTATTGGAAGAATTAATGATCTTATTAATGTGTAACCTCTTGGAATAAAAATTCATAAACCAAATTTGTAAGATATTTTTTCATTCAACAAACTGTTTATTCTTTTATTTCCTCAGTGTTCATTTGAAAGTCATTTTTCTTTCTCTAAATCATCATCACTATAGTTATCAATCTGAAAATCTCTCTCTCTCTTGTAAATGTTTTCTTTCTCTGTCTGTCTATTTGTTTCTCTTAAACTCTTTGTCTGTATATTTGTCTCTCTTAAACTCTCTATCTGTTTATCTGTGACTCTGTATCTCTCTCTTTTCTTTCAATTTAAAAAATTGTTATAGTTTACATCTATTTCAACTTTTTCTTTATTGTTGCCAAATTCTTTGTAATTAGGATGGAAAATATTAGTGTGCAGATTTAGATTTAAGATTTATTTACTGAGTCTTTAGAATGTTAGACTGAATATACATAGCTGTAAATAGTTTCGCCTTCCAGTACAGCAACTACCAACTTTATTCTGCAACTCTACTAACATGGTGGAGTTGATAACAGAAGTATAAACATTAAATTAAATTGACTGCAATTAAGGTTTTAAAAAAACCCAAGCATTTCTTCTTTTAACTATATCAAAGTATATTATTCTTTAACCCTTTAAACCGGCCATATCTGGCCAAAATATTCTACATGTTTTATGTTCAAATTTTCTAGATTCTGGTCTCTTACACCTACACTACAATGTTATTCTAAAAGTAAGCAATCACATCATTAAAATCTCAGAGCAGCAAGGTAATGCATGATTAATTCAAAACAATGTGAATAAATATGTATTACATTTGATAGAGAAATTTGAATGTTAAAGGGTTATATATATCAAAATTTCTCTTGGGCAGTTTCAGTAATAAAATTATGAAGTATGGTATAAACAATTTAAACATTGGTGTGAAATTAAGTGTGTTGGTTACAGTATTTTCAACACCCTTGCTTCTAAGTTTGAATTCAACCAATAACTGGCTCCTAGTGTTGATGAAATTAATATTAATCTTGTAATATTAATCACATTATCAATTCAAATACAATGTAAAATGCAAAATTATCCCTAAGACTAGTCTAGCCTCAAAGATGCAGAAGAGAAAGACAAATTTCATACCATTAAATGATAAGTGAATTGTTTAACCATCTTGGTTTTAACTAAATATTTATGGCTTCATTTACAAATGAAGATCAATGTCCATAACTATTACAAAACTCAGAATTTAATCTTTTCTTAATGAATAAAATATGAAGATTTTCATTTTACAGTCGATGGCATTAAGTGGAAAAACAGATGATTAAAGTGAATTTCTTTATATATATTTTACTTTCATTCAGCTAGTTTCTTGTTACTTTGAGTTTCACCTGTTGGTATACGAGATCTTAACTGGCCTGAAAATCCTGTACACCTACAGGTGAAACTCAGAGTAGTAAGAAACTGACTCAACTAAAATAAAATATATTATTAATTACCACTATGGTACTGAGTAGCCTTTTTTTCAGACCATTGAATACTGAATGTATATATATATATATACACATAATATAATATAATTCTCTCTCTCTCTCTCTCTCTCTCTCTCTCTCTCTCTCTCTCTCTCTATATATATATATATATATATATATATATATAAATATTTCTAAGTCTCTCTATATCCAGCGGTACTGGATATTAATAGTTATCACCAAGCTAACATGGCAGTCTAGGAAAATAGCTCCAAGAAGCCATTGCCTCTAGTTAGCCATGTGACACATGAACCTGTGTCCATTATAACCTTCTGCTACTGACCCCCTCTGTTTGAAGGTTATAACGGACACAGGTTTGTGTGTCATATAGATAGCTAGAGGCGATGTCCTCTTGGAGCTAATCAACGGCAGCATTTGTCCTATTTTCTTGGACTGCCATGTTAGCTTGGCGATAACTATTTATATATATATATATATATATATAGTAGACCAACTGTAGGTTGTAGATGATCCCATAAATGGAAATGACTGAGATATTTCATTTTTTTAGTTGCTTTAGCATTAATATTTTGTAATTAAGTAAAACCTGATTTATCACTATTCTACCTTAGACATCAGATGACTTCAATTAGTGAATAATCTAATATTATTATTTCATAAGTTAATCAAAATGAATCCTAGAATTGATAAACCATTATGTAGAGATAATTTTAGTTTAAGATTATATAGGAGAATTAGGAGAAAAATAAGACCTCTGACAGTACCTATGGAACTGAGTTCTAATCTGTATCTACACACCTTGATTTGTTTTATGATTTTCAATCTGAATGTTTATTTAGAAACAGATCAAATTTTCTTTTAAAAATCATGTATGTCTTTATATTGTATTTACATTTGGTGAGTGTCTTCAAAGCAAGAGAATCACTTTCAGGAGAGTCTAAACTTTGACTCAGTTTTTACTGCTGATTGAAACCACATTGTATTATTTATACCTCAATACTCCTTTAGGAAATGTTTGAGCATCAAAGTGTTCTTCCTATTCCTCCTCATTCTTGAAATAAAGGACCTTTATTATTAGTCAAAAAAAAAAAAAAAATTATCTCGTATCTAAATTTCTTTCTATACTACCTTTAAGACTTGTCTTCAGTAGAATGACAACTTGTCAATTAACACACAATTAACTTTGTTTTTGATTAATCATTTAATTAATTAGATATGAAGCAAATGAAGTCTGATTGCTTTGTTAAAGAATGTAAATGTATTGTTTAACCTTCAGGTGATGTTGAATTTAGAATAGCAGTGTCTGTCAATGTAGTTTTTGAAAATTTCTTTTTGGTTGTGAATTGTTTTCCTTACACACATACACACACATTGACTGCCCACACATACACACATGCACAGTGGTTAAATTTACAGACATTTTGCTTATTAATGCTGGGACTTTCCCACTTCTCACTTGTAATGATTTTTTTTTCATAATCCCAGAGAAAAATTTTTTTAGTCCTTTTAGCTTAATTAAAGACTTGAAAGAAAATCAGCTGATATTATTTCTAGGAATGCAACACAGGTAAATCTAAAATGCAATCTTTGATGATGTGAGAATGCTTACAATAATTTTTTCTATTTGTTGCTCAAGGTCAGTAATTTTGAGGAGAGGGGCCAGTTGGTTACTTTGAGCCCAGTACTTTACTAGTACTTATTTTACCAACCCCAAGAAAATGAAAAGCAAAGTTGACCTCAGCAAGATTTGAACTCGGAGCATAAATATCCAGAACAAATACTGATTTGCAAATGATTCTACCTGCTTACTACTTTAACAATAATAATAGAAATGATCCTTTCTATGATAGGCACAAGGCCTAAAATTTTGGGGGTTGGGGCTAGTTGGTTACATTGATCCTAGTACTTAAATGGTACTTATTTTATCAGCCCCAAAATGAAAGGCAAAGTGGTGGAATTTGAATTCAGAATGAAAAGACAGATGAAATGCCACTAAGCATTTTGCCAATGTGGTAAAAATTCTGCCAGCTCACTGCCTTAATAATAATGGTAATAATAATAATAATAATGGTCCCTAATAATGTTTTATTTTCTTTCTTTTCAAAATTGGGGAATATCAATTTCATGTCGTGGTGGAGTCATCTTTCAGTATATTAAGTTTCCATGGTATCAATATTAAATGCTTGGAACAGTGTACTTTGCTAAAGGAACCTGAGGGTTGAAAGTGGGCTGTTAAACTGGGTGATGGATTAAAATCTTAAAGGTCACCATCATTGTGAATTGGTAGTATTGTTGGAGCATTGGAGAAAGTGCTTTGTGTTATTTATTTCTCTTCTTTATATTATGAGTTCAAATCCCACCAAAGGCCAGTTTTACTTTCCATCCTTCTGAGGTCAATAAAATAATGTACTAGCCAAGAATTAGGTCAATTTAATTAGCTAACCCTTCCCTTTAAAATTGCTGATCTTCTGCTTAAATTAGAAACTATTATTAGACTC
The DNA here is from genome assembly GCF_006345805.1 of Octopus sinensis. Taxonomy (NCBI): domain Eukaryota; kingdom Metazoa; phylum Mollusca; class Cephalopoda; order Octopoda; family Octopodidae; genus Octopus; species Octopus sinensis. The sequence continues at coordinate 159,166,044 of NC_042997.1, read as the reverse complement.
ATTAAAGCATCAGAAAAATTCTTCGTAGTAGTATTTCTTATGATTTTGTTCTGATTTCAAACCCTCTTGAGGTCAGCTTTATCAATTTTCTTTCTCTATGTTAAAATCCTTTTCTTGACATTTGATTAATTATATACCAACCGTCACCAGTTGATCTTGTTTCTCACATTCTTCATATTTTTTCATGCAGTCTTCATATATCACATGTTGCTGTAACATTATGTGAGTGGTGGTGGTATTTTCTCATTGAACTTACTGAACGTGGGAGCTTAGCAATGTGGTTACTTCATTTTATCAAATATCTAAGGAGGTGTTTCAAACTTGTGCGACCATAGGTGCAATCTCCCGTGCTCTTTAAAATAAGGCAGTGAGCTGGCAGAATCGTTAGCACGCCAGGCGAAATGTGTAGCCGTATTTCGTCTGCCATTATGTTCTGAGCTCAAATTCCGCCGAGGTCGACTTTGCCTTTCATCCTTTTGGGGTCAATAAATTAAGTACCAGTTACGCACTGGGGTTGATGTAATCGACTTAATCCGTTTATCTGCTCTTGTTTGTCCCCTCTCTGTTTAGCCCCTTGTGGGTAGTAAAGAAATAGGTATTTTCTCCTTGAACTTGCTGCTTTCCTACATGCCTACTATAGACAGGTGAACAATCATGATCTTGTGGCTAATGTGTTGGACTCTGTAGCTTTAGGTTGTGTGTTCAAGTGCAAGTGTTGGGCTAGGCAAGGTGTTGTGTCCTTAAGAAAATCACTTTATTTCCCATTGCTTCAGTACACTCAGCTGGAAATGAATACACTAGCATCTGGAGGTTTACTTTTTGATAGACTGGCATCCTCTCCAAGAGTGCAGTTCTTGTACTTGAACACCTTGAAAATCCAGATAACATCTAACCTCTTGAGCATGTACACTCACAACAGAAAAGTATTAGGTAAAGTAATTTCTGAAATGTGTTTAATTTAGAGCAACTGCTTAATAGGAAACATGTTAATTAGCAGTAATTAGATCTCAAATCAGCATAAAATATTATTGCACTTAGATAAAGTTATATTAGTTTTGTTTTTTCATCTTTTCCCTCCTCAGTGAATTTTCTACTTTATAACTTCGGTTAATATCTTTGTAACTTATTTCATGGGGTGCATGATTTGATTTATAAAGATAACTTATTTCATAAAATAACATAACTTGATTAATGAGATAACTTGTAACTGGATTTACTCTCCCATTCCTTCTTATCTATTACTGTTTCTCTGTTGCAGTACTTATATCAAAGCATCTGTTTTGATTGAATATCATACATTGATCTTGAGGGATTTGTGATAAGTCAGTGGTATAATATCTGCAATGTTTAACTTTGCAATCTCAAGTGCTAGAACAGTTCTGTTTCTTTCATTCCGAAGTCTTGTACTCTCATCATCAATAATATCTACTTACTACTTCAACAACAAAGGCAACCAACATCTCAAGTCGTTCAATAGATATATTAGCTTCCATATTTAGCAAACTACAAAGGAAAACAGGAAACTTGCCAACCTTATGAGTAAAACTTATGATTACTGCCAAGATTTGTATTCATCTGAAGAATCAATAAGATGGGAATATCTTTGTTCATTGTTTACAATAATAGGAAATATTTATCACTTTCTCTATTGTTATCATCTTTATTAATTTTTTAACTTTATTTTCAACTTCAACTAATAGTTACTCTACAGAATATTTATATGTATAAGTAGTTACTCTACAGAATATTTATATATATAAGTATTGACATGTAAAAACTGAAACATTTGCCTTAAATTGGTTTAAGTCACAGTCATAGACTGCATAAAGTTATGGTTCTCAAGTTGGGTGATAGTGTTCTCTCGGTGGCATTGTATGCTCACAAGAGGGCACTACAGGTGGCACTGTGTGTTTAGAAGGGTTTTGATTTGCCTTAGAAATAAAGTATTTCACCTAGTCACTATACTTATATTTTAAATACATTCTCATAAAAACATTTTTGTCAGGATTGAAATATGGATAGGTTATTGTGTTTTTAGTAACCATGAAGCATGAGTGATGATGCCCCATGGTCCAATATAATATTACTGTATAAGTCCTTACCTTCTTCAGTAAGTTCTATAAACAGGTCATTAGCCTATAAATATATAAAATGAGGAAAATGCTGTTTGGAGTACTATAAAAAAAAGACATCGTAGTCATTGTTGTGGTCATTGACATCATCATCATCCATTTTCTATGCTGGCATGGGTTGGACAGTTTGATTAGAGCTGGCAAGTCAGAAGACTGCACCAAGCTCCAATGTCAGCTTTGGCACGGTTTCTATGGCTGGATACCCTTTCTAATGCGAATCACCTTACAGACTGAGCGCTTTTTACATAGCACCAACAACAGATAATGGATAATAAATCACTGTGAAAAATTAGTTTCTGTTTGTTTAAAATAATCTGCTGTTTTGTGTATTTTTATGTCTGAAACTTTTGAAGGGGCATTTGTAAAATGCCATTTGTTGAAAGAGGGCTTTGTGCAACAATAGCTTAAGAACTACTGGCATAGAATCTCTCACCTTGGCTCCACACTGAATATTTAACTCTAAGTGTTATCATCATCAACATTTAATTTCTGTTTTCCATGCTGGCATGGGTTGAACAGCTTGACAAAAACTGGCAAATCCATGGACTGCACTAGGTTCGATACTCTGTTTTGGCTTGGTTTCTTAGGAAGAGTATCCAACCTTAGAAACCAAATCAAAACAGACTCTGAAACCTTAAGCAGCCCCTGGCCTTGCCAGTTCCTGTCATGCCATCCAACCCATGCCAGCATGGAAAACAGCCATTGATTGTTGCTGATGATATTATCATTCTATTATCAGCTATCTATCTTCTCCTCACCTTCATACCTGTTCTGCTCAAGATTTGAAATATTCTTCTAAAGATAATAAGGTATCTTACAATCTTCTAGGCAGTACTGAGCCAGCTGTACATAACATTGAGATTCAGTGTTATGTGGATTATATTGAATTAATCACTGACTGATAGATTCTGCTTGGTTATACTTCTCCTTTCTCTCATGTATGTTTATTGTCTGTCTATGATTTCATTAGCTTTTCAACCATAGGTCAAGAAGCCAAATTCAAATTCTGTATGAGCTTAAGGTCCAATTTATTATGACAAATGAACAAGGAGCAAACATAGATTTAGCCTCAGGTTCAATCCCAACTGTGTGATACAATGTGCAGATTGACTACTGCCTTGTGACTAAAATTTGGGCAATAGAAACTACATGGAAGCCCACATTTATGTATGTACATGTGAGTAAGTGTGTGTGTGTGTGAGAGAAAGAGAGAGCGTTGGTTCTATATCTTGCAATTCAGTGGTTTCATAGGTAAACATCAATAAAGTAAATACTAGGTTCTGAATGATCAATTAAAACCTTGAAGGTAATGCTCTAGTATGGCCACAGTCCAATGACTAAAATCAGTAAAAGAGTAAGTCAATTTTTGCGACTAAAACTCAAAACAAGTTAAATTCCTTTGAATATATTTGTGTTTGTGTGTGTGTGTATGTATGTGTGTGTGAATACATACTTCTTCATTTCCCAGTCTCACACCTGTCCTTAGTTTCCTAACCAAACACTAAACCTATTATTATGTAATAATGAAAAGAATGGTAAAATACCAGATGTTGATGAGCTTGTGGTTTTCAGAACCAGTCATGTCTAATGGTTAATTTGCTATACTCTGATTGGTTCAAATTTACCAAGACTCAACAACAACAACAACAACAACTACAAATACAACAAATATAACAACAACAGCAACTAAATGAAGAAATGACCTATAATTTTACTGAATTTTTTCTCTCCCTTCAAATTTCAACATGCAGAACAAGAACAAAAAAAGGGAAAAATAATACAAAGAAAACTAAGATATATATATATATATATATATATATATATATATATATATGTGTATATATATATATAGTCAAAATAATTAATTGTTGGCAATTACTCATTTATTTACATATATTTGTTACTGAGTAATTTGAATATCTTTTCTATAATTGTTTACAATCTGGTTCCTTATTGTTTAGTAAATATAAGTTTATACTGTTGAAGCAGAGATGTGAATTTTAATGTTTCAGAGCATTAGAAATTGTTTCTTCCTTAAGCATTCAAAGATATTCATAATCGAGATGTTTAATTAGTAATTTTTTGGCCAATATATTCCAAATGCTGGTTTCCTCGAATTCAGGTTTTCAGTTAATGGCTTCTTCGCTCAACTGGCAAAATTGAGCAGTACCTGTAATTCAAAGTGCTTGCCTTATCGCACTCTGTGTCACATTCAGTCTCCTTAAGAACTACATTCCAAGTATGTGTGTCTGTGGAAGGTGGCGAGCTGGCAGAAACGTTAGTATGCCAGGTGAAATGCTTAGCGGTATTTCGTCTGCTGTTACGTTCTGAGTTCAAATTCTGCCAAGGTTGACTTTGCCTTTCATCCTTTCGGGGTTGATAAATTAAGTACCAGTTACGCACTGTGGTCGATGTAATCGACTTAATACCTTTGTCTGTCCTTGTTTGTTCCCTCTATGTTTAAGCCCCTTGTGAGTAATAAAGAAATAGGTATGTGTGTCTGTGGAATGCTCAACCACTTGCACATTAATTTCACAAGCAGGCTGTTTCTTTGATCGTACGGAACCCTCGTTGTCATAACCGACAGAGTGGCAATGTTATATTAAAGTAATATAGTTGTTAATTTATATTAAAATTCTTATATAATAATTTTGAAATCTACTCTGCTGCAACACCAGAAAAAATTCAAATATCTTTAAAAATACAACCATCAACAATTAAATATCAAAATTATGAGTTAGTAATTAGAGTATGATATAGTAAAAACAAAAGCTTAACAGTTGAATATATTTAAGAAAAACAGTATACTTACAATTAAGAACCATATTTTCAACAAACATAAACTTAGACTCAAAACCAAATAAAATAAATAAATTGCCACAGTTAATCCATGCTTTTCTTCATTAAACATTTAAATATCCAAGATGGGTTGTTGTAAAGAAGCTATACATTTTTTTAATCTATTGACCTCATATTAAGCTATGAGAGATTTATTTCATAACATTTAATATGTACTCTAGATTTTAATTAATTTGATCTCTGGTTATTACTTTTCCAAATATTTATTTATTTATTTATGTTTTTAAATTACTGATGTAAACAAAGAGTACATATTAAATGTTTTACAAAGTAATGTTTAATCTCTAACGATAGTGTTAATAGTTTGAAAAGGTGCATAACTTTATAACACACATTTCTTGCTTTGTTTATTATATATATATAAACATACTCGATGTATGTGTTTTGTTTGTTCACTGGTTTGCTGCAGCATAGCACTTGGGGGTCGACACCCTCACCCAGCATTATGATGGAGTCATCCCTGAAATACTGTATCACAGTAAACCAGCAAAAAAGCAAAATATGTACATTGCATATGTACAGTCGATAATGTTTACAACACTAGCGCTGCTTTTAATTCATTATTGAATTTATAAACAGAATTTGTAACATTTGAAACAACTAATATTAATAATAATAATAATAATAATGATAATAGTCTTCTTGTGAACTAATAACAGAGTACCAGAAAATGTAATGAGAATTTAAATATTCATTTATTTTTTTTGTTTAGTACATTTTTTTGTCTCTCCTTTCGTAATATAAAGAACTTTTTGCTTACTTTATTAATATCATTCAGCACCAATATTTCCAAAAACAAAACAAAACAAAGCAAACCACTCTGACAAGTACAGTTATACTACTGTACATGACTTATATAATATTATATGATATTAGTATTATATAATACAATAACATATAATATTATGTAATATTAGTATTTTATAATATATAATAATATATATTACTAATACATAAAATTGTATAATATTTGTAGCAGTAACTGTATCGGTGAGGTATAAATTGCTACATCATTTATGTTAAGGTGCTAATGTACCATCCAAGTTAGTTCCCTCTTGGAGACCAATAAAAATTATAGGTTCTCTGTTTGGTGTGGATTCTATTCATGAGAGAATGGCTAGGATAAAGATAAAAATGATTTATGATAATAATGAAAATATTACTTTATTATTGTTATTATTATTATCATCATTATCATCATCATTATTATCATTATTGTAGTCTGTGATGATAAGCTCTCTGCAAATAAAATATGTGATCTTACATTGCCTAAAGTCTTGGGACTCGCATGAACAATACATCTTCCCCTGTTCCCTTTCACATCTAAATTACAAGCACTATACCAAATATGAAAATAATCTTTTATTTTTTAGTTGTTTCAGTTATTGCATTGTGGCTGTGCTGGGACAATGCTTTAAAGTGTTTAGTTGAACAAATCTACCCCAGTATTTATTTATATTTTAGTTTTGTATTTATTCTATTGGTGTCTTTTACTAAACTGCCAAGTTACAGGGTTGTAAATATACCAACACTGGCTATCAAGTGCTGAGTGGACTCACAAACACGTATTTGATAGGCTTTACCAAGTTCACTCACAAGGTATTGGTTGGCTGAAAGCTGTAGTAGAAGACACTTCTCTTGGGAACTGTGCAGTGGGATTGAACCCCAAAGCATATGGTTGCAAAACAAAGCTTCTTAACCTCACAGCCATGGCTGTTCCTGTTGATAAAAAAAAAAATTACTTTTATAATTAGGTGACTTGGCAGACCTGGTAGAGCATCAAGATTTGTCATATTATAATATGAACCTTTACTGTTTGACTTCAACAGAGTGCTCATTTTGGATTCTTTACAGTAACTAGAATAGAACTCGGGGGTTCTGGGTTCAAGTCCTGCTGGAATTAACTGCATATTTTTTCTCTTTAAAAAATTGGTTTTGTGGGTGAGTTGCAATATCTACTAAACTATCCACCAGTAATATACAGGGTAACTGTAAAGTCTGGTGAAAATGCATATTTTCAATAATTTTATTCAATTTCATTAATGAATAACATTTTCATTGGGGCTTCCACCACTACAGGTGCAAAGTTCAATGCACTTTGTAAGATTCACATGAATCTGATGTCGCAACTCCATATTTCCATCAGTGTGAGCGCATTCATATATGATTGTGATATTTCCCATTTATTCAGATTTTATAGTCACCCTGTAAAATGTATTTGAAACTCTTAAATTTTCATTGAAATGTATAAGGGAAAATTAAAATTTCTTTCTTTCTTTCTTTTTCTCTTTCTTTCTTTCTTTCCTTTTCATTTTTTGCAGTAAGATGGAGCCAATGTTAGATGATATACACTATCCAGTATGAAGATCTCGTTCTCCTAAATCCAAATCAGTTCTGCTCTGTTTTCAAAACAATAACAAATATCATCATCATCATCATTGTTATCATCGTCATTACCATTTAATGTCTATTTTTCATGCTGGCATGGGTTGGACAAATATATGCCATATAGTATTAGAAAGCTCCTTTTCATGACTAAGTTATCAACTTCGAAGTTGTTGTTGCACCAGTTCCTTAGCAGCTGTGATGTGATAGTTAAAACAAAATAAAGAAATAGTTTGAATTATTTCATAATTAATTTCAACTATTGTTTCACTTTACTTATATCTCTAATGTCTTTGAGATAGTTATGCACATCACATGATCTTATCACTACCAATATGAAATAATATTTGAACCTTTTTGAGTGTGCAAGGCACAGATAAATATCTTAGAGTATTTAGACTAACCAAGTTAGTTCTTTGACTATGTCTCTTCCTCCTAAATAATGAATTTTATGATCTCTGCCAACTTCTTTTTCCTGTTTCATCTAATACAAACCAGTACAAAGTAGTTATTGAACCTCTAAATTTTCTTCAACATATTGGAAATATCCCTTGAACCACTCCCTCTCATTTTAAAAAAGATGGAATATCACATAATATGGAATGGTTTTCATCATAGATCTGTTTGATGTGAGGCTTGATCTAAGGCAAAAAAAAAAAAAACAAAAAAAAAACAAGCAGTCATCTCCATGCCCAATGCTTAACTTCCATTATCATACAGTGATGCTTATTTCTTACTCTTGTAGCAAACAAATTTTTGTAAGAAACCTAACTTTCTGTGTTATATTCTGAGCTGATTCCTCTTTCTTGTAAAATTATTTAGAAAGACTTCAGTCATGTAGAATAACTGAGTTACAGGGGCGGTTAAGGAGTTTGTTTTGCTGCAGCATACTTTTGAGTTCAATTCTGCTGCATAGTACAAAAGTCTATGATGTTGATCAATACTCTGTGGATGCGCTTTAGTGGAAGCCTCACTGCATCTGTATGTATGCGTGTGTGTGTGTGTGTGTCTATAGATGGGTCAATATCCAGAAACTTGAGTCTGTGTGTATCATACAGGTTGAAGATGGGAAGGATGGCTTCCCTTTGCAAATACTGATAGGGCACAGAATGTGTGTCAATAGCCAGCTGGAGGAGGTGTCCTCCTGGGGCTACAAGCTACAGTAGCATCCACCCTTAAGGGTTAGCCACTTTTAAGTGGCAAATATACTTCACGATGTCATGCAGCTACTGTTTATACCTTGCTCAGAGATTTAATATATATGCATGCATTTCAGCCTTTCTGGGTTGATATGTACCAGTAGCTCACTGGGGTTGATAAGATCAACTATCCCCCTCCCCAAATTTCAGGCCTTGCACCTATAGTAGAAAGGATTATTATTATTACCAATATTATTATTATTATTATTATTATTATTATGCAAGGCAGTGAGCTGGGAGAATCATTTACATGCTGGACAAAATGCCTAGTAGCATTTAGTCTACTTTTACATTCTGAGTTCAAATTCTACTGAGGTTGACTTTGCCTTCCATCCTTTCGGGGTCGATAAAATAAGTACCAGTTGTACACTGGAGTCAATATAATTGACTTACTTGTTCCCCTGAAATTGCTGATTTTGTGCCAAAATTTGAAATCATTATAATTATATGAGGTGGTGAGGTAGCAGAATCATTAGCATGCTGGACAAAATAATTAGCAATATTTTGCCCATCATTAAATTCTGAGTTCAAATACTACCAAGGTCAACTTTGCCTTTCATCCTTTTGGGGTCGATGAATTAAGTACCAGTAAAACACTGGGGTCGATGTAATCGACTAGTCCCCTCCCACCAAATTTGAGCCTTGTGCCTCCAGTAGAAAGGATTATTATTATTATTATTATTATTATTATTATTATTATATATTCTTTACGCTCTATTGGTAGTTTGATGCAGACTTTAAAACATCAGTGTTTCAAAAACTTGTGTGTGTGTGTGTGTGTATGTGTGTGTGTGTGTGTGTGTGTTTGTTAGTGTGTTTGCATGTGTCTGTTTGTTAGTGTGTGTGTGTCTGTATGTCTGTTATAGGGTTTGATAGACTAAAAGGAAGCTTTGAAACTTTACAGTAGATTTAATAAAGAGCCCTGCCCAAAATGTTCACTCTGTTGTAAATATAAAATTAGAAGAATTCTTCCTATTTCTCAGTTTCCTTATAGGTGATTCTCTATATACTTATTTATTTATTGATTCATATTCTTCAGTTTGTTTCCAGTTAAAAAAAAATTGAAGTTACTCCAATTTCTCATGAAATTGAGAAAATTTGTCAAAAGTATCATGTTTAAAAAATATTAACAAGAAATACCTTGTGAAAATCTTTTATGCTCATGTATGCACACACATGCATATGCACACACATATACACACATTAATACATACAGACACGCAAATATATGTGTGTGTGTCTTTATATGCATGCATGTTGATATGCGTATGTATTTAAATGTATAATGTGTGTGAAGATATGAATGAAGATATTTCCTTTGTATTGTGTTTGGGTGGAGTCATTTTCTTTTTGTGCCTTATAATGTAACACACTCACTGGTAAAATTTCCACTTATTTCTTATTTTTATTTTCCTAAAATTTTCGTTGCGTCTTGCAACCTTTTCAATAGTCTTAGTCAAGACTATTAGAAAAGGTTGCAAGACGCAATGAAAATTTTAGGAAAATGAAAATAAGAAATAAGTGGAAATTTTACCAGTGAGGGTGTTACATTATAAGGCACAAAAAGAAAATGACTCTCCCCAGACACAACAGAATATGCTTCAACACACGAACTCATATAAAGAATCTTGCAAACCAAATCCAAAAACGAGATATTTCCTTTGTTTTGCTGCTTTTCTTTCTATGAAATGAGAAGATACATTTCAGAACTGTTATTTTAATGAGTTGTATCTATTTAGCACCTGATGAGACACATCTGCACCTCCGCATGCTCCTGAACCAGTAGTTAAGTATCCCACCTGTGAGGGATCAATGCTAGATGTGTCGAAACAATTGTCGTGATTAATAAAAATTTTTGTATATTTCATCTTCCATCTTTCATTTACCATATATATATATATATATATATGTATATTTCATTTACCATATATATATATATATATGTATATACATACACATGTGTATGTGTTCATTTCTCTGTATGCATGATGATGATGATGATTATGATGATGATGCATAGAGAAGTACACACACGTACACACGTACACAAACATAAACACACAGATTCACACACAAATTTGTTTTTATTTATTTCCTATTTATTTATTGTACCTTTTGTGAAAAAGAAACAAACAAAAAAAATACCCACCCAAAATGTTTAATATAAGCTAGATTTCAGCATATATGTTATTTATATGTTCCTGAATTGTATTTATTCAAAATGAATTGAAATGAAATCAAAATAAAATATTTAAAAATATAAAGCAGTGAAAATATCAAAAATTCAAAATAACTCTAAAAAAAAACCAAAAAACAAAACGACAGAAGTCGTTAGATTATTATAAAGAATTCGTTTAATATATTGAGAAAGAAAGATAATAAAACTTCATGTGAGAAAATCTAGAGAAAACTTTTCTGGTATTTTCTTTTACTCTTTTCTTTTTTTCTTGTTTCAATAATCCAGTAACCTTGATAAGGCTCCTGGACTATGTCCCTTCATTTCTTGCATGTAGACTATATCTGCTCTCTCTCTCTCTCTCTCTCTCTCTTCATAAATCTAAACTTGTCAAACTGTCAATTGAATTCTTACATCACCAAATGTTCACTTGACAGTAAATATCCAATGCTCACTAAAATATAGACATTCTGTTTGGATTCAGTGTCCTTTATTATCACCCACATTCCAAATAAATTGGTAAAAAATTAGATAAAGCATTTTGTTGTTGTTGACTTTTTTTTCTCCCTTAAATTCAAATTCATTATTGTTGTTGACGTTTGTATATTTTCTTTCTTTGTAATCTTTCAAAACCTTTTGATTATTAATTTACCTCAGACTACTCCTGATTCTAAGACAAGCGTAGGCAGTCTTTTACAAGAAGTAGGCCTCATGAGACATGGTTCATCATTAGATGGTCTGCATTATTAAATAAATCATGCATATGCTCATAGGTGCCGGAGTGGCTGTGTGGTATGTAGCTTGCTTACCAACCACATGGTCCTGGATTCAGTCCCACTGCATGGCACCTTGGGCAAATGTCTTTTACTATAGCCTCGGGCCGACTTGCAAGTGGATTTGGTGGACAGAAACTGAATCCGTCGTAAATATATATATATATATGTTTGTGTGTGTGTGTTTGTCCCCGCAACATCGCCTGACAACCAATGCTGGTGTGTTTACGTCCCTGTAATCTATCAGTTCAGTGAAAGAGACTGATAGAATAAGTACTAGGCTTACAAAGAAAAAGTCCTGGGGTTGAATTGCTTGACTAAAGGCATTGCTCCAGCATGGCCTCAGTCAAATGACTGAAACAAGTAAAAGAAAAAAGAATGTTATTTTCCTTGTGAAATGTGTTTCCCTCAATTAGTCCTGTGGGCAACACTTTACCCATGACTACTGATACAAAACATCAAACACACTGTTTTAAAATATTCATATTTAAATAAAAAAAAGTCTCCGATTATAATTTTTATATAAAAAAATTTCTGTTGTTTCAAACTCTAGTTGATTAAGGTAAAAAATTAGTTATTATACTAAATCTCTCTAGAGTTTTGATTTTTCAAAATTAATTAACACACATAGAATCCATTGGCTTTAAATCTGAATTGGTTAAGTGGACCCTGAAAGTGTTAATGGTTCATTCAGTCATTGAACTGCATTGAACCTCTTAAGTATGGGGATGTAAACAAACCAACACTGGTTGTCAAACCGTGGGAGAGGGAACACAAAATAAACACATACACACACACTTGTACACTTATGTATATGATGTGCTGTCTTATAGTTTTGTCTATCAAATACACTCACAGGGCTTGGCACTATAGTAGAATATTCTTGCCCGAGGTGCTGAACCCAAAATCACAAAATCACATATAGGCGCAGGAGTGGCTGTGTGGTAAGTAGTTTGCTTACCAACCACATGGTTCCGGGTTCAGTCCCACTGCGTGGCACCTTGGGCAAGTGTCTTCTACTATAGCCTTGGGCCGACCAAAGCCTTGTGAGTGGATTTGGTAGACGGAAACTGAAAGAAGCCTATTGTATATATGTATATATATGCGCGTGTGTGTTTGTGTGTCTGTGTTTGTCCCCCTAGCATTGCTTGACAACCGATGCTGGTGTGTTTATGTCCCCGTTACTTAGCAGTTCGGCAAAAGAGTCCGATAAAATAAGTACTGGGCTTACAAAAAAATAAGTCCCGGGGTCGAGTTGCTCGATTAAAGGCGGTGCTTCAGCATGGCCGCAGTCAAATGACTGAAACAAGTAAAAGAGTATAGTTACAAAGTGAGCTTCTTAACCACACAGCCATTATAAAGTGTTCAATTATAAAGCCTATTATAAAATGTTCAATTTAAATTAAAATCTATCCTAATATATGTTAAAATCCTTTGTTAGATTACATTCCAAAGAGCAGCTTGATAAAAGAAAGGAAAACGATTTTACTAAATACTTCCAACTCCATACCCCACTCACCTTTTTTTGTCAAAATTAATTAAAATACATAGGAAGTATTTCAATAAAAATAAGGTTCTGAAAATGTCAATATGAATTTATGAATTCTGATCTTTATGAGATTACATTCTGTACATCATGGATTTATATTCAAATCTTGGATAAGTGTTTTTTTAATTCTGTAATCAAATTTGATTAAATGATTGCTTCTGAAATGTTGAAAGAATCATTAATATTTTCTTGTGAACACTATAGAAAATGAAAGCAATGGGTATTATAGGATATCTAAAGAGGTACTCTAAGAAAAGTTGAATAGGAGTGAGAATAATGATGATAATAAAAATGATGACAATGTGAATGGTGGTGGTAGAAGTGATGATGATGAATATGATAGTAATGATGATGTTGATCATGATAGCTGTTTCTTATATGAAATGTGATGTTTATATTGCTATTATTGATATTTGTATGTTGCGAATTTCATTAAAATTCCAAGAAGAACTATCAGCATAAAGTGGTCCCATGTGGAATCTGAGAAGTCAAAGCCTACTTGAAAAACATTCCATCATGATATGGGTAATAACATCTCTAAAAGACATTTTTCTCCTTTTGTATAGAAGTGTTGTTATAGTAATTTTTTTTAAAACAGAGACACTTTTCTTTTCTTTTATTCTTTTACTTGTATCAGTCATTTGACTTTAGCCATGCTGGAGCACTGCCTTTTAGTTGGGAAAATCGACCCCAGGACTTAATCTTTGTGAGCCTAGTACTTATTCTATTGGTCTCTTAAGCCGAACCGCTAAGTTACGGGGATGTAAACACACCAGCATTGGTTGTCAAGTGATGTTGGGGGAACAAACACAGAAGCAAAAACACATACACACACATACATACATACATATATATACACTTTATTTAGAAGCAGCAGAAATTCAACAAAACCTGTTACTTGGAGTTTCACATTTCTGTTCGTCAGACAGTATATATATACTCCGGTATATATATATATACGATGGGCTTCTTTCAGTTTCCATCTACCAAATCCACTCACAAGGCTTTGGTCGGCCCGAGGCTATAGTAGAAGACACTTGCCCAAGGTGCCACACAGTGGGAATGAACCCAGAACCATGTGATTCATAAGCAAGCTACTTACCACACAGCCACTCCTGACAAAATATCTTTTTTATAGATCTACTGATATCATTTTATATTCTTGCTTTGTTGTTCAAGTATCTGGCATATAACTCTCCAAGTGGCTGTTTTACAGCAAAGTGGTGGAAGGCAAATGCACACAAGATGGACAGAACAAGCACTTGAAGGATACACCCAGAACATCACTGGAAAGCTTTGAGATTAACCATGACACCCAAGAAATGCAAACAAAAGATTGCCCCACCTGATGAAGCTGCACCAACAGAGGTGCCACCTCTTACAAACAGAACAAGATTGCAGGGTCACAAAGAAAACATGAACTCTGCAAGTCCAGTGCGAATTCCTTGCCTTCTGATCTAGCACCCCACTGGTGCCCAACCCGCAGCAGAGCCTTCTGAACATATATCAGACAGATTGGCCACAGCCAGACACATCATCACTCGTCTACTCTCATGTCATGTCCTTGGTCATTGTTGACAATGATGCATGAACCTGAATATCATGGTTGATGAGATAGATAGATAGATACAACATATTTTTGGAAATTTTATGTTTATTTCAGATTTTTAAACATATAACACGTGTTGATGGAAACAGTCCTACGATATGAATGCATGAAAATGGCACAGCATTTATGGAAGAATATGAACCATTGATATTTTTATTCAGCCAACTGAATTTGAAATGGAGAATATTGTTAGATTTTTAGAATTACATGTTCTATTAGAGGAAGCTCGTCTGTAATCCATTCAGTTAAAATACTACAACCACTACTCCAAAAAACAAAATGTGTTCCCTTGTAGTCCACCACCACCACCACCACCACCACCTTTTCTAGTACTGTGAGGTCACTAACACCATTGCTACTGCTGCTGCTGTTATTGTTAAGCAACAAGACGGGTAATGGTAATTTAGTGATGGTCTAGGGCTTAGGGGCGGGAGACCCCAGACCTTGGAAAAAAAAAACTTTGGCATCTTGTAGTCGAGGGCTCTTCGTTGATGCCCGACACCACTGGGAGGTGGCCCTTGAAGTTGCTGGAAATGGAGATCTCCAGGTCCAAATTCTTGAACGGCTGCTGGCTGCTACTGCTGCTGCATCTGCTCCACCTGCTCCTCCTCCTCCTCCTACTACTACTAACTACTACATAGAGTCATATCCATGCATGTTTCATCACTGTGAAATTAGATCCATCAGTTAGACCAGTGTCTGCCAGAGTTGGGAGGGATGTGAGGAACAGAAACACTGTTGGAAAAATTGCACATTTAATAAAATTAATACGGTTTCCAACATTTTAAACTTGTTCAACACGTGTAACATAGAAAGAGGAATTATGTGGATGCAACATTATGCCATTTCAATTCATCTTTTCATCAATAAGTAGAAGGAGATACCAAAAAATTTTCTTTATATTTTCTTGGGTAACCTTTTATTTGTTAGTTTGAGAACAGCTGGGTTAAACTACAGATTTTTTTTTTTTTTTTGGCCGTTTTCAACGAAATTCTAGTAATTTTGGTGCGTCTTTATAAACAGAAGACCAAACACACCAATTTCTCTCTTCCGGTGAAAACTTTTCGAAATGTTGAAAACTTCCTTTAGCAATTTAAAGAATTTTACTTTTTCTTCTACATATGTTTATATAAATTCACAACCTTCAATTTGACGAATAAAGAGCAAGCTTTATCAAGGGAGATAACTATTATAATAGTAAGGAGTTACGCAATGGCTTGGTTAATTTTACAATTTTGTTTTCATGAAACACCAAAACCATTTGATTATTATTACTATCTTTTTATTAAAGAGAGATACAAATGATTTAGTAGACTCTAAGATAAAGCATTTTCAGGAATGTGACAAATACAGTGGCTGTCTTCAGCGACAGAATATAAATAGTTTTTGTGGTATAAAACATAGGGTGCTCTTTTGGCGTGTGATCTACAATTTAAAGGGAGATTACTTTTGGTTACTTTTTAGTTTACGTTGTGTTAGTGCTACTCTGCCGTGTGATCTACGTGGACAAAGTTACTTTGATGGGTAATCTGCGTGCTTATTTTAATTATATTGTTTATTCTTGGTTTCTTATTACTATTTATGAAGACAAATGAAAGATGGTCTTATCAAAACAGTAAGAATTTTGTACAAATACACTTACAATGCTAAGTATGTCCTACAGTAATTTCCCTTGTAGATCACACGCCAAAGTGGCACCAAAACATTATATGACTGGTCTTAATTTTGTCAGTCCTAGATGCTTTCTACTATAAGCACAAGGCCTAAAATTTCGCGGGAGGGGAATAGTCGATTATATCAACCTCAGTACTGAAATGGTTACTTATTTTAAGGACACTAAAAGGATGAAAGACATAGTCAGCTATGGCGGAATTTGAAATCAGAACGTAAAGTTAGACGAAATGTTAAGCATTTTGTCTGGCCTGCTAACGATTCTGCCAGCTTGCCGCCTCAGAATAGTCGATAATATTGATCCTACCCAGGGCCGTCGCATAACTTTTAGAGGTCCCCTGCAACTTTTTGTTTCGAGGCCCTTCTCTTCAATCAAAATTCATAATCTACGCACCTTTATTATTTGCAAAAATCAAACATAGACCCTTACAGCTTGTATTTTAGAATCATCACAGCAGAGTCTGCTGTGGTGATTCTAAAATACAACACATAAAAAAAATAACGGTATATCTTTTTCCTACCCCTCTGTACATAGATGGATACACACACATACATACACACACACAAACTTGTGTGTGTGCGCGCGCACGCCTTGTTTTTGGTACAGAAAGAATTTTGTCTCCAGTTTTTATTGTGAACAAAGTGACCAGCTTTTCAATGTCAAATAACGACGCCAAATATATATATATATATATATATATATATATATATATATATATATATATATATATATATATATATACTGTATATATATATATATATATATATATATATATATTATATATATATATATATACATACAGAGGGAGAGAGAGAGAGAAATGAATAGAGAAAGAGGGAGAGGCAGAGAGTAAGAGACGTGTGTGTGTGTTTGGTACACGTCTCTCTCTCTCTCTGAGCTGGCAGACCAAAACAGATAAAAGCCAGACGTACATATGTGTGTGTAGATATATGTATGAATGTGTGTACGCATGTCTGTGTGTGTATGTTTGTATAAGTATTATTTTCTACTCAAGGCACAAGGCCTGAAATTTTGGGGGAGGGAGTCAGTCGATTAGATCGATCCCAGTACGCAACTGGTACTTAATTTATCGACTCCGAAAGGGTGAAAGGTAAATTCGACCTCGACTGAATTTGGACTCAGAACGCAAAGACAGACGAAATACTGCTAAACATTTCGCCCGGCATGCTAACGTTTCTGCTAGCTCGCTGCCTTAGTATTCATCCCCACCTTTCATCACTATTTCTTCTTTTCGTTGTCTTTTCTGTTAAGTTGTTCTAATTGCCATTATTTTAGTTTTCTTTTTATCTCCCTTGGGAATTCATTGACAAGCTTTTTTCATTTACTTTTTTCGTTTCTTTTAATTTTACTTACTGTTCACTCTCATATTTTTTTCCTCGTCTGACTTGAAATTTTCATGTATCATCTTAACCAAAGTAAATAGATAGCTCGTCTTTGTAGTTTGATCTTAACATGTGGCCCCTCAACCGCGGAGGCACCCCTGCGACCGCAGGGGTTGAGGGGTTTAGCGATGGTCCTGATCCCACCCCCAGTACTTGACTGGTCATTTATTGTATCTATCACGGAATAATAAAAGGTGATGCTGACTCTGGTGAGATGTGAACTGAGAACATAAAAGGATGTTACTAAATATCACCAGACATTTTGCTCGAGACTATTGTATAGATTGCCAAAACAATTGTTGAATTTACATTATTTACATTTGACGGATATTTGTCCTCATCTTGATTGTTGTTTACACAATGTTTCGACTGATACACCCTCCAGCTTTCATCAGGTGCATATGGCTTAGTGGTTAAGAGCGCGGGCTACTAACCCCAAGATCCTGAGTTCGAGTCCGGGCAGTGAGCTGAATAATAATAATAATAATAATAATAATAATAATAATAATAATAATAATAATAATAACAACAACAACAATAACAACATCGAAAAATACCTTAGGATGAGAACCCAGGTTCGAAATTTCCCGAAAGGTTGCGTTAACAACAAACAAGATGAGGACAAATATCCGTCAAATGTAAATAATGTACATAATTCCTCATCTCTTAAATATAGAACTGAATTGTTGAAATGTTTTACTTTTCATGCGTCTCTTATTTCACTAAGAAAAGCTCCGCCATCAAACAACCTTAAGGACCTCAAATTGATACATTTTAACTCCAATGGCGTCATATTTCACCTCCCGGGTCTCGCACTTTCCAAAGATTACTTAATATTTCACCTTGTTTAAATACTTCTTAGATGAACTTAACTGGCAAGTGATTTGATCTGAGATCATGTGGTGAAACTAAAACAACTGCATCACAAAATACACATATTAGCTATTCAAGGATATGACAAATGGGAGAAGAAAGAGTGAACCAACACCTTGGCTGGTACTCATTACGGATCAGTAGACCGGAGCAGCATGCAAAGAAATACCTTGCTCAAGACCACAACGTACATCCCAGCCCAGGAATTGATCATGCGAACTTGCGATCGCGAGCCGTACACCTTCTAAGAACTAAGCTACGTGCCAAAAGTAGCCCCAAAAAAGAGAAGTGCAAACATTTTAGGTGAAAAATATACTTAAAAAATGCCTACGTAGTTGCTTGTTAGTGATATTCTGTCGAAAATATAGAATAAAGATGTTGGAAGTATTTCAATATGTATGAGTTTTATATTTGTTTGCCAAGTGAAATGATTTGAGAGCGTTTGAATGAGAAACAATTGCACAGTAGAAGAATCTGAAATTTTTTTAAAACACACATTTACTTTCTACTTATTTTGTTTTCCTATCTATTGTATACTACAAAGCGGCAAAAGACAAAAAGCAAAAACAAAAAAGCAAATAAATGACACAAAATAGAATATGATAAAAAAAAAAAGAGCAAAAAAGCGAATATAAAGGTAGCGTATGTTTAAAATGATTGTCGTGATTCTTCACGATGTAATTGTTATTTCAATTTATTTTAGTCAATGAAAGAAATGGTTATAAAAAAACTGTATCGAAAAATGTAGCAAGCAATTTTCTGTTTAAAAAAAATCGCAAAATCTATTTACAGAAGGAGTAAACAGCTTTTGTGTCTGTAAAAACGTAGCATCAAGTGAAATACATCGATATTTGATGATAAAGATGTATGACTTACTTCCCTTGTAAGCAATGTATTTACAAGAATTACTTCCCTTACATCAACACTTAAAGGCGATTTTGCTGTCCTTTACATGTATCCATTATCGATAATTGACAATAATTACTTTACTGGAGCGAAACGTTCTCTAATTATTTCATTAAACAGAGAAATAAGTCGAGAATTAATAATGCTATTTAGGACAAATGTGATGGTCGGTATATTTCAAACTAGAATTTGATTTATTTCTATAGACTCCATTACATTAATTGATAAATTGCTTTAAAATATAAATAATAATGAAATTATTGTATACAGTGATCAGGTGCACCACAACTTGTCAGAAAGTGCATATAAAGTACATGCAGTAATGCAGAAATGTCTGGAAAGTGAACAGTGTATGAGTCAGATACATGCTTGTGTGTGTATGGAGGGGAGAAAATCAAGTGTAGTGTTGGCGAATCTCAGGAAGCATGGAAGTTTTGAAGGATGCAGTGCTCCGACAACTAACAACCGATGCCGGCAGTTTGTTCCATGCTTCAGCAACTCTCAGCGTGAAAAAAATGTTCCCTGAAGTCATGGGAGCTGTGCTGTTTTCTTACTTTGTAAATATGTCCACGGGTGTTAGATGGGTGGAGTTTGAAGAGGTGCTCAGAGTTATTGTTTAGTCTTTCTAGATCGATGAAAGACAGTATCGAACTCAACAAAACTTTAATTGAAGACATTGAGAGGCAATTCAGTCATTTTTGCTTCTAGACATACTGTATTTAGAACTGAATTTGCCCATGTATACTTCGTTTTTGCTTTTCAGATGACAGGATGTGATATAAAGGATTTGGCTGCAGTTTCTAACAAGTTCAGCGTCCGAATAGAGTCTCCTTCGTTACTTTTAAGACATCTACGTAAACATTCTTAGTATTGTTCTTGAGGTAGTTTTCTTTAAAACTGTTATTTCAAAGAACATGTCACATGGAATAGAACAATCACGACTTTGAATCACGAGTCTCCTTACACTGAGGACAGTTAATTATGAACTCCCTCATCTATCTATCTATCTATCTATCTATCTATCTATCTATCTATCTATCTATCTATCTATCTATCTATCTATCTATCTATCTGTTTGTCTGTCTGTCTGTGCTGCAACCCCCCCTGTCTCTCACACGCGCACAAGCATCTAATAGACAGTATGTTTAATAAAGTGTGCTGTTTTCCTTTCCAAAACAGCGATCATGCCTAATGATATACAACTTAGCATGTTCTCAAATCCATTTTCTGTATATAAACGCTTTTAGTTTAATCTCTTTCCTCCATGGCATGGGGTAGATGCTGTCAGTACTATACAGTGTCGTTTGACAGCTGATTCGCGTATGTTTCCGTAGAGCAGTGGTTTTTAGCCGGGCTCCATTTGACCCCTGCGGGTACATATAAATAGATTTGCCGAACCGCTAAGCTACGGGATATAAACACCGGTCGATGGAAGAAGTAAGGGTTGAACCAGTACCTTGGCTGGTAGTCGTTACGGATCAATCGACCGGAGTAGCATGCATGAGATACCTTACTCAGGAACACAACGTTCCTGCCAGCACAGGAATTGATCACGCGACCTTGCGATCGTGAGCTGAAAATCCTCTTACAACTAAGCTATGTGCCAAAAGTAGCCAAGAAAAAACAAAAAACAAAAAAAAAAAAAAGAAATGTGCTTTCCTTTTAGATGAAAAAAATATATTTAAAAAATGCAGATATAGTTGCTTGTTAGTGATATTCTGTCGAAAATATAGAATAAAGATGTTGAAAGTATTTCAATATGTATCAGTTTTGTATTCGTTTGCCAAGTGAAATGATTTGAGAGGAGAAACAATTACACGGTAGAAGAGCAAAATAGTAAATTGGGGACCCACTGTAGTTTGTTAAGGGTTCATGTAAAAGGTTTCATTTAGATGTATTCATTGCAAGAAAGTGGAGGTGTTGTGGCCAGTGATTAGGGCAGCAAACTCGCGGTCAGAGGATCGCGGTTTCGATTCCCAAACCGGGCGTTGTGTGTGTTTATTGAGCAAAAACACCTAAAAGCTCCACGAGGCTCCGACAGGGAGTGGAGGCGATCCCTGTTGTACTCTTTCGCCACAACTTTCTTTCACTCTTTCTTCCTGTTTCTTGAGTAACGCTGCGATGGACTGGCGTCCTGTCCAGCTGGGGGGAACACATATGCCACAGAAACCGGGAAACAGGGCCCATGAGCCTGGCTAGGCTTGAAAAGGGCGACGTTTATCGTTATTGCAAGAAAGAGCAAAATTTATTTCTCAAACGCTTTACAAAGTTCAACCTACACTAATTAACATGAGAAAAACAGAATAGGAATTCTGAAAGAAGTATCTGTAAGACCTAGTTTTTAAACATTGAATAGCTACGGAGGTCCGTAGGAGTTAAATAGTAATTTTAGGTAAAAAAAAAAATGGTTGAGAACCACTGTCGTACAGCAGCCAGTGTGATGTGTCCAGAGTAGGTGCCCAAACTAACCAGCACCTCATTGTTTCTCCGTCAGTGTTCAGTAAACCGAACTCTTGCTTTACTAAAAGTGTGTGATTTTAAAAATGGTTTATTGTATTAGTTTATTTGTTAAGAGTATTCTTTACAGGGCGTCTTCCAAAAACGCATAAAACTTATGCATGAAGGAGTTATTCAGCTTAGTTTTTAAGTTTTTAAGTTAGTGTCCAGACTGAAGAGCCATAAAGCAACACATATTTAGCCGTATGAGAGTTGGAGGGAGAGAGAGAGGTTACGCCAGAACTCAGATGGTACACATTTTCAGCCGAGTAGACTGGAGCAACATAAAATGAAGAGCCTTGCTCAAGGATACAATGCACTGCCACAGCAGAGAATCGAACCCACGACCTTATGATCGTGACATCAACACCACACCACTAGGACAAATATCACTGCGCAGTACATTGCACATATCATGGAAATATTGTACCTTCACCTCTTTAGTCATGGACAACATCCTAGATTGCATAGGAAAGAAAGCCATCTTATTGAATAGGGGGAGAGAAGGGAGAGTGGTGCGTGCGTGTTGGAAATATCCGGCCCTCTCTTTATTTGAATCATTTAAAATCAGTTTGGACTTCGGAGTTAGCTCTCTTGTTTAATCAACAGAGCGGCTTTCGTTTTTATGCTGCCTAGGGTGATGCTCATGACTAAGGAGGTCGAGGTACAATATTTCCTTGATATGGGCAGTGTATTGCGCAGTGATTTGTCAAGTGGTTAGATGTCGATATCACGATTATATAGTCATCAACAGTTACATTTTTCAATCTTCAGTTTAGGTGTAATTTTAACTGATTAAACATTTTTGCCAGTTCACTATATTGACTATGCTAGCCATTATTTACAGCTTCTTGCAAGGAGTTGTACGTGCGGTCATCAGATACGGCTTTTGAAACAAACTCTGTAATGAGACTACGGAAGAAGTGACAGGATATATATATATATATCAAAGAAAAGAGACAGCCCAAATCTATGAAAAGTCTAACATAAGCCCGAATACGCTCAACAACACAGAAGCCGCCAGTAAAAAATGCGGAAGACCCAACTGTGGGATATGCGTCAATTTAATTGCGGGATCAGAGTTCTCCTTCAAACAGGGACAACGTTTCACAGTGAAAAGCAACTTCACATGTACTTCGGAGAACCTCATATATACGCACTAACCTGTTCTGGGTGTCAAGGGCAATACATAGGCCAAACAAAAAACAGTTTACGTAAAAGAAGGGCTCTGCACAGATTCTAAATCAAAATTCCCCAAAATAGAAAAATAGCATTCGGCCAACACATACACATTTGCGCCAATAACAAAAATCCAAGTTTCAGAATTTTCCCCTCTACCAATTCAGGGACGATACAACTTGTAACCAACGAATTAATAAAGAGACTCTCTTTATTGAAAAATACAGACCCCTTTTGAACGCGTCTACAACAAACGACATAATACACTCAAGAGATTCCCAAGAATTCATTAAAAACAGTTCCATAACGATTCACTTTTAGGTCACTTGACCATTCAACACCTTACTACCTACATTCCTTCTTATTCTCCATTCTCTTTCTTCTTCTTCGTCTTCTTCCTCTCCGCCACCTCCTTCCTAACTTTACCATTATTGCTGGTTAGAATAACACCTACGTAGATTTTATATACAAAACATTCAAAAGAGATGTTTCAGGAATTCAGTCACTACTACCATCCACAACGGGACACTTTCAAGGCACTTGACCATTAACATACTACTATCATGGCACTCCCGCATTCTTCTTCTTCTTCTTCTTCTTCTTCTTCTTCTTCTTCTTCTTCTTCTTCTTCTTCTTCTTCTTCTCTTCTTCTTCTTCTTCTTCTTCTTCTTCTTCTTCTTCTTCTTCTTCTACTATATATAATGTGTGTGATGTGTGTGTGTGTACTTTGTACTCCGTCGGTTACGACGATGAATGCTCTAGCTTAATCGATCAATGGAACAGACTGCTCATGAAATGATCGTGCAAGTGGCTGAGCTCTCCACAGACGTGCGTACCCTTAAGGGAGATTCAGCGTGGGACACAGGATGCGACAAGGCTGGCTCTTTGAATAACGAGCACAACTCATTTATTCTAATTGAATGAACTGGAGTAACGCAAAATAAAGTATCTTGCTCAAGAGATATAACTTGCACCTGGAATCGAACTCACAACCTTACAATCATGAGCCTAATACCCTAACCATGAAGCCACGCGCCTTCACACACGCACACAAACACACACGCCCCCTCACACAAGAGTCTTTTATTTTATACCCATTTCAGCTACTGGACCGTGGCCATGCTGGGGCACTGCCTTTGAACAGATCGACCCCAGTATATAGTTTCCACTGTGTGTGTGTGAGTGTGTGTGTGTGTGTGAGTGTGTGCGTGTGCGTGCGTGTGAATAATATCTTCAACTATTCTAACGAAGGCTTTACCTTTGATGGATTTAACATTTGAATAGACAGCGAGTGTGAACCAAAGGATTTTACGATGTCCTTTCTAAGCTGGGTATCTAAGTAATCTTCTGTTTGAGCCCACGAAACTCAAGGGTGTTTTTTGCTACCACATACTTTTTAGTAGGTATGCCCCCTGATACGGACGCACTTGAGACTTTCATGCAGTTTTTACTATGTTTCTGAACACCGAGACAGGAATGAAACAATGTAGTGTTAATGTAAACGAGTCTCTAATTTACTTTACTGAAAAGCTTTATGAACTAGAACCTAAATCGAAAGTAACTTCTAGTAAGTTGATTACAGTCAAATTTGTATAGTGATTACAAGTCACAGCTTGCATGATGTCCTTCGTTAGCTAATTTAGGGGCGTGTCTTCTGATGCCCCAGTTTGACACTCTGTACTATTCAAAGATGAGAGATTGAAACCTTTCATTCAAAAACAACTAATATGTAAAGCTCAGTGAGGTCGAAGATATCGACATATTTACACCATCCTGTTCTCACATCAGAAGAAACATCTGAATCGGGTCGCTTACGTAAATGTTAGTGAATATTTTTATGAAATTTTGAGTGAATATTTGCTGAAGCTCTTATTGTATAACAATATTTAACTCGTAATGAGTGGAATGAATAACTTGATTTTTGATTTGAAGAGTTAACCATTTCATTTTTCATGTATATCTAATGTAATATGCCTCGAGAAAAATAAGGACATTTCTGTGTTTTAACGAACGTAGTGAATGTCCTGTAAAAATGATTTTCAGATGAGCCTATTTGATTTCAATATTTCTTTAGTGATTGAATAAAAAAATAAAATGGTTAACAAATTTCTTTTTCACAGGATTTCCGAAACTGGTGGGGTTAGGAGAGAAGAAGGAACGCACGAACCATGGGCTACTGCCGTATGAAGTGTATCAATGTATTTAGTTAACTTCAATCAGAAGCCTAATCTCAAAGCTTGCAACAAAACTGACTGCCGTTGAAGAATTTAGACCTGGAGATCTCCATTTCCAGCGACTTCGAGGGCCACCTCCCAGTGGTGTCGGGCGTCAACGAAGAGCCCTCGACTACAACAAGACGACCAAAGTTTTTTTTTCCAAGGTCTGCGGTCTCCCGCCCCTAAGACCTAGACCATCACCTAATCACCCTTACCCGTCTTGTTGCTTAACAACAACAACAACAACAACAACAACAAAACTGACTCTTCTAAAAAGCACCCACTGCTAAAGAGGTGATGCTGAATCGTGTAATAAATTATAGTTGCTATCAAGCAATCCATCCTTCGGGTTTCAGTACAGCTTCTAACGAGCCAATTTCACTAAACATGCCTCGTTTTGACCTGAAGCTATGATTACAAATCTTATTCAAGACGCCAAGCAGTTCAATGAAAGACAAAATCCACATGAAATTGTTGACAATTCCTTTCATTGGGAATGTATACCCAGTAACTAATCCCTTTTCTCACCACTCATAAAACTGAACGCTCCCGTCAAGTCAAAATAATTGGATATCAATTTAAAATTTAGATCTCAATTGTGTATAAATAACCGAATAAAAATGGCAGTAAAAGCTGACAGAACACATAGTGTCTTTTATATGGCCATTATCGTCAGAACCTAACTTAATTATCCGCCTGATTACTCATATCACATAAGTGTTTCTTTTCTTTTGAGTTTATAACTATTTTATCACATAGACTTTATGTCACCTTCTGCTGTTTTCGTTCGAAAGGACGTAAATGTTGACATTAATGGATTTGAATGTGAACAAGCTGGAGTAAGAACTAATTGCACATTTTATTGTTACTTCACGATGATATATTAGTTCCATTCTTTCTCTATTCACGGCGTCTTCTATTGATGACATATAACTTTGTGCAGAGTTAAATGGTGAATTTCGTACTTTTCTGGGAAGTAGAAAACGCACGTTTCTCGGAAGGTAAAATTAAACAACATAAATAAAATGGAATGACAGAAATAAAATAACAGAGAATGGAAACAGAGTCGTCGCAGATACGTCCCACTGTGATCTTACTACTTAATTTTCGCTACTCACCAGCAACATATGCTTTTAGTAGGTATTTTAATAGGGGCTCAGATGGAATGTTGTGATGTTCATGCTGGTCGAAAGAACATTACTCTTTTACTTGTTTCAGTCATTTGACGGCGGCCATGCTGGAGCACCGCCTTTAGTCGAAGAAATTGATCTCAGGACTTATTCTTTGTAAGCCTAGTACTTATTTTATCGGTCTCTTTTGCCAAACCGCTATGTTACGGGGACGTAAACACACCAGCATCAGTTGTCAAGCGATGATGGGGGACAAACACAGACACACAAACACACACACACACACACACACACATACACACACACACATATATACATATATACGACGGGCTTCTTTCAGTTTCCGTCTACTAAATCCACTCACAAGGCTTTGGTCGGCCCAAGGTTATAGTAGAAAACACTTGTCCAATGTGCCACGCAGTGGGACTGAACCCCGAACCATGTGGTTGGTAAGCAAGCTACTTACCTCACAGATGTTTCAGTTGATATTGAATCGAAGAAACCAACATATTGTAAGCTGAAACTTCCAATCCTGCATATATCTGTTGTGAAAAGATGCAACAGATTATCCGCAACTTTAGGATGTGTCTTGG